>NW_027271035.1:3075000-3668708 GCF_040938485.1 Diadema antillarum
AAACCACTGACATCGAGGTGAATCGCTGCGATAAAAAAAAAAAACACACACACACACACACACACAAAAAACGTTTTCAGCCGTTGAATTTCATACATCATAGTTAAAGAGAACATTGCAAATCAAACTCTAACAGGCTGGTATAATCATGCAGATAGGATATCTAATAAGGCCTACTCAACTTGTGAAGCGAGAAAGAAAAGGGCGAAAAAAACTTAGATCCTGTCCACCGTCTAATTAGAAATTAGGAAAGCCTATTGAATATAGCACGATGACATCTAAAATTAAACCATGCATCGTTCTTGTCCTATGTCATTTTTTCATACATTTCTTTTTTTTGGGGGGGGGGGATTTAAAAAAATGGTAACAATGTCGCTACCCATGGCGGGACAGAACTGCCCCCTAAGAGCCACACGTGTTCAAATACATACTTAATGTCGTTGATATGCAGATGGTGCTGTTATTAGTTAGTTTAATACAATCTCTCGCTCGACAGCGTAACGAAATTGCACCCGCCAGTATGTAATTTTACCCTTAATGGAACACCGTGTACAGGTACATATTTGTAATTGACACGTAGATGACGCTGTTCCTCATGTCGGTCTCGGGAGCCTTCATTGCTTAGGGTGGGATTTCACGGAGCACGCGAACGATTTGCGAAGGACGCGAATGGCAAAATCCAGCATTCGTATTTTAGTCTGCAAAAGATCGCCAAACGAACGTAAGGATTCGGAAGCGTCGTCAATTGTTCGCGAATGTCGTTTTTACTTCGGCGATGATTTCAAAAAAGTTTGAAATTTTTTGCGAACCTTTTCCGCACACTTGGTCGTGATTTGCTCGTGAATTGTTCTCGAAAGTGTCTTTAAAGCCTCGTCATATGCGCAAGACCTTCGCAAGACACGCGCGATGTTCGCAAAATGTTCGTGAAACCCCAAACAGACTCCGAAACTTTGGAGAATGTCTCGCGTATGTTACGCGAAATCTGCGAAGTTTTTCCGATCATTTTACGACGTAATCGCAAACTGTTCGCGTACCTTTTGAGACATTCTCGCGAACGTTTGGCGCACGTTTGAGGATGTATGACCTATACATTTTCTACAAATAAAAATCGTACCATACATCTAAACATCAAACAATCATTAACAACTACAGTAACAAAAGAAATTAAAGACTACCAAAGAAAAAGACATGTTTGATATACAAAAAAAAATCGCAGAATACACTTAATATTAATCTAAAGTATGCAAAATTTCATTTGAACTGTATAATATAGAGATTATGTGTTGGAGGAACTGCAAAAAAAAAAAATGAAATGCTTTACTAGTGGAGATAGGTCCTAGGAAAAAAATGTAGGCAAGCACACGATAGAGAAATGAGAGAAAAACAAAGGAGAATAGAAGAACGAAAAAAAAAATCAACTTAAGACAGCTTCCACCTCTCCTTGGGCACATTTTCTCCCATGATTATTGAACATTTTTCGTTGTTCGCATTTCCGTCGCGTGTTCTTCGTGTACGTAACATGCTGTACTTTAGCAATGATACACACGACATTCGCACATACGTCGTGGAAACTTCGCGCAAATTGCGCAAGAATAGTTTTCGGCTTCATTGTCGGAACACATTCGGAGAAAAACTTTTCCGAACGTTGGATTTTGTCATTCGCGTCCTTCGCAAATCGTTCGCGTGCTCCGTGAAATCCCACCCTTAGTGTCGGTCTCGTGGGCTTTCTTTGCCTAGTGTCGGTCTCGTGAGCCTTAATTGTGTAGTGTCCGTCTCGTGGGCCTTTTTTGCTTAGTGTCGGTCTCGTGAGCCTTTTGTGCTTAGTGTCGAACTCATGGGCTGTATGACTCGTGAGTCGTATAACTCATGGGCTGTTACAGTACTGTATACGCTATATATTTCGCGGGGGTTTTATTTTCGCGAATTTCGCGAGTCGGGAGCTATTCGCGAAATTAACAACACGCGAAAATATTACCTTCCAAAATGAATCCCTTGCCTTGATGATACGAACATTTCAGTACCAGTATACCATGTCACGGCTTACCGAACAGACCATACTGGCTAAGCTTGTTTACGCACGTCCACGTCTACTTACGAATACTGTAGAGAGGGGACCACTCGTCAGAATTCTAGCGCGATGGACTTAACCACTTCAAAAACGTTGAATTCTAACTTACTAGTTCGCAGAGTTTGGTAAGTTTTTTTCATGCAGTGTATAACTAGTATCATTCTTATTTGCTAGTAAGTTGAAAATTCACACTCTCTTTACCACTTCATATTTTCTCTGGTCCCCCAATCGCGAATTTAACCACTCGCGAAAATGTGTGACAGCGGCAATTCGCGAAAATTTATGTACGCGAAAATTATAGCGTATACAGTATGACTCATGGACCTTTTTTTTATGTCGGTCTCGTGGACCGTATGACTCGTGGGCGTCGGTCTCGTGGGATGACCCCTTCTCGTGCGGCTAACAAAATATTGTACTTGCTTTGGCTTTTGATCGATAGGCGCTTTTAACCACGTTCGAGGCTAACTCCGCGCAAAATTAAAAATTCCAAGTTCGCAGGCCATCTTTTGTCAATTTCGTGACAGTGTGATACCAGCCTAGTGACGCCAAAAACGAATGTTGAAGGATGACTCACCGATGGCGTACTTGTGTTTGCGATCATGAATCGCACAACTGAGAAGCGTAAGTCAATATCCAGGCTGGGATCGAGAAATCTTCGACTCATCTACACGATTTAATGCCATATCAGCAAATAGTTTAGAAGAGATGTATAGAAAGATCTATTATTCACGTACTTCTGATTATTCATCTATTCAAAAAATTATGGTTTCTTCTTATTTACGTCAATGAGTACTAGGCTAGCACGCCTATACCTCCTTGATTATAGTAGGGACACTTCATCGGTTATTTCTTGCTGAGGTTTCAGACGAAATCAGAATCATTCTTGTAGCTACAATAATGTAATGGATCGTTCTCTGCAGAAATCTCAGAACATTACCAAAGAGAAAACGTTATAAATCTGACAGCACTCACACACACACACACACACACACGCACACACACACACACACACACATACACCAGTACACTCAACTTCAATTAGATTTGTGATCAAAGTAAAATTTTTCGTAGTGGCCTATGAAATAACTCTCTTCCATGAGATGGAAAGCTCATATCGAACACTATATAGCTTTAAAGTATGTTGCCTGCACAATGTGCTTTATGAAGTACGTATGAATATCACCTAAACAATCTATTTATTTTTTATTTATTTATTTATTTATTTATTCGCTTTTTTAAAATCCACAGGGTATTCGATTCACAACCAAGGAGCCTGCTTTACAACAGAGCCCTGTGACATTGAAATACATCGCACAATAATACATTCCAGTAGCTAAAAACAATACAAATGAACATCACATAAAACAATAGAACAGGTATAGAGTATTGAAACATAAAGTATTGCAACAAATAAAAAAAATAGTTAAACCTGGAAATATCAATATAATCATAAAAGTGACCTTGCGTCACAAAACCAACATGAAGCCACGAGATAGTTTTTAGTTTAGGGCAGATTAGGAAAGAGCAGACTTTAAGCTTTAAAATAATGTACAACTCAATTCAAATGTACTGTCTTAACATATCTAGATATTGGAAAGAAAGCAATCACTCTTCCAAAAGCGTTTACTGAGGAAAAAAAGGCTCTGAAGTAGCGGGTCTATGTAAGCGCCTAATCTTCCTAAACCGTGCTCTGTGCAATGAATAAGTCAAAAAAGGGGATATAAAACTCCATATAAAACTCAACAATGAAGGAAGTACTAAATTGAGCTGAAATTGCGCATGCTTTAAAAACACACTCCATCCATGAATAGCTCCAACTTTCAATGCAGCAGCGTTTATACCGTGGTTGATTTTTGTTAATTATTGGTATTGCATATTGTCGTTGTAGATTAAATTTTGACGATCTTAATTAAAGGGTTGCAACTCTCGTCGCAGCGACGTCCCCGGTGCAAGATTTGTTGCCAATAGATATAAGTTTCCATACACCACCCCGCCATGTATAGTGTTAGCACATTGCTGCCACTATCGTAAAAACAAATTTGATCAAACTCGCGACTTCTTTCAACTAGTCTTTTGATTGGGTTGGTAACGAGCAATTCTTGTGGTCAATTTTACTTCAGACTCACAACATTCATGATGGTCATTGCGTAACTTTCTGTCTCTTCCCCGAAGTCTTGGAAGACCAGGCTGTCTACGAGGTAGAAGACCTCGATGTACTTTCTGCCGAGGTACGGGCCATCATAGATAGTTGGATCCTCGGGCGCAGGAGTGACACTTCCTCCACCTCCGACAATACCCGGCATACTCATTCCTTGAATTATTTGCATTAGAAAAAAAAATAACAAGCGGGGGATGTTATGAGAATAATTATGATGATGTTTGATGAATAAAAAAGTATAGCTTTGGATCAAAAAATAAAAATTAGATGAGAGGTTTTTTTTTTTCTTCAATTCTTTGTTGAGTGCGCGTGGATGGTTGGATTTCTTCCTGTTTCAATCACAATATTGATATATTAACATGTATTTACATTATGAAAATGTGTACAGATTATTTTCATCCTTATATGTATTTGTGCAATTCATACTTTACATGTTCCGTGTATTTCCATGATGCAGGATTACTAGAAGACTGCGGGGCACTTCATTTCTTGTCTTGTTTTATTAAACAACTTAATCATTCAACACTGGAGATTGAAATAAAAAGAAAAAATGAATAAATGATAGATAGATTACACAAGTTGGAATGCTGTAACATTTCCTTAAACAGTTAAAATATCTTTACAGATTTCTGTCTCGGGGAGAATGGGGGGGGGGGGGGGGGGACCTCCCGGAAGGAATGGTGTCCATTTCTTCATTCTATTACACTGGCAATCAATACCTGCCAAGTTTGTTTAAAAAAACAATATTATGACAGTGGGCCGAATGCATAAAACAAGCAATTGCTTGTAAGCAATTGCTTCAAGCAAAAGCACAAGCTCGTCTGGCAAAAGGTCTAGCTCAAGCAATGGCTGAAATCCATATGCATAACCTTTTGTTAGTGCTTGTACCTTTGGCTTGTCCCGCACAAGCAATTGCTTGCGTTTTCAACAAAAGGGACGTCACGCCTGTGCGAACACAAGAACAAAGGCGAGTGTGGCAGCGTGTACTTGAAAGGACATGTAGTCCATGGGCCAAGGCTCGAAAAATGGGTTGTTGGTACCACCTGAGGTGGCAAAACCTTTTTGGTGTCATTTCGTTTGTCGGGCATATATAGATATGCTTATCAAGCTATGATAGCATGTGCAAATGAGTAGCTTAGTCATAATAAATGATTTTTTAAACCAATATGTCTCGTTTTTATATCCCTATACTTCTGAATCGAAACTAACCGCTATACAAAGAAGAGCACTGTATTCTGTATGTTCACAGGTGTTCTGTTGTAAACGCGGTGCGCTTAATAGTCTTTATTGAAGGCAGCGAAGGGAATATCCAAAGGGTTATGATGTCCACAGCTGTCACGCGGTGCGCTTGGTCTTTATCTAGACCAATATACCGTTATCATATCTAAAGTTCCTCATAAAGGGATTATCTATACTGTTTTTATACTACCCTCTCAACAAATACATCAGATTTAAACAAAAATCACTCTGTTCATTTACAGTATTATTCATTATAATGTATTGTAGTGTACCGGTACATTGTTTTTGCATTATCTTTAATTGTTGGAGGGAAATAAAGCGACATTGGCGTGGTGTTAGCGTTTCCACCGTAGCGTTTTCACCGGAAATGATAAATAATTGAAAAATACGATAACATTCACGAGGAATTGCTTTTGTTGTTGTTTTTAGATAAAAGGATATACACTGTATCATAAGCTTTGGCTATTCCCTTCGCCGTCTTGAATAAAGACTAAGCGCTGTGGACATCGTAACCTTTGGATATTCCCTTCGCTGCCTTGAATAAAGACTAAGCGCACCGCGTTTACAACAGAACACCTGTGAACATACAGAAGACAGTGCTCTTCTTTGTAAAGCGGTTAGTTTCGATTCAGAAGTATAGGGATATAACAACGAGACCAAATTGGTCAAAAATTCATTTATTATGACTAAGCTACTCATTTGGAAATGCTATCATAGCTTGATAAGCATATCTATGATCGACAAACAAAATGACACCAAAAAGGTTTTGCCACCTCAGATGGTATCTATATCTGGCCTGGCCCATGAACTAATGTGTGTGCAGAAACATTTCCTGACATAGCAGAAGAGCTATGAAATGACACTCATAAATGCACACACAGACGCACACACACAACTATACACACACATATTACTGGCTGCTTCCCATCACTTCTTACAGAAGCCGGGTTCTGCCAGATCGCACGTGGAGAGACGTCTCCTTGCTCTCCATCGAAGTCAGACATCCTACCTGTTTTTCATCACATTTTGCGTGCTAACCACTGGACATTCCCGTTGTTGAAATGAAAAATGTCTCACTCTACTTATGAGCAATTTCTTGTAGATTTAAACCACTCCTTCACAAGTGTGGTCTTTCTTCCATGAATATGATTAATGATATTTAAAAGGGAACGTCCCAGATAAGCAAAAGCTCAAGCTCATTTTACAGAGCTTGGAAAATCGTAAGCAATTGCTAGAAAGAACTAGCAAAAGGTATGTTTGATGCATACGTTTTTAAGCAAACGCTTGGTCTCTAAGCAATTGCTTGCGGGCAGCAAGCAATTGCTTGTGCTTGCTAGCAAAAGCTTCTGCTCACAACCAATTATTGCTTGTTTTTATGCATACGGATTCGAGTAAAAGGCTAGCACAAGCAATTGCTAGCGTTCATGCATCCGGCCCAATGTGTTTTCTAGGGAAAAATCAACATATGAAAATCGGCCCCAAGGGAATCATCCCGTATAGATATGCCAGAAACAATCAAAGTAATTCTGGTTTCATAAAAGAGGATTTTTCTTCTTATAAATTCTCTGATTTACTGTTTTGGGGACCTCTGGGGTCCCAAGCATGCCACATAAGACATTCTGGCCTTATACCTTGAAGAATATGCAATGTGTCATCCTAGTAAAAATATCAGCCAAGATGGTTAAAATGTCACTCATGCATTTTCAAGAAAAAGATGAAAATGAGGAAGTTGGGTCCCAACTTGGCATCCCCTGACCCTGAGGAGCCATTCCGCAACCGTCATGAAGTAAATGGAACTACAATCACCGATGTCAGTACTCATATCACCAAGTAAGATTTATCACCTCTGGTTATAAGAGAAGAAGCCTTTTCAAGATTCTTTAATTTAGGAGCATTTGCGGTACCTGGTGGCTCCAGTATGTGTATGTGTGTGTGTGCGTGTGTGTGTGTGTGTGTGTGTGCGCGTGCATGTTAGGCCGGGGGGGGGGGGGGGGGGCGGGGGCTATAGTACCCATTTCAGTAAACTGCAAATATTCAGCAAATATTACCCTAGGAATGCTCCAAGCCAAGTTTTTTTTTTTAAATGTGCCATTGGGTTTTCAAGAAGAATTAAGCTCAAAAAGTAAAAGGGTTATGCATAATAGACTACTCACGACGCACATTTTTTTAGCTTTATACTCTTAATCCCCGTAAGTTCTTTCTTTGTAAAGGCTTAAAGGGATGGTATAGTTTTGGTTGAGATGGGGATTCGGCTGTGAGATAATTCTAAACCATTTATGAAATATTAACGAGCATACAAGAGGAATTCAACGTTAAGTAAACCAAATCGACCTTAATTAGTTGGGCCTTATTACAGTAGCATTCCTCTACCAATAAAGACATGATAATCCTGTGATTTTCTCACCTACGAAACCATAATGTGCCTGCTTTTGTCTTCCAACATTTCTCTTTTTTTGGTTCAACATTGAAGATATGTCTTCGAACAGTTACAACTACACGGCGGAAAAGGGTGATCAAAGGATTGCTCCGTACCTGAAACGGGACATGGAATAACCTCATGTTCGCTGATCGTTTCTCGTTTGTAAATGAGATGAGGATGAGACATCTTCGATGGACTCCTCCGAACTCTCTGGGCGTGGTCATTTTTGAGAGGTTCGACGTACAGCACATCATCCTTGATCGTCAGCACACCACGCTGGAACAAAAAGAATAAAAAAATTAAAACCAAAACAACTTAGCAAAAAAAAAAAAAAGAATAAACAATGAGGAAAATGTAACGGCACATTTTGTAGCCATCGATGTTGTGAAAAAGAAGTGATACTTTTTGTATTGAATGACTGACTTCAAGGTCTTTCGCCAGCTAGCTAACGATCACAAATCCAAGGCAGCTGTTAAGGTTTTCCTTCCTTTTTGCTTCACAAGGACGAACATATACATTAACGTGGAAGTGAAATTTCAAGACCGCCCTAATGTCTGGTCGTGGGGTCCCCTTTTCTCTACGTGTCGAACAAGGATATTGTGCATACATCATGCAGATGAATATCAAATCTGGATGATATAGGCAGGCCTGTAAGGTATGATCAAGTTCGAACGACAAAATACACACCCCTATCAACGTATATGTATGTATGTATATATATATATATATATATATATACACATATATGGATATATATATAATATATATACACACATATATGTATATATATAATATATATACACACATATATGTATATATATTTAGAGCCAACGTAAACAAGTGCAACGTGCTGCAAAACATTAGCATATATTATTTCTATAGACCCTTGCACTTCTCAATGAGTTGAAATAATGTTTTCCCTGAAGACTTGAAACATTCGTTGCGGTTTGTCGGGATATCTATCCTTCGCAGATATTTTTGATTGGTATAGTTAGCTCTCCGTCTACTCTGCTCTCGTGTGCTTATTTAGGACTGCTTTGTTGTAACCAATATACATGACAAACCTTGTATGTCTTCAGCAAGTACAGTTTACCGTGACTTTAATCAATTAATACCAATTCATTGCAGGTGCTGAAAGCTCCCGAAGAATCATTGTGTGAGAGAGAGGTGGAGAAGTAGTGGCAGTCTCTGGTCAGTATCGGTTCTCGCCGGATAGAACCGTCTCCCTCAAGGTACTCGATGTCCAGACCTGGCCTCATAAGCCAGTCGTTTCGCTCGAGTTTCAAATGATGGAATTCATCGAAGGCCGTAAACGTGATTTCATGCGTTCTCGGATAGTCTGCATGACCGAGACTACGCTTTGAAATACCGGAAGGGTGACTTAAACTGGGCAAAATGATGTCATATTCTGTGTAATTAAAGATAGCAATATAAAGTTGTGATTATCAAATGAACTAAGTTTTACATTGAAATATTTGAAACAAAATGGCCGAAATTAAGCTCTCAGTCATGATCGATCCATGTATTTTTCAATGAAATGCCCCTCATTCAAATTCTTATCAATCATATAGTTAGTTTACTTTTTTATTGTTGATATACACTTTCACATGAATTGGAAAAAAACGATGTTTTCACTTTTTGTTCCTGTAGCTCTACATTTTTCGTCTTTTTTTGTGAAGACTTTCCATTGAAGAAAATCCTAATGCAAACAATAGAAGAAAAAAAAAACGGAAGGAAGAAGTGAAAGTGTGGTACTACGCCAAAGTGCTCTGCAAGGACCTAACATGCGCAGCATGAGCTACCTCATCTGGAAAAACATACAATTCTCCTCTTCTCAAGGACACATTATCATACGGATGAACACACAAGGAAAGACAACACACAAAAGACACGACAAGATCTCAACGAACCTCTAATCTCGGACGTTTTAGAATACAGACGCAGTTCATCTTCTGTAAGCACATTGCGGAACTGTGCATGACAAAGATAATGCCAAATATTATTATCGCTGACACATCAGAGAAGAAACAGCACCTCTATCCGTTTATCTCAGTCACACTTCAATGTCAACTGAACAAAAAACCAGTAAGATAGAACAAAAGAGCATCTTTTAAAATTCTTATACACATACAAGTCTAGGAGGAATTAAACGTTCAAAAATCGGTTTTGAAATGGCTGACATATCAAAATAACAAATTAAAACAAAGTGGTCCTAATACAAGGAATTGGCCCACCTTTTATTTGGACCTTTTTTTTTATATCTCAGCCATTTCACAACCAAATTTCAACAAATAAATTCTGGATTCCTCTTAGAATTGTTTGCTCTTCGATGTTTTGCGTGAGTGGCTTCTAATTATCTTGCAAAAAGTTGAAACTGGAATCCTCATCTCAACGATATACTATACCATCCTTTTTAACTCTGCCCTACTAGATAATAAATAATCTTAACTTGAGGCCATTTTGCTGTAATATTTTCATGCAGTATAGCATTCAGACCGTCTTGTGTAAAAGAAATACAATAATCCTTTCAGCGTACTGAATATGAATTTCCAAATAATTTTTGACAACCCTTCGAAAATCAATTTATTTACAACTCACAGTCGGCATATCGTACGATAGTTTCACCTCTTTCTAACTATTGAAAGTTTGATACTTTGTATCGTTACTTTTGCACTGTAAATCATTGTGATCTCGTAAAGCTCATGATTCATATAATTTCCAGCTTTCGGTCCAACAATTAATGTTCACTAGCCATACGAGAAAACCAATGAAACTTATAAAACCATTGCTTTATGGACATTGGGTGCACTTATGACACATTTCAGCTAAAAACGTCGTTCTAAAACCTTGTTATTTGGTTTAAATTGTGCTATAACCGGTAGTCGCAGTTACGCAGACGATTCGAAACAGAGTGTCATTCTAATCAGAAACAAGGTGTCGAAAGTGTTATAAAGTATTCATCATTGGAAACACGGTTTTATTGACGTCAAATAATTTTTGCTTGCCCTGCTTGATCTTTGTGACCTAATTGCCAATTAGGAACAAGACAGAAATAATACACACTGGGGAGAAACTGTTACCATGGGTTATTTGTGGTATTTGTGGTGTTTGACTTTTGGCAAAATCTTATACAAGGAACAATGTATCATTCCCCTTGGCTCTCCTTTAAAAAGAGTTCTACTCGATGCATCTATATTTGCTTCGTCTCTTTCGAAGACCAGTCAGAGATCTGAGCTGTTTTAGGTTTGAACCATAGGGGTGAGTAAAGGTATAGATAACTTAGAAAATTGTCTACAGTGGATAGGTGGTTGCTGTTTTATCTTTGCTTGACCGTTTGGCTCCTAACGCTGTGTGATTGCTGCTGCTGTTGAAAGATATAATCCATACTGTGACTATTGGCAATTAGACTGGAGAGCTTTCTTTGCTGATTAGCGGCAATGTTTGAAAACTTGTCGCACATTAATAAAAATTACCATACCTTTGATCCCTATTGTGTCACCATGGTCCTCCTACTGGACTGAGAGACATTAGGGCTTGCTAGATTCAGACCATGGTCAAATTTGGATGGATTACTAAAAGCTGATGAAAAAAAAAAAAAACAATCCCGGGAAATCAAGCTAAGTGCTTGGACACGTGACTGAAATTAACAGTGATACTTACTTCTGAGAGTGAATGGACGCCACTAACGATGAGGAGAAGAAAGATGACAACAAACATCCTTCCTGTTCTCTCCATCACTGAGTTGACTTTTTCTTTAACTTGTTTGAGGATGGTGAGGACCAGTACTTTCTTCTGGAGCCTGCATCAACCGGCACTAGTCTAGAATACAAGTCAATGATGTCTTGATTCACAGGAAGATGATCAAGGCAACTCTTCGAAAACTTACTATTTTGTAAGTGACATTTTCAGGTGAACTAGTGAACATGGCTATAGTCATTATTCCAGATTAGTATGAAAAAAATGACAATAAAGACGTAAGGAAATCTCGAAGTCCTTAATACAAGATGCGAAGAGTAATAGACGCAGTCAGTGCTATTGGATTTGTCGATGTCCGCTTACACTGCTTATAAAAAATGACGAAGATAACAGAAAAAAAAAACAATCATTCACATTACAATGAAATGGCTGACACGAGATTTAGGATGTTGGATATGAATATATCTAAAAATTGCAGTGACATCACTGAACATGGAGATTTCTTTTATTCACGAGGAGTAAGAATGAGAAGAAAGGTATGAACAATTATGATATAAATGTATTATACAAGAGTGTGTATGTCGACGATGATTTTATTTTCAAAATAGGAAAAGAGCATAAATTTTAATCTGGAAATTTTTGGTGACAAGCCGATTTCATTTTTTTTTCTTTTTTTCTTTTTGCGGGAAAGGTTCAGGAATGTGTGCAGAATAACATAATAAAAGTCTTCACAAATCTTTCCGATCTTTTTTCGCATTCCAAATAATTATTGGCGTCTAAAATGACTGTTATTTCCTGTTTTTGTCGTATCTTTCGACGTAGGTACTGCTCACACACATTTTATTTGTCTAATTTCATGTTTTCAGAAACCAAGGAACCCAATACAGTACTTATTTAGAAATTTAAAGCGCATACGAACTAAGAAAAACCACTTAAGCTGTTTCGGAAATACAAAATGGCCGCCATTTTCGTTTTCTCTCATAACTTTGCAACTGGGTTGATCCAACACACACTGTAAAATGTCTAGATTGCTACACAAGTTGGATTGCTACACAAGTAAGTTTATAACATACTTATTAATTGATTTTGAAAGACACAAGTACCAATAAAACACTTGATCGATTCCATGCAAAGTGGTTTTTTTGTTCATTCCCTTCCGTTCCTTTCTTTGATAATGATATTGCATACATTCAGTAAAGCGTATACCTTACCCCCAAAATAGGCATGCTACAGCCTTTATTCCCTCTTGCACTGTCACCTGCACACACGACGCACTGTCACTCGCACACACCTACACTTTTATTGTCTACTATACCATGCAGTAGTCAATGGTGCTGCGTGCTGTTTTTTTTTTCTTGTTTTAAAGCGCCAAGTCACTATTTTTCTTTTCTGTTTTTTTTCTGTAGCAAAATGTGTTTCGTGTATTAAGATTCATAGTTTTATGAGTACATATATAATTGGTGTTGTATTACATTGGTATCACATATTCAGATAGGGCCTCATCCACGTCAAGCTCTGCTTATGATGACGGTCCCCTGTATTGATTTCTCCTTTGTTAATAGATACAGTATGCCTTAATATGTTATTTTAATTCATAATTATGTCACTTCAGATTGAATGTTGTTTCGCAAATGATTTTTCTTAGTATTGATTTGTATGTATCTGTATCATTTTGTTTTCATTTGCAATTGTATTCGGAGAAAGAAAATGCAGAAATAAACCAAACAATTCTGAAAATCAAAAATGCCCCCCATAATGGCCACCATTTCTTTCTTTTTTTTTCATAACTTTGCAAGTAGGTAACCGTCATACACACCTTAAATGTCTATATCGTTTTGGCTAAGTCTTAACATTCAACGTTCACAAATTTTAATCAGGTAAACTGTGGATATCAAATAGGATAGTTGTACTTCCTAATTTGATTCTTATTTTGCAAATCACAAGTGGATTATTCTATACTTTGTCACTCAATATGCGTATTCTGTAGAGTTCCATAACTTCAAAACATATCTAGATTTTTTTTTTTTTTCAATTTGGATAACCTACATGCAAAGTTACATGCAAAGTCATTAGAAAAACAGGAAATGATGGTCACAGGGCGCCACTTTTTGTTTCGGGAAGAACGCATGTACTTTAATGCTACTTTCATGTTTCAAAATATATGAATTAGTATTTTATTGGGTTCTTTTGTCTCAAAATATATATTAGACATGTTTAGTGTGTAAAGAGATTGTGCATTTGGAATGTTATGAGAAAAAGCGAAAATGCGGTCATATTGGGCCTTTCATGATGCCATTATGAATTTCAGGAAAAGCTCAACTGTTTTTACACTAGTACTTGTGCGTGACAAAATATCTGAGCGAGCAGTTTTTGTTTTTGTTCTTCGTCTCTCAAAAACATTTAAAGTGTCTATTGTTAATACCTTCTTCCAAAGTTACCTCAAAATCAGGAAATGATTGCCATTTTACTAGCCATTTGGGCTCAGGAAAAGCTCAATAAACATTGGTTTTGCTTGTACTTGTCTGTTTCACAGTCTCTTGACAAGTTACAAATGCTTCAAAACATAAATTGTGATATTCAGATATTGAATTCAGCGTTGCTTTCAAGCAAAGTTATGAGAGAAACATTGAACGGGGACCATTTTGGTTTTCAGGAAGAGAAGTGTTTTTTATTGGCACTTTTGTATTTCAATATTTCTGGATAAATAGTTTTGGAGTTCCTCTTCCCAAAACATATAGATAGACATTGGATATGTCTGTTGGTGATGCCTACTTGCAGTTATCTGAAAGACAATTGTTCTTATTGATTTCATTGTAAACATGTGTCTTATATCGAATGAAATTGAAATAAATATCATAAAACAAAACAAAAATCTTAAATGACGGCCATTTTGGGCACCATTTTAGATTTCAAGGAAGCTGAATTGTATTGAAGCTAAATGGTAATTGTGTGTTTCAAAATCTCTTAATGAGTTCCACATACTTCAAAATATATACATTGCATTTAGATATACAATATCGGGATTGCCTACTTGCAAGGCTACTTAAAAAAAACAAAAACAAACTGGAAATGGTAGCCAAGTTGGCTTTCAGGAAAAAATCAATCATCTCTGTCGGAATTTTATGTTTCGAAATCGCTGAATAATTAGTTCTTGGGTCTCCTCGTCTCTCAAAACATAATCAGTGACATTAAAAGTGTGTATTGCTGATACGTTCTTGCAAAGTCATGAAAAAACTGTAGAGGGCAGCCTTTTTGGATCTCAGGAGCAGCCCAAGTGTTTTGTTGTTACTCTTTTTATTATCTCTGAATCCTCAGTACATTACAAACATTCGAAGTGTTTATTGTGATATCTGCTTGCAAAGCTATGTGAAAACAGGAAACGGCAGCCATTTTGGACGCCATCTTTGATTGCATAAAGTGCCCTAAAGGAGAATTTATGAGGACTTTTAGTATGCTGTTCTAGACATATTTTTAGACCTATCATGAAAAAGAAGAAAACAAAATCAGTTTGATACCAAAAATATTACAAAAAAAGTTGAAGCTTATTTTGACGTAATGCTCCAGGCAAACTAAAACAACTTTCCCCAGAAGTGGGGTGTTCGTGCGTTTCAGATACCTTGCCAGCCTGTTCGAGTTGAGCGCGCATCGCATAAAACACCTAATGCACAGTATTACAAGATCTCAAATTTCTTGACCCGAGTCAGATGTTATTACAGTCCATATGAAAACGTTGTTATTGAACGTCTCACTTCGACATAGTATGGGTTTTGCGCGGTCATTGAATTTCATACTTTTGTCATTCCAATTCCTGAATGTGCTTTCAAATTCACGCAGCGTACGCACGCGAAAATATTCGGGCGTTCAAATTCAGAATCCGAGTGATCAATTTCATTTTATAGGAGTTCTATTTCGTCTTCGTCTAATCAAATTCACGCTTGGACTTTTAATTTCCAAATGCGAGCATTGCATTTCCTACCCGTGTATTCTAATTCAAGCGATAGTCATGTGATAGTCCCGATGAGCTTGTTTGGGGCGTTCAATTTCATTTTCAGGCGATCAAGTTCATACTTCGTGCAATCAATTTAACGAAGAAAATGGTGTCGATTTTTTTTTTACGAAAGGAGAAAGGGCATACACAACCCTTTAAGGGTTGCACGTAGTGTAATTATGATTGCTTAAAGGTTCTATATCGTTCAGCAGGCCCGTAGCCAGGATTTTTCAAGGGGGGGTGCGGTCACTAAAAAAATGGACCTTCGGTACCAATACCAATGATGACACACACACACACACACACACACAATATATATATATATATATATATATATATATATATATATATTCTTTGGACGACCGAACTACAAAAGTTGTATAAGAATTTGCGCGCGAAGCGCGCCGCAAATTGTGAATTTTGACTGTTTTAATGACGTTTTAAAGTATCGAGGAAATTTGTATTTTTGTCTGTTGCATGCAATTGCGTTACGGTATTTCATCTAGGAAATAGTAAAAACTCATTTTGCCAGGAAGTTGCAAAGTTTAATTGTGTTCGAGACTCTGCGCGCGTAGCGCGCCGCAAAATTGAGAATAGTGATTTTCCTGGTGTTGTTTTAACTTTTATTTTTTCTATTGTATACCCGCGTTAGCAGGCCTGAAGCCAGGATTTTTAAAGGAAGGGGGGATTGCGTTAATTAACAAAACGGTCCTTTGATACTGTCCCGGGAGGGGTAGCGACAATTAAAAGGTGGACACCATGCTCATACATGGACTTTCAAAATGGCCCCTAAACGAGTAATGATCATATGATTTTTTTGGGCCTTAAAAACAAGTATTCCTTAAATGTTTCCTGCACCCTAAAGAAGTACTTCATCATGATTGAACAATGTACCATTTTCCCAAATTTCGGCCTTTTTGATACCCTTTGATTATATACGCTCGTACATCACACTTTCCATCTAATCCGTGAGAAAAAACGACCCCTATTACGCGTTTTCTTTAGCGAGTATGGTCACGGTGTCCACCTTTCAGTTGGAGTTTTCCATCCCATTGGATGCTGTTTGGAAGATGAAACATTCACTTTACTATACAGTATATCAGCCGTTGGTATGCGAGTTTGTCAAAAACGAAAATAAATAAGAAAATTTTTAAAACAAAATGAAACAAAATTTCCAGCATTTCCGAACTTTCAAATAATCATTTTAGATTTAATAATATTTAAGGTAGTAGATCCGATTCGCAAACATCTCCAATATCAGTCAAATGTCATATTAACCATCATGCTAAGAAGGTTTTCTTTGTGAAATTTGGAGGTCAGTGAAATTCAAAAATTAAACATCCGTTAGCCATTGGAAGAAGTTGAGTGCAAATTCAGACCTCAGGCTTAGTGCTCAGATGTTATCCTATTTGATTTGATCTGTCTTACTGTGCACACTAAGATACATACTGGAATGGTTATTTCTTATTTATTAAAGTAATTGTAGTAGCATATTTGGTTACTAGCTGTCTCTAAGCATTTTCGAATTTGGGCTGCAAAGAGATCCACTACCTTTAAGTTAGAAGAGAGATAAGTAAATAATGATAAAATAAACAAACAAAAAAGAATGAGTTTCTTTTGTAATACTATCTGACAAACTTTTTACTTTACCATTTTACTTCATAGCTCAGCACTTTCCATTCTCTCTCATACCCTCTTACCCATTACATTTAAATGAAATACAACTAAAATGAGTTTGCGTGCCTGCATAATACTCTTTGGAAATTATAAGTGAGAATGTTCTTAGGTTTTGGCTCACTTTAAAATGAGAACCAATAGAACTGTCACAACATGAGAAAATGTATAAGTAATAATCAACAGTACATTTCCGAATTTGGCCTGCAAAGAAATCCGCTACCTGTAAGTTAGAAAAGAGATTAGTAAATAATGATAAAATAAACAACAAAAAAGAATGAGTTTCTACCGCCGTATCCAGAACAGAGCCTGAAACGGTGCAGGCTCAAGAAATCGTTTGTACTAATACGTCTTGAAGTACTGTGTGATACTGTTGACTCAGACTTCTACAAAGCTGTAAGTAAGAATTTTAACCCAATCCGGCTCATTACCTGTGTTTTTTATGAAAAAGATGAATAAAGAATGTAAATTAAATAACGACGCGTCACAATGCAGTCTAACGCTCTCACAATGTTATCATACATAGGGTTTTTCCCTGACTGTTTTTACTCCGGAGCTCTTGCAATATTCAGGCTTTTGTAATACTATCTGACAAACTTTTTACTTTACCATTTTACTTCATAGCTCAGCATTCTCTCTCATACCCTCTTACCCATTACATTTAAATGAAATACAACTAAATTGAGTTTGCGTGCCTGCATAATACTCTTTGGAAATTATAAGTGAGAACGTTCTTAGGTTTTGGCTCACTTCAAAATGAGAACCAATCGAACTGTCACAACATGAGAAAATGTGTAACTAATAGAGAACTGGAGTAAGACAGGCCTTTCATTTTGTTTCGTCTCTCCTGATCGTTCGTAAGAAATACTAATTCAGGACCACCTTTTCACAATTTGATTGGAGCATGCATTCATAATGGAAAATAGTTGACATAATAATCTATCCCCAGGCATTATCATGCCAACATGTACTTATATGTACATGTACTATATCTTTGTGAGACGCAGATATAAAATGTCTCAGGTTTTCGATTATAGTAATTTCGAGGAATTTCTTTAATTTTTATCATATGTGACCGTGCACTTCAAAACGAACATAAAGTCGCACACACTGATTTTGCGTGAGGACTGAAAATAAGTGAAGTGGGTCAACCTAACCGAACTTGACTTTTTCATATATTCTGAAAGAGAGGGTCTTCCTTTACATTATGTTAAAATTTGGTATCATAAAATGGGCAGGAATTACTGTGTTTTTTAGCAGTTTATCTCGAACATTTTTTGGTAGAATAGTGTGGTTAGGTGTGTCTTTAGAATCCCTTTTTCATTTCTGAAAAACCTTGTCCACACTCTTCACTTTCAACTGATAACTTTTGAAAAGATAGTGTTACCGCTTTGAAAGTTGGCATTGATTATGGACAGAATGTGTTAATGAGGCATGCTTAATTTCAGTTTAATCTGATAATCCCTTCATTGTTGTTACTCTGGTGGTTTACTTCCTGTTTTTTTTTTGTCTCATTCATCGCACAGCCAGCACGGTTTGGTAAAGATTAAGGGCTTGAATAGACACTGTACTTTAATAAGAGCCTCTTTTCTCAGTTCACACTTTTCCTGAGTTTGTGCTTTCTTTCCAATATTTAGATAGGTTAGGAGAGTCCATTTGATTTGAGTTATACATCATTTTAAAGCTTAAAGTGTGCTCTTTCAGAATATGGTCTTAACTAAAAATTCATGTCTGGCGACTTTTTGTTTGTTTTGAGGTGCAGGGTCACATTATATGTAAACTTGAGGCTATTAGATTTTCATCCACTTACCTCTGTACCTGTGAAAAAATGCAAGTGTCAACCTCAATGTCATCCACGAATCGCACGTACTCGGGCGGCCAGTGGAAAAAAAAAAAACACCGGTCACACGCGCCAAGGGCCATGGCATGCAGTGCCAATATAATAATAGCTCGCACAAATTGATACATAACATTTGTGTTTGTGTGCATGGGGACGATCCGATGGTTCATACAACAAAAGGGTTTCGTACAATTATTTTTAACATTGTTAAACGTACTCTTCCACATTTACGTAGCATATAATGTGTCTTTATATTTATTTGGATTGTTATCTTGAGAATTGCTAAAAACCGTTATCATGAAAAAGTGGACCTTTCAGAATTTGGGGGGTGCGTACGCACCCGACGCACCCCCCTGGCTACGGGCCTGTTCAGTGCTCATGTATTCTTTTTATTCTATCTTAATACATTTCAAATTGTAAGGTTCGATCAGCAGTGCATCTAAACAACACATCTAGTCATATTTCTTGATGATACTGCATGCAGACAACGCCCCAACACTAACCACACAATGACAATGCATCAATTTAAAGACAAACTGACGAACAATGATCTCACATAGTCCCGCAAAAGTAAACCCACTAAAGCAATACACAACAAACAAGACGTATACAATGTTCACGTTATCAGTTTCAATGTAGTCGTTTTTTTCCCAAATGGATCAACCTTCCCCATTATGCTCGTCTGTACTAGCCTATACAGTGCCTAATATGCCTTTATATTCCTTCGCGTGATGCCCGAGTTCAAATTTTCGAATGAATAGGTGGACCTACACTGCAAAAATAAATATTCTTCGTCATAAATCCGGATATATTCAAAGCTAATAGAAAAAGACACACATACACGGCTCCAAACTAACTAAATTCAGGACATCTTTTAAATTGAATGCATTTATTTGGAACATGATTACCTTTTTCTTAAATTTGAATGCTCCGATAGTGAATTTGAATGCTCCGGTAGTGAATTCGAATGACCTGATTTTTAATTGATTGCTGATTCAGTGCTGCGAGTGTGGGATGCGTGAAATTGAATGCTTAGAATAGGAGTCTGAATGACAAAAATACGAAATTGACCGGGAAAACGTATGCCCGAGTAATGTATTCATCTCCTCTACTCCGAAAGTCTTGATTTTATACCAGAGCTGTAAGTTTTATGTGATATAATAGAAGTACCCGGTATTTATCTCATGTTTCGTGTATTCTGCATCCTTCTGTCGATTTCGTTGTTTTAGGAAATAGAAATCGACCAGCAATTATTGTACTTCGACCATCGAGATGATTTCGATCAAGATTCTTCATACATTTATATCAAACTGCTGGGCTCTACGCCGGACCCGCGTCGCACTATTTAGGTGAAAATTTATGTGGGAAAGGCTGTATTTTCTATGTCTTATAAGGACCCAGTCAATTCTTTAATCATATTTCCTGACGTGATCGATGTCACACCTTGTAATATAAATTCGATTATCGCTGCATTATAGTCCACTGCATTATGACCAATCACGCATCAAGATAAAAAAGAGGTAATTAATAATCTCTACTTGTATATTGCTTCGCTTGTTTGGAACTGCTTTGCCATGAGTTATTGATTAGTTGTCAAACTTTCGGTTTGTGTCATATTATATGTGGAAACTGAAATAAATGTGAATGCAAATAAATTAGGGCCGCAACCAAAACCATACCACTTCCGATCATTACAAAGCCAATCACACATGCTCACGAACACACATCTGTACCTTCATTCACACAACCAGTGATGTATCAATCAATATCTGCGCGACAGAAATCCGAATCATTGCACTACAGTTATATGGTTTAATATAAATAAAGAGTATATATTACCTATTTGAGGACAAAGCGCTGATTTTACTTCGATGAACTTTGAAGATTGTTGAGGCAATGTTTCTGTTTCCTCAAGAGGATGTAGTTTTCATAGCAGCACAATCTCGGAGAAGTGATGAAGTTGTCATAACGGAGGTAACATGAAGACTGCAAAACGTCCTCTCAAAGGGGGCAAGTAATGATTTCTCATGTAGAATCATGCAGTGATTACTTTTATAGGACGAATTCTCAGGGCTGCGTTTAAATCATTGAACCGTACCAACCGATGGTATGAGCGCTTGACGCCTCTGTTTCTCCGCCTCCGAAAATTAATAGATTATAGAGAAACACAATCAAAGTTGAGGGACAAAACAAAACAAACAGCGTGTGCGTAGATCAAAAGGTAAACAAGCAAACTCTTTAGACACGGCTCCGCACTATTGGAGAGTGTACCGATAAACAGCGCATCGTGCGTAACGAACTCAAACTGTCTTGCGGATTTCTTCAGGACAGCAAATGTGAACCTCTGGGCTCTATGCCGCTAATCAAGTTGAAGGTCATAGCTTTCTTTTTATTCCACCATCATCTTCAAATTCTTGATCAAAATTTTTGCAAATCGAAATTATTAGTATCCGATTATATTTCCTGACCATAAAACTGTGAAATTGATGATGGTGTTAGTATTACACTGATGATAATGATGATTGGAATATCAATATTTTTTTTATCATTATTCCACGGTTTCACAATGACCATTCATTTTACTAGGAATGAGTAGTTAACCAAACTTTGCTGTAATATCTAAGCTTGGCTTTCAAATATCTATGTTTTGCTTTGTTTTGTTTTTGTCTTTTTTGGCTAGAAAAATGCTTTACCTTTGTGGTTATATCATTTTTTTTTTTTGTCAGTCAAAATGATTTGTAATAGTAAATAAAAAGACAAAGAAATGCAAATTCCATCGATAAAGATTTTAACTAAAAATTCATGTCTGGCGACTTTTTGTTTGTTTTGAGGTGCAGGGTCACATATATAGGGCTGTACACAGGGGAGAGTTGGTTCTAAATTCTTACAGAAACAACGACTTTTGCATTTCTTGCCATTATTATGAACATGATAATGAATTCTGTGGCTACCGTTGGTGTAGGAAGCTCAAAGCATTTAATTGCACAGTTTATGTATATCCGCTGGAAATAACTACAATGTACCATATTATATTCCCCTGTAAGTAGAGGCACAGATTAGGTTGTGAAGGTTTACAAGGTTTGTTCTCTGGATGTGTTGTATCAAGACTCTACGAGAGCAAAGCGGGAGATTGTCCTGGTTGAAGTCATCCACGCCCAACTTCTGGAAGGCATGGATTGTGTCATTGCACATTCTGCACGATTCAAGGCTTAGAGAATTCTTGATCCATCTGCTCTTTGAGACATCCTCAAATTTTCAACTTCAGCCTGTGCCATGAAAGGCATGACCAAGCAGACCTTTGTTTTTCGCAACAATTTGCAGAACATAATCTCTCAACAATGTCAACTGTACTTAATCATCTCCCCTTTTCCAGTGATGGAGCAGACAACATGCGATGCAGTATCAAAAGTAAAGCAAAGATCCATTAGAAGAATGAAAATGTCAGTGTCTATAAGTAATAATCATCAATATCTCTGAAATTCCCTGTTGCTCCTGAAGTAGCATCTAATACATGCAATGGAATGAAGATATCTGCTTCCTCATTGTGACGGATGGCAGCTCCCGTGGCATCTTTGATAAACCCTTTGTTTGTTTGTTTTCCCCGTTCTATGTCAGATGGAATTTGCTGATCAGTATTTCAACTTTCAGGCTGATTATTTGGCTCAGTTTTGTGGGTTTCTAAGGCATGGGTATGAAAAATGAACCTTTGTTAGTAAGAATGAGGTGAGATGAAGAGTGATTGTGGAATTACTTAATAGAACAGTAGAACTTATAACTCTCGATAATTGTATCGTCCAGTAATGACTGGATAATGACAGGTCTATCAGACTGTTGTATCGGTAGAAGTGTTATAAGAAGGTAGTGGTCCTCTTAAGCTTAATGACTTTTGATCCAATCTTGCACATGTTGCATGGTGTATTTCAATTGCAAGAGCTGAATGTCTGGCCTTTCTCATATCATCCCAGACAGATTATTTTTTTTTTAATTCTTTCAGATACAAATTCTTAGTACAGAACATGAAAACTTCCCTTTTCATCTCTTTCTAGAATATCCTCCTTGAATGTTTCCGATACCTGATTGCCAAACACCACATTCATCAGTTTCAATGCAGTGACAATTGTTGAGATTGCCACAGAACTGAGCTATTATTGCTCCTTTGTAGTTTTAGAGGCATTGGCGGTACAGCAGTAAGCATCTTGGAAGTCTTGATAATTGAGGATGACCCACACAAGGGCAATCAGGAAAAACCTTCTCATTGGCATTCCTTATTCATTCTGTGTCATTCCAGAAATACATTCAGCAATTATGAGCTCCCTGATGAGTTGTTTCATTTTGTGGACAACAAACAAGCTTGTAAATGGGATGCCTGATAGAGTGACCATGGCATTTCTTGCCATTGCGAGACTTTTCCTTGTTTGTCTTCATTCTCTCGAGGCAGCATCAAGTTTTTGAAGATCACCTTTAATCGTATCAATGCTTACTTTTGTACAAATACTTAATAAATGGGATTAAATATAACTATTAACGAGGTTCCACAACACCAAATAATATTTTGCCTGAGAGGCAAAAACAAATCACGTGTATTAAAGCGAATCACATACCCGCTTGGCGCTATTATGGGACGTGGGATGTAACGCTTACACGCTTGCCCACACTTATGGGAAGTGGTATGGGACCCCTCCCCCCACAAAGTTTTTGCCCCTCAGGATGGCTTGATGACGTCATTGGAACCTCGTCCTTACAGTCTGAATTTATGGCGGCCATTTTGAATTAAGAGATCGTTGTCGTTCTGCGTGACCTGAAAATGAATTCGGTCTAACTAAGACAATTTTGGCAAATTTATCTAAGGCGCTTAGCACAGTATTATATGTTTTTCTCTGGCCACCAGCTTGGATTTCAAGATGGTGGCCTATCTAATGATCGACAATAGGAAACAGCTGTACTGGAACGTTGGACACCACAAGCATGTGCATTATTGAAAATTTGATGCTCCTACAATAATTGCAACATGAGATATGGGTAAAAACGCTATGGCGGCCATTTTGAATTTCAAGATGGCAGCCTATAAATTGTATCAAAACAAGCCACAATAACAGAAAATGATATATCACAGTGTCTGACATCACAAACCATGCATTTTGCACCAAATTTGAAGCTTCTACAATGCTCACTGTATGAGATATGGTTCAAAATACTGTTTGTTATGGCGTCCATTTTGAAATTCAAGATGGCAGCCTACAAATTGTATCAAACAATCCATAATATCAGAAAAAAAGGTATACCAGAGTGTCTGACATCACAACCATACATTTTTGCACCAAATTTGAAGCTTCTACAATGCTCACTTAATGAGATATGGATGAAAATACAGTTTGCTATGGCGGCCATTTTGAAATTAAAAATGGCGGCTGAAGACGTGGTCGGAAAAATGGAATTAAAGTTTTTTTGGATTCAGTATCCCCAAATTGACAAAGTTAGCACAAAAAAAAATCAATTTTGGCACAAAAATCTCACGGGATTACATAGTAGCCTCTACTACAAGCAAATGCTTTGAGTTGAAGCATTTGCCTAAAAGCGTATACATAAAATTGACCTTTCCGTGTTCATGTGAGCAACTGCTTACTTTCTTCTTTTTTATGTTCGTCAAACCAGCTTTAGCTTTTCGGTTACTCGGACTTTCGCGTTTAATCATGCTAAGAGAAACGCCAACGTTTCCTGTACGTGGAATGAGCTTAGAAGAAATTGCTCCTGAGATGCATTTGGAAGCTATTTCGTTTCAACAAGGAGAATGGTCTGTGTTAAGCATACATGTTTCTGAGTAGGCCTACATGTATTAAGATGTGATGTGAAACGGGGGCATGTCTGACACCGGTAGAGAGAACAGAGGATGTACACTCCACTACCTGACAGATCCTGGATACAAAGCAACACGCGCGGAAGTGATAGGGTCAGCCGTGTGTGTGTGTGTGTGTGTGTGGGTGTGTTTGTATATGTGTGTGCGTGTGTTCGTGTGTGCGTGTGTGTGTGTGTGCGTGTGCGTGTGTGTGTGTGTCAGTCTACATCCCTGTAATCCTACAAGTCTTCGTAGGAGAGACGCGTCTGATCGTGAAATAGCGAACAGTTCCAATGTACGAACAGTACCATCATCACTGAAATAGTTTGTCCATTTATACGGTATTTTATAGAAGTTAAAGTGTTAATTCAGTTTCAGTTTCAGTAAGTTATATTTATCCACTTGTATGAAAATATCAACCATATTATTCACAAACCATGAAAATATTAACAAGAGTTTTTAATTATGCGTTTCACAGAATAGAACTACAACGATTACCAATTGTACGAAGCCTCTTGTAAGGCCAAGCAGCAGTACATGGCAGCCAATGCTAATTTCGGAGGCCTATGTTACGACCACCATTTATGGAGGACAAATTCTCGGCTGCATTAAGTCATTGAACCATAATACCAATCAATGGAATTAGCGTTTGACGTCTCTGTTTCTACGCCTCCGAAAATTTATAGATCACGGAGAAGGAAAATCAAATTTGAGGGGGTGAAACGAAACTACTTGGCCGAGAATCAAGAGGTAAACAAGTATAAGGGTGGGATTTCACGGAGCACGCGAACGATTTGCGAAGGACGCGAATGGCAAAATCCAGCATTCGTATTTTAGTCTGCAAAAGATCGCCAAACGAACGTGAGGGTTCGGAAGCGTCGTCAATTGTTCGCGAATGTCATTTTTACTTCGGCGAGAATTTCAAAAAAGTTTGAAATTTTTTGCGATATCTTGAAAATTTTTGAAATCACTGCAGGTAAACAGGACTTTTAAGCATCGCGTGGACAGAACGTGATGATAGGAACTTAATTGTAGATAAGCGTACTTTTTTTTCAGTAAATTTTCAGTCTCACACCAAAACTACCTTTAAAGGCGTGAAATGAATACTTATTGGGGTTGCTGTAATTCTGAAGTAAGTCGGTTGTGGTGAAATTGAGCTAAAACTGAAGCGGCATAGTTTTCCTCCAAATTGTCGAGTAAGAAAACAAAAGAGAGAACATTGGGACCTTTTCTTTGATTACAGACCGTCCCTTGTTTAGTTGTTCAGGCAAGCATGGAAGCCTATCGTGATGATTTCGACATTTTCTTTGTATATGGGTCTTTGTTTCATGTCCTTCATCTCTCAGTAAATATTTGCATGATCATGCAATGTCAGTCACGTGCATCGTACATTGTGCAGTGCGGTTAAGTTGGAATAAATGTTATCCGTCTTCTAGTGGTTTGTAGTAGGCCGTAGATTGACATTAATTTTATTCCACAAAAGTAATATCAAAATCAAGCCAAAATAACCATCCGAACAAAAGCTGAATAGTTTAGGAATTTTACATTAATCATTGTTATTTTGTTTGTCTAATCATTGTATTCTTCCATTTTGTCTCTGTTGCGCGGGGGCGATTACCGATTCGTGACATAAAGCTTGAGAAAATATGTGCAAATAAACATGATGAGTTCATATGATAATCTCGTGGTATGGTAGTGCAATGATAATACAAGAGACACCTTGAAATTACAGTTGTGAACCAAAATTTTGCCATTGAAGGTAAAGTATGCTGAATCAAACAAAATTCCTTTAACACAATATCTTATTAGTGAGACGATCTAATATATTACGGTATCTCACCATGATTTTTCTGAAATCTCTTTAGGTAAAATGTCTCATAAAATCCCTGACAAACAAGCATAATGACTTGACTATATAACATGAAAGTGCAGACAAGGGTTTATACACGCACTTATTCTCATGCATTGAACATGAATTTCACTCCCGACAAGCTTTTTCTCACCACTGCAACCTTTGTCTGGAAGAAAAGAAAACACCACCCCCTCCCCACACACGCAAACACCACACACGTACACATACACACACATACACACGCACACAACGAAACAAAGCATTGATGTCCGACCACCGAAAAGTCAAATATCGTGACTATTTTAATCAGAATAAGTCAAAACATCACAGATCATGTAAATATAGGCACATCGGTTAACAGTTTAACTCGAACCTGTCATCTACTGCTTTCCGGGCAGCGACACTACCACCAGGCTGTGCCTGGTCAATTCCGGTTGCCGGCAGTGACACGATGAACATGAAACAAATACCCAAACTCCAAAATACTGACATTGTTATGTTAAGTAGTCCAAGTTGGACAAAGCATTGAAAGCAAGATATTATTCAGAGGGGTGAAGGTTCAGGTGTGAACATACCACCATTGCCTAGTGGCAGTGTCGCTGCCCGGAAAGCAGTAGATGACAGGTTCGAGTCCCACTGGTTCCTTTTTTCCGACATGTTTGTTAACTTACAGATTAGCAATTGCGATCTTAGCAAATTCAATTTGAAGAGAGAGACAGTTAAATTGAAAAGACTCACACGTAAAGATTATGTCAAAGTGGGAAGCTTATCATTGACTATACATAGTGGTGACTAAGGATTTCTTTAGACGTTTTTATCAGCCCTCTTATGCTACTCATGCTTTAATCCGCTTACAATGCAAACCATATTCTGCTCTACTTAATATTCTCTAACAATCTGCCCATTAATCGAAAGCATGGGATTATCAGGCAGAGGGATGAATTAGATATGGGGTATGGGTTTTCTTCATTTTGTCCTCGTCTGTAAAATGGAAATTTGTACGATCGCAACTGCCGATCTACATTTTAAAGAATCATGTCGGGAAAAAGGAACCAGGAGAAATATCTTCCGCTTTCCGGACAGCAACACAACTATTTGGCTATCCTTGGTTGCTGGCTGTGATACGATGAACGTAGAACAAATACTCAAGTTCCGAAATTCCGACATTGTTATGTTAAATAGTCCAAAGCGGGCAAAGCATTAATACATTGTAAAATGAAAGCAAGAGACTATGAAAGCTACGGCCATAACTCAGGGCTGCGTCCGCCCGATTTGTAGCCTGCTCGGTTGCCGCTGGAATTTAGGCATTGCCTAAAGAGTTTTGGAAAAGTCAAGCTGACTGTGAAACACCAGCGATGCCCGAGCGATGCCCTGTATATTTCTCGTCCTTTCTCATTCCAACAAGTAAGACGCAAAGCTGTATGTACGGAAACTTTGCCTTGGGTTTTCAGTTTCAGTTTCAGTCTGAAATGTGTTTCCTCCCAAAAAGGTCCGCACTCTCTTAAAACACCGAATTCGATTTTGTTTTTCAACAGTTACTCAACGGAGCTGGGTCAACAAATTGTCACGTAGTCTTTAACAGTCAAAACTTCAATATGATTGCCAATAGCTTAAGGCCGTGTCACACCTTTCCGGGCAAGCCTTGCGTGCGACTTGCGAAGAACAATTTTAAAGGCCGTGTTACACTTTTCCGGGCAAGCCTTGCGTGCGACTTGCAAAGAACAATTTTGACTACCCGGAGGTCCCCGTAGATGATCCGCACATGACCTAGCGCAGTACCTAGCATGTATCTCAACCGTAGTCGCCCGGAGGTGCGCACGCATATTTTTTTACCCGCAACCGTGTTTAGGCCCTGTCACACCTTTCCAGGCAAGCTACTCGGGCTTGTTACGTGTAGGGATTTTCTAGCATACCGGACATTCCTGAGGGCGGAAAAGGATTTGAGCGAGTCAACGCGTGTGTCTTACTTGCTGGACGCGTTCTACTTAAATCATACTTGCGAGTATACTGTGTGACCTTTGTACCAGTCGCGTGGGGGCTGACAACTCAGTGAAGGAATTCCTCTAATGGAATGACTGAAATCCCACAGAATATCATTATCTTGGCTGCATACGGGACTGCGAAGTACATGCGTGTTGCCTGGGAAGTGCTGCCGCTAAGGGCCTCCTACTGGCGTTCTGCGTGGACCTCTACGGGCATTCCCGCGACTCACCCGGAAAAAGTTTTGGTCATGCTCAAAACTTGGCTGCGGTTAAATTGGACTTGCGTGAGCACCTCCGGGCAACTACGCGCTAGATACTGTCAGGTGCGGACCAACTGCGGAGAGCTCCTGGGAGTAAATTTGTTTCCCCGCAAGTCAAGCCGCAAAACTTCCCCCGTACGGTATGACAAGGCACGAATGAAAATTGCAAACATTCTTGTTCGCCCGCTGAAAATCTTCTACGTGCTGGAAACTACCTCCTCGCCACAAGCCCGCGTAGCTTGCCCGGAACGGTGTGACACAGCCTTTACTATCCGGAGGTCCCCGCAGATTACCTGCACATGACAGTACCTAGCACGTATCTCACGTGTAGTCGCCCGGAGGTGCGCACTCAAATCTTTTTACCCGCAACCGTGTATAGGCCCTATCACACCTTGCCGGGCAATATACACGGGCTTGTTGCATCTGGGGATTTTCCAGCATACCGGACAATTTCTGAGGGCGGAAAAGGATTTGGGCGAGTCAGTGCATGCGTCTTACTTGCTGGACGCGTGCTACTTAAGTTCTACTTGCAGGCATTCTGTGTGACCTGCGTGCCAGGCGCGTGGGGGCTGGCAACTCAGTGAAGGAATTCCTCTCAAGGAATGGCAGAAGTCCCACAGAATGCCATTATCTTGGCCGCATACGGGGACTTCAAAGTATACCTGCGTGGGAGTTGCCTGCGAGGTGCTGACGTGAAGGGCCTCCTACTGGCGTTCTGCGTGGACCTCTGTGGGCAATCCCCGCGACTCATCCGGAAAAAGTTTTGGTCATGCTCAAAACTTTGCTGCGCGTAAATCGGACTTGCGGGCGCACCTCCGGGCAACTACGGGCGAGATACGCGGTAGGTACTGTCAGGTGCGGACCAACTTCATCCGGAGAGCTCAGGGTAGCAAATTTGTTTCCCGCAAGTCAACCCGTAAAACCTCCCCAGATACGGTATGACAAGGCCTTGAGCATGCTCAGAACTTGTTCCTAGTGAGTCATGGGGGTTCTTCCGCAGAGGAACACGCAGAACTCCAGTAGGAGACCCTTACTGGCAGCACCTCGCAGACAACTCCAATGCAGGTACTTCGCAATACCAGTAAGTCTCTCGTAACAGAAAATGGATTGGTTTCAACGCTCTTACGCAGTTCACACGCAAGTAGAAGGTAAGTAACACGCGTCTAGCAGGTAAGACACACGTGCGAAACTCGCAAACATTCTTGTCCGCCCGCAGAAAATTCTCCTGCGTGCTGGAAAATCCCTACTCGCAACAAGCCCGGGTAGCTTGCCAGGAAAGGTGTGACACGGCCTTTGGGGACTTTACTCACACATTTTGCTTTTAAGACATTCCATTGAACGACGTTTCCAAGACAACGAGAGTCGATTATGACCTCCCCTGTAATTAATACATATTGGCAATGCTAATAATTGTGATAATATCCGTGACTGAAGTCTGGCCACAATGAGCCTGGCAAGGCAATGTATTGTATGAAGTTACCATGACCTCTACTATTCGACCTATTTACCAACATTGCTTTGAAGTCATGAAAAACCACATTTTAACCTTCAGCGTGTTATCTGATTGTTGGCAACAACACTTGACCAATCATGTACAAAAAACCGTGAACCTTTGATGATTCCAGGACGATTCGCACACGTCAGTTGTACAGGGCAAAACAACAAAGATCCATCCTACGGGAGGGATGATGACGTCATTTCAAGAACAGCGTGCTCCCCACTAAAGCGTCGAGTGCAAAATCCTACGCAAGTTCTAAACGACTCCAACTGCACTGTCAGGTACTTGGATTTATCAATATTTACATCGATGAACCTAAAACTGTGTAAAAAAGCCTCATAATTGCTTCCTGCATGGATTTCATTAAGACCTATAACCCTTAAGAATTCCGCCTGCCCTTTTGTGTCACTCATATTCAACACTTCTTGCTGTACTGGGAGACAACTCTTATCCTACAATATGCTGTTCATGTTTTATGCTACGCTTATGAATAATAATAATCCCGAACATTCTGATGATTGAGGTGATATTTTTTCTTTAATTTGCCGAACTCTACAACTCTGCCTTTTTTTACCCGTTTGGTCAAATGATTCTAGGTATTTCATCAAAATTTTGTATTATTTGAACATGAAAAATCAATGAAATCAAATGACATTCCAATGTTGTTCCTAGGTTCGTGTGACTGAGTGCTATGCTTTTGAGCGCATGCCCTTTTGCTTGTGAGCTCGTGTACGTCCATGTGTACGTTACGCACATGCATAATTACGTACATATTATATAATATGTTCATCTTTGAATTTTCCACGTGTTGGCCTTCGACCTTCACAAAATTTTCAGCCTGCCTCTGGCCTTTGTCAGTGTGGTGTATACTAGGACAATCAAGGAGGTTCTAGAGAATGGAGTCACAATAGTCCATGGGCCAAGACCCGAAAAATGGGTTGTTGGTACCACCTGAGGTGGCACAACCTTTTTGGTGTCAGTTTGTTTGTCGGGCATAGATATGCTTATCAAGCTATGATAGCATTTCCAAATGAGTAGCTTAGTCATAATAAATTAATTTTTAACCAATTTGGTCTCGTTTTTATATCCCTATACTTCTGAATCGAAACTAAACCGCTAAACAAAGAAGAGCACTGCCTTCTGTATGTCCACAGGTGTTCTGTTGTAAACGCGGTGCGCTTAGTCTTTATTCAAGGCAGCGAAGGGAATATCCAAAGGGTTATGACGTCCACAGCTGTCACGCGGTGCGCTTAGTCTTTATCTAGACCAATATACCGTTATCATATCTAAATTTCCTCATAAAAGGGATTATCTATACTGTTTTTATACTACCCTATCAACAAATACATCAGTTTTAAAGAAAATCACCCTGTTCATTTACAATATCATTCATTATAATGTATCGTAGTGTACCGGTACTTTGTTTTTGCATTATCTTATATTGTTGGAGGGAAATAAAGCGACATTGGCGTGGTATCAGCGTTTTCACCTTAGCGTTTTCGCCGGAAAACGATAAATAATTGATAGATACGGTAAAATTCAGGAGGAATTGCTTTTGTTGTTGTTGTTGTTTTTAGATAAAAGGATATACACTGTATCATACGCTTTGGATATTCCCTTCGCCGTCTAGAATAACGACTAAGCGCTGTGGACATAATAACCTTTGGATATTCCCTTCGCTGCCTTGAATAAAGACTAAGCGCACCGCGTTTACAATAGAACACCTGTGAACATACCATAGAGCTGCATTTTACAGCTCTATGGAACATACAGAAGACAGTGCTCTTCTTTGTATAGCGGTTAGTTTCGATTCAGAAGTATAGGGATATAACAACGAGACTAAATTGGTTAAAAATTCATTTACTATGACTAAGCTACTCATTTGGAAATGCTATCATAGCTTGATAAGCATATCTATGCCCGACAAACAAAATGACACCAAAAAGGTTTTGCCACCTCAGATGGTACCAATATCTGGCCTGGCCCATGGACTACAACCGTCTCATTTCCTTTACTAGATGTTCGAAGCCGCCGCTCAAAAACATTTGAAGCCTGTGCCAAACAGGATCTGCCGCGCAGATAGGAAGACAATATTGACTCGTGTCTCATTGCATAATCACTAGCCACTTTGAAAGGAAGATATTTCTTTGTGATGGTAATTTCTTTTCGCTATCCCTTCTTATAAAAGGTAGTTGGTACAGACATGAGGATGCGCGAATAGAAATTGAGCAGAAAATGCTGAAAAACAGATGAAAAATACTCCACTGGTCATACCCAGTCACTAATCTGATATATCTATCAATAAAGAATTATACTTGAAGATTATTCCATATTAGTTTCATTTGCGGAAACTAAGCGGAAAAGTGATAAAACCAGCTTTCTAGGATGGTACAGTTTTAAGCATTTTCACATGATACAGATCTAATTTACACTTTTGCGCAAATTTCTGGACCGAATTGTCTTTTGTTTTACGTGCTTAATCATTAATTGAAATTTCATTTTATTTAATAAATAGATAAGCAAAATATGGCCAACATTATGATAACGTTCAAAATTAATCTTCAGAATGCTCAGCAAGACGGCGGCAAGGAACATCGATCATCCAAGGCACAAGTGCACCTGCGTAATTCCTTTGTACATCAATAGAAATCTAACAACTGTTTGAATAATTACAGCCAGTTGGAACTCCATGTATAAAACCTCCTTGGGACATAAATACACCACAATGACGAAGGCCCGAGGCAGGCTGAAAATTTTGTGAATAAAAACCTTGTTAGATTTACAGATGGCGTATTTGAGACTCATTCTTCTTCTTCTTATAATAATAATAATAATAATAATAATAATAATAATAACAATAATAATGATAATAATGATAATAATGATAATAATAATAATAATGATAATAATAATAATAATAATAATAATAATAATAATAATAATAATAATATATATGTATGTATATATATACTGAAAGAAATTAGACCGAGGCGGACGTTGCTCTCGATCTTGAGTCTCCCTTTTATTCAGTCAAGCTTTCGGCCAGTCATCAGGCCTTCCTCAGGATCTGAATGAGACTTCTGAAGTGAGACTCACAGCAGAACACCCGTAGCAGAACACTCAGCCATGACCAGACAGGACATAATATAGCCCAACACAGAAGATGAGCACACGGTGCTGTGATGCAGGACATCACAACAAATGATACACGTCTCATGCAGATCCTGAGGAAGGCCTGATGACTGGCCGAAAGCTTGACTGAATAAAATGGAGACTCAAGATCGAAAGCAACGTTCGCCTCAGTCTAATTTCTTTCAGTATAATATATATGCAACCAACAATGAGGCACCGCGCACGTTTGGGACCCAGGGAACTATCTCTCGCACTATATATGTTATATATCTTATATATCATATATATAATATACAGGCACACTGCGCGGTTACCATGTTCTGTGGCAGCAACTACCAGACTAGACGCATTCCATCACAAGCAGATTAGTTTTGAAATCCGTCCGACCAGGAGCAGACGTATACCCTTGTGTGTATGTCTGCTTCAGAAACGGATTTGAATCAAATATCACATCGCATCCTGGTCACTGATGAAGAATGCGATGACTAACCTGTTTGGTGTCTTGTTTCTAAAACATGCGCTTTCCTCGCCAGGATAAAGCGTTATATAGATCTATGCCATTTTAGGTTTTTATCACATATATATCGAATGGTGTTTTTAAGCGTGGTGTCCTTCATGTGTGAATGTGCGTGTATGTCTATTTCTGCTAGCCTGTATGGTTGTGACAGCGCTTTCAGCTTAAGACAAGTAAATATACAATTAGACATACATGTACTTTTTTTTTTCTTCTTTTATCATTGCCATACACTCACAGACACCCATAGCCTGATACCATACACAGAAACCAGGGAGAGGAAAAGAGGTCTCGCTCTATACCTCCCACCCCAAACACATGCAACTTCACGTGTAAACTTACAAAATACACACGCGACACGTGTGCATGCACACACGCACAAATGTATCATTATAGGAATGTAATCACACAATATGAATTAATACATTATCTTGGTCAGTTAAAATACCTCAGGATGTTTTACTACTGAAAGTGAGATAACAATGTATTTCTCACTGACGGAGAATAAGCGTCTGGCACGGACATACACAGTGAACAAAATATTGAATCTGAACGAACGCCGTGATCACAATGCGATTATTGAGACAATCAATAAAGAAAACTACGGAACTTATCAGACACATGTATGACAGCTCAAGAAATTTCTCAGTGAAGATATGGATGGGGCTCCCTCTAGCGTTAAAAGTTGAAGATTTCATTTTATGTGAGCCATTCTAAATTTATTCTACAGTGAACCCAATATCGCCACAGTCATCATGGGCTTCCAGACCCTTGATCGCTCCGTGGATCACAAGAGTACTGTGCGAATGATGTATGTTACAGGATGAAGCCCTTTGTGTTAGGACTCGTCACAAGTCACTAAATAAGCTTGGAAGAAGCTGTTGTTATTGTACCACTGCTCACTGGTGGTTCGTATACCACTCCTGCCGGTCTTGTCTCTCTGTGTCAAAGATGATGAAACGAGAAGATTGGTATCTATAGGGAAACGTACGGAAACAAAGTAATATTTGGAAAAAACAACAACAAATTTCTTAATTTTACACGCAGAGCCGTTTGAAAAGGTATGGAAAAATGTCCAAAAAAACATAATATTATCATGAATGATATTTGACGGTTGCATGAATTATCCCATAACGAAAGACTGCTGAAATTGGAAGGACTTAATTTACAGACAACTTTTGTTTCTGCTACTGAAGGGTTCCCGCCTGAATCATTGATTATAATGGTAATAATTATGTAAATGATCATGATGGTAATGACGATGTAAAGGATATCGATGATATTTATGAAACAGTAATCATTATTCTGATCATCATCCAAACATCATCACTGTTCCCAACTGTCTTCACCATCAACATTATCATATTTATCATGGTAATGACTAAAAATATGTATGTCTATAAAATTCTGATCAACTTTATACAAAAACAGTGAAAACAAGTAGAGAAAACAACTTCTTGAAACCATTTTGACATGCGGGTTGTTTGAATTAAGGCCTGGATATTCCAAACAAGTCCATCGCTCTGAGCATGTACACATATCAGATATAAAGAAGTTCAATTTTTTTTTTCGAGAGTGATATTGATATGACAGCTATAAGGGATCAATCAACTCACCAGCATGTGCGGAATGTTTCGGACGACCGACAAATTTGAGTCGATGGTTCCTTTCTCGTAGGAGCTACGCCAAGTTTCGACACGGAGGGAACGTCTTCCGTGCAGCTGAATTCGGCCGTCTAGGGGCCAACTCACCCTCTCCTGTTGCTGGACGCGAAGCATGTCGATCCACGTCATCGCATTGGCGTGTCGAGTTTGTTCAAGTCGGAAGTATGACACAGCGCAACACATGACGACTGTTGTGATGAGGAGGACACCGACCGAAGCTGCAATAACCAAGAGCACCACCCCGACATCGCTCAGGCCGCCGTCTACAAATCAGTCATAAATTGTGAAAAAGGTTTTATGAAATGTCATTTCATTTAATTTCATTTATTTTCATATTTCTCAGTGAATAATAAAAAAAATACATCAAATGAAATGGTGACGTGCATTGACGTGGATTCTTAGTAATGGAATGATCGGCTCAGAGCAAACGCATGAACAGATTTTCATTTTAATAATAATGATAAGGTCTTATTTACCCAGGGTAGCCTCTTCAGTGTTGCCACTGCTCTACCAGAGGGCCCTGCTATTATTATTACCCGAGCGTGGCCAGGTACCCATTTATACACCTGGGTCGAGAGGGACACAGTGGGTAAAAACATCTTGTCCAAGGACGTAAGCACTGGGCGGGATTCGAACTCGGGTCCTCCGATCGGGATTCGGGAGTCTTATCCACTATGCCACAGAGGCCAAAATTTTAATACCTTTAATGCCCAGAGGCCAAAAGTTTTACCAATTACCGTGCATAAATGGCCGGTACTATTAATGAACGCTCATAGATTATGATTGCTCAATTGCATGATGCGGCTTAATTGCCGAAATCGCGATTACTGACACAACAATTGCATACTTAAACAGTGGGCGTTAATCAGTTTAATGCGGAAAACAATTTCTAAGTTCCTGTTTAGTGTGTCTGGAACATTTCTTCGGTCATCCTGGCTTTGCTAGAACATTTCTTCGGTCATCCTGGCTCTGGAGCAAGATTTGTACATGTGGTTGACTGGTTTCACCGATAAAGGTTGATGAAAAATAGTTCATAAAAATCATTTTATAAAGTAAATCATGCGCAGGTTTAAGTGTAAGTGTATAACTTACACTCTTGTGTGCCTAAACCTTGAGGCACTTCATAGCCAAGCACCACCCCCCCCCCGCCCCACCTGTTGACAACGCGAAATTAACAAAATTCATCCTGTATTTTCTGTAATCTGTATTAAAAGAAAGAATTGTTCTTTTTTCGCCATTGTATACTCGTAAAACTAGTCAAGAAATCTGGGGTTTTGTCGCTCTTGAAAGAAGTAGAGAAATATTTTTCTTTCACGTCATCATCTTGGTGTATAACCTGACTGATGCTAAAGTTCTCGTAACAGTGGGTATACAAATCTTAACTGCTGTGATTGATAAAAGAGACTCAATAAAGACTGTAAATACAGAACATAACTATTACCATACCGACATGAATATCTGAAACATTTCTTCTAATGCTTGGTAGAGATGAAAGAATGAAATGTTTATGATTTTTATGATAAAATAAGCAACTTGAACGTTTACATGGAATGAACGGAACTCACGCGGTATGACCTGTGTTGGTGGAGGAAATGTAGGAGAGAACTGCGTAGTAGAGGTGGAAGAGAGCGTTGAAGTTGACGGTGCTCTTGTATCACTGGACGACATCAAAACAGCTGATGACATGGGTGATGTCAACGTGGATGAAACACCTGTCGACTCAGACATGGACACAGCCTGAAAGATTGACGACGAGAGTGGTGGCCTGGTGGCTGACAATGATAGCAGCTGAATTCTTGTCGCTGGTGATACGGACTGAAAGAAGGTTGGTACCATGGTGACTGATGTCTCTCCCTGCGATAGAACTGGTATGTGGGCGAACGAGGATGATACAGGATTCATTGCAAGACCCTGCGTGGAGGCCTCTATAGATCTTAGACTACTGCTGTTTGACTGTGCTGCGGGAACAGAAGATGATATAACCATCTTGATGGAGCTTGAAGCATCCCGAGTAAATGGTGAGGGAGATGGTGAAAGCACCATAGATGGAACTGGCTCCTGGAAACTTGAGGACGTCTCGAATGCTACTGATGACGGAGAAGTCGTCATGATGTAGCCAGATGCTACAGATGTCATCGCCATGGGGGTGGAAGGAGATACTATTAAGGAGAAATCCAGTCCAAATATAAGTTAGTCAGACAAGAAAGAGTAAAATATTACGAGTTCAGTGGTAAAATTTTGATCAAAATTGGGTGAAAATAAAGAAGTTATGACGTTTATAAGGTTTCGCTAAATTTTTAAGAAATACTTCTTGAACAGTCAATATAAATATGCAAATGGCGAAGTGGGCATGTCATATCCTCATAACTAGCCATATAGTTTGTACATAAAGTTTTGAAATTTCCGGTTTTTCATTCAAACGCAATTATGCCTGAAGCTCAAATCCTCACATGATTATCTAACTGATCACTATTCTGAAGTTATTCAACGAGGAATAACATCATGTTTCGAACTTCAATGACAGAAACATTGAATTCTTGTCAATTTTGTACACGATCAATGGAAAGTTGTGAGGTTTTGACATGGTCTGCTCATTCATTCGCACATTCATATCCACTGTACAAGAACTGTTTTGCAGACATGAGCAAAACTTCGAAATTCCATAACTTCCTTATTTTTCATCTAATTTCAGTCGAATTTTTACCGTATAACTCGTAAGATTTTACTTTTTTATCAGACTAACTAATTTTTTTGACCGAATTTTGGGGCTTGTTCCCTGACTCGATCGCTGTTATTCCTGTGCATAAATTGCACACGCCATCCTCAGTTCGGTAGAGGAGAGTGTCGAGGCCGTTCAGTAGAGCACCGGCATACCACCAACAGAGCACGTTCCCGTTTTTGTTTAATAGAGTATTGATTGAATAGTCGACTTCAAATATACGGGTCCTATTGACTTGTATGCCTATGAGGAGATAGTTGAAACAGTAATGTACTGTTAACATCCTTTATTCCTTTAACTCACATAAATACGGGCTAAATAGTTCACACAACAGGAATTCTGAAAGATAATCATGGTCATGTTGGATGATCTAATATGTTTCGTTACGACAACATTCTATGGATAATGGATATACAGTAAGGGAATAATGTCATATTATATTCCAGGAATTGCCGAAAGAGCTCCAAACGTTATAGCTTGTTGTGTAATTAAAAGACCAAATATTTTACAGCGAAAGCAGTGTTTTGCTATTTTGTAACAAGAACACATACTTTCAGTAAATTTTACTACCTTTTCTAGCATTTAATCATAACTTACGTGTATATAATATATATATAAATATATATATATATATATATATATTTGCAGTCAACTGGTTGGTGAGTCTTTACATTTTGATTTTTTCTGTTATTTCATTATCTTTGTTTTGTTTTGCATAGCACAGGTTTTCATTGCCAATCCGTATGAAAATGCTAAAACCGGTATGTGACGGCATTCCTTTTGAGTTCAAGTCGATACATGGCAATACCATCTAGACAACGTTGGAATTTCATTCTCCGTCGTCGAAATATTCTTCAGTGAAAGCGTGAAACCTGAGATTACCAAAAAAAAAAAACATAAATGGGTGAAGTCAGCTCGCTCACCCTTTAAACAGTGTGGAAAGTAATTCGAAGTTTATACGTGTATAAATGCGGGTTATCCGTACCTGCCAAAACAGCACAACTCCTCACGAGCCATTGATCAGCTTCCCCCCTATGCCACTGCAGCCCTTGGTTCTGTTTTTTTTTGTGCTTTAATAACAATTAGGCTGTACAACAAAAGGCTATGGTCTTTTTTGTAGTTTTTGTTGTTGTTGTTGCTGTTTTTGCGGAGTCGGGACATGTGCAAACGTGACGCCGGGAGATGTACAAACGTACACTTTTGACGGTAACATTGCTCCCCCAATTGTGACAAAAAAATAACTGTATTACGTATAGGTGGAAGTTAAGTCCGTATTTAAACTTCGCATGAACCTCTCTTTTCTTTCATTCTTTTTTTTTTTAGGGCGGGGGAGGGGTGGCTCTGTATGATGCTCTTTTATACGTGATTTCCGATTTTTCCATAATCGGGTCAGAGTTCGATTACCCTGTAATCACGAACAGACTGGTGCCACACTTAAATCACCCTCCATTCACTGTCTGATGAATCTGACGTTACCGATGAGAACGACTGTCAGATTTAGATCGACTATTATCCAATTACCCTGATCAATGTTCGCCAGTCCCCTCTCCCCCCTTAAAAAAAAAATCACTTGTCGGCTCAGATTTCATCCGAGTTCACCGGAATGCTTATTAGTATTTTCATTATTATTATTATCATTATTATTATTATTATTATTATTATTGCATCTAGAGGATCAGATGAAGCTCCGGTAATGACGGGGGTATAGGGGCTAACCCAGAACATTTGAGCAGGAGGAGAAGGGTAAACATTATGGGCTCTAAAGCATACTCGTCGACATCTTCGAAAGAGAAGTGAGCAAACGTGCAAAAAAGTCAATAAAACGGCTATGCTTTCTCTCTCACGTCAAATAATAATAATAATAAAAATAATAATAATAATTGATTTAGATATAAACTCCAAATCTTATTGTCCGAAAATGGAAATTCTTTTTTGCCCAATTGATCGTGGGCCCGGCAGCCACTGAGCAGCGCCAGATCGACGTTGCTCTAACCTTTTCAACAGACTGTTGAACGGCAAACAAGGTAGCAGCAACTCCCATCTTTTAACGTCTTTTGGTATGACGCGGCCGGGGTTCAAACCCACGACCTCCCGATTGTGAGGCAGCCGCTCTACTTACTGAGCCAACACATCCCGAAACTGTCCCTACCAGAAATAAAAAAACAACAACACACGACCCACTGAATAACGCAAACGAATATTGTCTCACCATGTTCACAGATCGCACCATCATATGACTTCGGACATTCACAGGTGAAAAAGGTGCCAGCTGGTACACACGTGCCTCCATTTTGACAAGGACTGCAGACACACAGCGACACTGAATCAAACAGAGAGATTGATCAAATATTCACAGATACATGGCAAAATAAATCATCAAAATGGAAACGCGTTGGCAGTCCAGAGTCGTTAAGCTTTTAATGACTTGAGGTTATTGATTCCAAATAACTCTATACTAGCTATGAATAATAATAAAAAAAAATACCTAAAGTGCAATCACAGATTTACAAATATCGGGTGGAAATTGTGTTTGGCCGCACATTCGACTTTAACTTCACGCATCCTATCGTCAAGAGGTTTCGTAATTAAGGTATCTGATGCACCACTATAGCAAAAAGTAAAAAAATAAAAATAAAAAAATCAAGATAGTGCCCTCATTGGCTTTGGCAAGTTAAAGAACTCGAGAGAAAATAAGTAAACGATAAAAGAAAGCATGAAAAGTTCATGACGTAAATGTTTATTTTCTGTGCGAATAGGCTCATAATTGGCCTATGTTTTTAATGTAAAATTGCTAACCTTGTTATGTCAGAAATAAACTGTGACGCCTAAGACAAACGTTTTGGACAGTTGTTGAAATTTTCTATCGCACAGCATTGCAAGAGAAACACTGTCGCATTATGTTCACAGTTTTTATCATCGTATTAATCGGAACATTCGAAAGGTGCAACTTCAGTTTTGACAGGTTTATATTTTCTGTTCCACGGCACTACAATACCAAGCACTGTCTTACCGAGTTCGCAGTTCGAGCCACCATAAAAATTCGGACATTCACAGGCGAACGTAATGCCATCTTCTACACAAGTGCCTCCATTTCGGCAGGGGTTGCAAGCACAAAGCGATGTCACTAAATAGACGAAAACATATGCTTATAAAGTGTAACTTATAACTAGAAATTAATAGTAGTGAAAGGAAAACACGCCTTCATCCGCAAGAGATAAGCTGAAGCAATTGTAACATTTAATTTCAAATGTCTGTGATACTGCCCACAATGCAATTAAAAGCGTTGTGTTTTCTATGCACGAATGTACTGGGAGAAATTCCTGCCATTGTCCGTTCATGTGAGAAAGAAGAAAGTGTTCTTCCTACTAGTGTAATCATTCTGATGTAAAAAAAAGGACTGATTTTTACTAAACAATGGAATATAAAGTGCTCTTTACAGGGGGCGTGCATATCTTAACAGCGCTGAATAATAACACCACATTATATTTTATCAAAACTTTGATTACGTATACACTATATACCGACATGGATATTGAAATCCCCTCCATATTGAATTAATGAAACAGATCACAATTTTCATGATAAAAATCAACAATGTTGTTATTTTTTTTTAATCCCAACAGGGTATTTATTGCCTCCATAATTCAACATTTTATATCACATTATACAAAAAATGGAAAAAAATACAATGAGCTTCAAAAGGGGTTCCTGAGATTAGAAGGAAATCACAAACTATTTACACAATATACTTCATTTGCTTTGGTAAATTATAATATGTTTTCTTACTATTCAGATCTTCCTCTATTCTTTTACAAATTTCTCTTCCAAACACATGTTGCAAATTAGTTTCACGACATTCTTTTCCGGTTTTATTTCTTAACAGTATATATTTATAAATACAGGGGGCGTGCATATCTTAACAGCGCTGAATGATAACACCACATTATATTTTATCAAAACTTTGATTACGTATACACTATATACCGATATGGATATTGAAATCCCCTCCATATTGAATTAATGAAACTGATCACAATTTTCATGATAAAAATCAACAATGTTCTTATTAACGGAACTCACTTGCTGTAAATTCAGTTGTTGGTAAAGGTGTTGTAGTCTGCGGAGTAGGAGTGGGGGCGAAAAAAAAATGGTGAGGTTGACAATCTTGTTGTGTCAGTGCACCACATCAGAATTAATAGCTGATGGCAAAGATTGTGCTAACCAGGATGAAACACTTGATGTCTGCCTTGAGATTTATAAAACTCGTGATACATGTCGTCTCCAACATATGAGCACTGTCATTAAAGCTTATATAAGATATGATAATTCTCTTGCCAAATCGGCTGACAAGCAAAGAAACAAACAAATAAACAAGGTCTTTGATTTTTCTTTCTTTCTTTTTCACATTCTCACTTGGCAGCCGGAGGGTATTATCGGATAAAAGAACCTTGTTTCATTTTCTCATTAGAAAAGTTAATTCAATTTAGGATTAACACATCTTTGGAGTATCATTAGACGAACCTTATTTCTTGTTTGGATTAACGTACCTTTGGAATAACGAACGCCACAAAACAACGACAGCATCAACAACAACACAACGACATTACAGTCTCTTATCAACTCTGTAATCAGCATTTAATTATGTTATTCAAGTACTTAGTTTTATCTCTTCATTAATCGGGTGCAACATTTGAATAAAAATTCTTAAAAGAGGAACAAACCGAATAATCAGTACTTACTTCTGAGAGTGCATGCTTGCTTCTGACGATGAGAAGAAGCAAGATGAGACCCGCAACTCTCCGAGATCTGTCCATTTCTGAGTTGACTTTCTATTGCACTTGCGTAAGGATGTTCAGGACCGATACGTTCTTTTTGGATACTGCATTGACCGATACAAAAAGGCATGCTTTTCATGTTTATTTTCCTTTTGTTTGTTAAGTTTATATGATTGATTTAAAAAAAATAATACTAGGCCCACTACTCGTATTATGGTACAGATTTCATTTTACTGGTAGTAGTAATTAATGTTATCATTGTATTCATTTGTCCCGTGTGTGTGTGTGTGTGTATATATATAATTAAGTTATTTTGCTTTCAGTGAAATAATGCTGACGCTATGTATGTTTATTTGTTTGTGAAAATCAATCCTATCTACATGATCTATGGCCGAAAAGGCAATCATCCACGTGAGTGGAGAATGAATGAATGAATGAATGAATGAATGAATGAATAAATGAATTAATTAATAAACACATAAATACATGAATACGTAGATCAATCAATCAATCAATCAATCAATCAATCAATCAATCAATCGATCGATCAATCAATCAATCAATCAATCAATCAATTCAGCTACTATAATTATACTCTAAAGATGTTTAGATTCGTAAGGAGAGTGGATAACTTTCAGAAAACTTGCCAGTCTTGTAAACGGCATCCCCAGGTGAATAGAGAACAGAATCAATAATGTGTAGAATAATTCGACAATCAATTTTATTAAAAACAAAGAACAATGAAGCTCTGAAAATCTCTGCAGCGAATGCTCTCGAGTTGTTACATAACGGTTTTCTTTACACCTGAATATCAACGTAAGGTTATGTGCTTACATAACTAATATCTAGTTTATCATTAGATTAATATTGTATCTCCTTGGTAATGTTGGTCTGTCTTTTTGTGAGGTTTGTCCCACTTGTGTGATGACGAACACCTGCATTGCCATTAGATCCCCCTTTCTGGATTTTTGTACCAGTGGGTACAATGAAATGTGGGTAGAAATGAATAAAACCCGGTTGGGTTATTTCTCAGTGCATAATTCCTCTTAAAATCCTCTGACCTATTAGTGCGAGTTCAACGGCCGTAATGATAGCGGGGCAACAATTCGTCCACAGCCTACACACTCACGCATGCACACGTTATCATCAACTTTGGCCTTGGTCGTGTAGGGTCTACGTATCCGTATGCACCAACTTGTTTAAACGCAACCACCCATAATGATTATCATACCGTATCCCAGATCCAGGTAGGGGCAAAAGACCAAATGGGAAGTAATTGTGTATTGTTGGGAAAATACCTCTACGGCCTCCTTTAGGAATTTATTCATTGTGTTATGGAAATTCAGAAAACGAGCTACAATGATGAGAGGCCTTCAATCTGTCGACACGCCAGCACGTCTAGAAACCAAGCGATATAGGACGGGTAACAAACAAATGAAAAGTTTACTCGCTGTCAATGCGTTGTATGGCAATAGATCTATCTGCGTGGGTGAAATGTATGGTTTATACATTTTCCCCCATGGTCAGGTGTATTGAAAATATTTCAATTTACCCAACTCTCAGATGCGCTCTATAGGGAAGCTTTCTTTTCTCAGATAATAGGAGCTTTCCTGAGTTACGTGGATGTCTTGGTACGTAGCGACTTGCTACACACAGAAATGGCACAATTGAAATGAGCAAAAGGGTCATTATCATCCATCGTTATCTTGTATCACATAATATTGACGTCTTCACCTATGTGAAAGAACGTAATTTAGAGAGCGTACCCCCAGTGAGAGACATCAGCGGACTTGCTCTTTCTTTTTTGATGAAGAGAATATCACCGACACTTTGCACACAAACGTAGGTTATGGCAAAATGTTCAATCCTTGTTTTGGCTTGTAATAGCATATTTTGGTTATCAAAGTAACCTGAGAAGGATCTTTTTTCCGTCACACTTTGCCAAAACTTGGACCCATCTATTATCTTTTGTCTAAACTTAATGAGAATCCATACAAGCTCCTAACACTATTAGAATATAGACATTGTGGCAGCCATTTCTCCAATGAAATGATTTATCGGTTCCTCTCTTGACCATATCGAGACATTTCTGCTGTTTTGTTCCATTCTGTCTTATCATTTTTTGTGTGTTAAGTATTTGTAAGTACAGTAAGTATTTTTTAAAGAAACACTTGAGTGGTTTACAGTATACAAGCATTGCTTTTTAGTGGACCTCTCAGTTCTCTTTTTCCCCTCCAGACATAACTTAGCATTTTGCCGATATATCTCCATTTGTTAATTTTCGTTTCGTACATTCTAATGTATATATGCTTATGATATCATTCCTGATTTATTTTGTGTTATGTTCTGTTGGAAGAAAAATGAGAATGAGAACAAATGAACTGAACTATATGCGCAAGCCAAATGCAAGATAAAGAGACACACACAAAAGCACACACACAGCACAAACACACAGATACAATAACACATTGAATTCTATCTTCATTCATGCAGCCAATGGTGTATGAAAGTCAACGCCATTCCCTTCGGTTAATTAGTTGTTTGATACGCCTAAACAAAAGAAACTCTTACCTTTGTAACTACAAAGCGCCGGTTTCAAGAACGAAGAGATTTTTTAACCTGTTGAGGCAGTGTTTTAAAGACAGTCTCGGAGAGATGATAAAGTTTTCACAACGTATGTAGGATGAAGCACCGCGTATGATGGCCAATGTATTGGTTAGCCCATTTTAACAACTACCGCAGGGGGACCAATTCTCGACTGGGCTTAATCCATTGAACGGTACCAATGGCGTGGATGCCACGAAAGAGTGCGCAGTGAACTCCTTTGTTGCTCAACCTCCGAAAATTTGTAGAGCACGGAGAAAAAAAAACACGATCAAAATTGCCGTGGAGTGGGACAAAACGAAACTGCTACAGCGTAAAACAACGGGGAACACATGGAGCTTTGTGTGTGTGTGTGTGTGTGTGCTTTGTTGGATTTTTTTTCACCCCTCATGGGCTATTGTTCACTAATGTATTTAATTTACAAAATTTCTATAAGATAAAACTTCAAGAATTCTCAACAAGTTTGTTCGTAAAGTTGCTGTACTAAAATGATAAAAAATGATAATTGATACATCAAGGATTGATGTACAACTTTATTGTCTTTCATTTTTTCATTGTCATTAATTTCATCATCAATCTTTTGTGGGCATTTGCCTATATGCAAATAAGATGTGTAGCTAGACAATCTTCAAATTCGAATTATAAAACCATTTCACTTTAGTGAAATGTCGTTTTTGGTTTTGCTTGGAAAACGCTACTTGCGGCGTTATACCATTACATTTCTATGCCCAATGGGACAAATTGGATAATATGAACGTATACATGAGAATAATTTGCCTTAAAATGCTGTTAAATCGTACGTAGTCGAAAGGGAGTGTTTATTATTCTGAAAGTTGATTAATCCCAATATTTGTGGCGTTATTCCGAAGTTTCCTTAAGCAGAAGGTTCGTTAGTTTGAAGATGTTATAGGCTCTAAGGTTCGCTGTTTTTGATATATTTAAATCTAAACGTAGTAATCTAGTCACTGTGACATTTAGTATCGTAAATATACATTTGAAGTTAAAATGTAATATTTTGTGGTCAACGTTTAATTCATTGCTGCTTCTACATTTAGGGGAATCTATCACCAGTTAACGTACTAACACTAAATCGATCCTTAAAGGGGATGGCTAGTAACTGATCAGTGGGAGTCAGTGGGAATGCTGGGGGATGATTGTTCCAATCCTTGTGGGATTCATTTAAGGGTACATCACATATCTATTGTTGTGTGAAAATTATTTGCTTCAGAATGGTCTCATATTCAAGTAATGTGCAGTTTAATGCTTCCAGGTTAGCATGACTGTACAGTGACGGGGCGATCGTTAACATTGAACTGCACATTACTTGAATATGAGACCATTCTGAAGCAAATAACTTTCACGCAATAATAGATAAGATATATAATATACTCTTAAATTAATCCCACACGGATTGGAACAATCATCCCCCAGCATTCCCACTGATTCCCACTGATCAGTTACTAGCCATCCCCTTTGTTTAATGTTGTGAATATCATCCCAAAATGTAATAAAATGATACAACCTTTAAAGTGATATATCTTAACGCTTATCTTGTGTAATGTATTAGGCCTACATCTTATCCCATTTCTATCTACTTATCTTTTCTTCCCTTATATAAGAGCTGCCTCGAGATTGTTTCCTTTTTCTGTGCAATTTGATTTTTTTTTTTTTGAGGGGACTGCATACTACAAGCTCTGCTTTTTAGCTGTCGCCTCCATTTCCGGCAATTTTGTTTCTGACTTTACCATAATGATATGACATTTTATTTATATTTGTGTTAATAATGGGTTGAGACCCAGCTCTCAAAGCACATCTAGAGCCTGAAAGACAGACGTGCAAACTTCACACTAGGATAACGTAGGACATTAAAGAAAGGTCAAACTTGACTTTAAGAAAGGGCGGACTGTGGAATCTCTGCCTCAATGAGGTCATTATCATCTGAAACAAAAACGCGCTTAACGAAAGGTCCGAACTTATATCAAAATGCAGACACCGGAACAGGTAAACCATCCGTACGTCAAGCCGATCCACCGCGCCACATTCACACAGAAACACATCACTTTGAAAGTCAGTCTGCCTGAAGATCGCCATATATACATACATACATATATGTAAGTGCGAAGAGTTTGTGAAGGATTCAGGAAAAAGTGCTTTATACTGATATACCGGGTGTCCCAAAAAAAGCGGAACGGTGGATTTTCAGTACCTTGCGGTCTAAAAGTTATATATCTTTTGACATCATTAGAAAGAGCATTTTCCGCAGAAGATTATTGTACCAAAATCATTTAATTTGGTTCAGTACTTTTTATTCTACGCCAATTTCTGAAAATGCAGTCATTGTCAAATTTCGCCGGATTTTTGCGACTTATGACATAATAATTTGAGTGCGACACGCGATCCATACGGTGAATATTGTGTAAGCTCGGTGATCCATGTCAACAAAAGATACAGCTTTCACATTGGGCACGGGCCAGGAAAAAAAAGTGTGTGTGTGTGTGTGTGTGCGCGCGCGCGCGCTCCCAATATGAAAGCTGTATCTTTTGTTGACATGGATCAACGAGCTTACACAATTCACCGTATGGAACGCGTGTCGCACCCAAATTATTATCTCATAAGTCGCAAAAAATTGAAAATGACTGCATTTACAGAAATTGGCGTAGAATAAAAACGCTACCGACGGTTTCACGTCCTTTTGCTGGACGATGTTCAGGCGGAAGATCGTCCAACAGAAAGACGTGAAACCATCGGTAGCGGTCTCCGTGCGCCCAAGGTAAATGACTAATATATATATATATATATATATATATATATATGAATGTATATATATATGTATATATATATATTATATATATATACATATATATATACGTATATATATATATATATTATATATATATACGTATATATATATATTATATATATATACGTATATATATATATTATATATATATACATATATATATATACATTCATATACATATATCATACATATATCTAGGATTATATTATATATAATAGCAATATATATATATATATATATATATATATATTTAGATATTTGTGAATATCCCCCGCCTTCATATATATATATATATATATATATATATACATATGCATCTATGTTTAGTTTGGCCTTGTGATGACATATCAAATTGAAAGTAAATTTCAAGTTTCATTTGATGAATAAAGATTTTAATTCCATAATATGGACATTTCTCTTGCAGCTTTTCTGTCAAGAATACATAAATACAAACAGGATATATTTACTTCCATCCATGGGCAATTAAACTAGGCTGATATATAATAAGATATAAAATCATCGTATAAATCATATTATTCAGTAAAAATAATCACATATTTTCTATTGCAAATCAAATGTGACATTGTCACATACATTACACGTAATTTCACACCCAAAAAAGCAAACAAAAGTTGCCTACTGCAAACTAATTAAAACATAAATTCTGTAAACATCTACCACCATACGCAGCACACGCACAGTTTGCGCAATATGTAACAACAATCAGAAATACATTGTCTCTAGAGACATAGCGGTAAAAGAAAAAAAAGGACATACACTTATGAACTCAAGATCTCTATCAATATATCTTAGACATTGCCCTGGATCCCAATAAGAACAGACAGATGAACCCCTTTATTACCCCCACCCCCACATAGAAACACATCAAAATGTTTCTTGGCCCTAAGTGAATTTGATAAGTTATGTTGACAAAACAAGTTGCTGAACAAGACAAGAGAACACAAATTACTCCCCTGCAGCTGATGTACAAAAATAAATATGTTGTCCATGTCCCAGCATTGACAGTTGCGAGGTCTTTCAGCATTGCACAAGATAAACTTTAAGTATTCTTTTTCTACAAAGCTACGTAATCAGGCACGTTGTCATGGTGATCGTAATGCATATCATCGATGGGCAACATGAAAATAACTAGCTTGCTAGAGACGAAAATCGTATAATTGTAGGGAAAAATGCAACGTATTTCAGTTCTACAAAATCATGACATTCTTCCGTCGAGATGTTTTTCATTGCATGCACTGATTGACAAATTGCCCAACGTCGACGTAAATCCAACTCGAGTATGTAAGCCTATGATTTTTATCATGGCTACTACTAGAACACTGATCAGTTCAGTGCTTATTTACGTCGATGTAGGGCAATTTGTCAATCAGTTGCAATGAATTTCAATTCTGCTGCTAATTTGAGAGACCAGTGCAGATCCGACATTGTATTGAATAAATACAAGCATATGACACAGAAATACATGTTGCAGCCAACGAAGAAATATTTTTTTTTTTTCAATTAAAACTAATGTTCATGATGCCACCTTAACACGAGTTAGTTATTCCTATCCTGTCCATCTACAATAAATGAGTAAAGATCACAATAGCAACATGTCTGATGATGTAACTCTCCTTTAAGCAGCTGTTAAAAGGCAAACTTGATGTATAGAACATGTAGAATGTCTCAAGGATTCTTATGAAAAAAAAAGAGATTTGGGCTCATTTTGAAGGTACAAGTTAGATAATTATCATATGTTTTGAGTAATCATAGTGGTAAAACGATTTGATCTTAAATTTTAGATGTTCACTTTGGTAGCTATCATTTTTAATGCGATTTTCAGTGAGATGATTACGTAGCCTGACGTGTGATGTATAGAATAGGACACGTAGTTAGCAACGTAACGTAATAATATAGGTTTTCCCGTCCAATTTCGCACTTTTGTCAGTCCAATTCCTCATTGCGGCATTCAATTCAGTAAAATTCAGCGTAGATGACATTTTCGGCTGTTCAATTTTATGATCTCTTCATTCAAATTCATTTTGGAGCATTCAAATTACCTTTAGCCTCTTTCTAATTAACACTTTTTCAATTGAAATTCGTAAAACAAGCACCATTTCGTTATTCGTTCATTCAATTTAGAATAATATAGTCACGTGATCACGGACATGCTGCACTCGTTCATTCAAATTCATTTTGGCATCCAATTTAACATCTTTTGCATTCAATTTAACACACATGTTTATGCTTTGGTTCTTTCTTTCTTTTTTTTCAACATAGTTATTGTTTTGCAAGCGTCATTACATTTCATATTTTCGTACTCATTTTAGAGATTTTGGCAACAGTTTTTTTTTTCTTCAATGTGCTTAGTGAGTCTTCCAGTCCGAAGATAGTGCATCATGTGGCCACAACTTATCTGGCCGTTGAGCGCTTTATTCCGAGTGTGTCGGCCAGTTCTAGGAAGTCAAGTTTATGATCATCAAAATGTTCCTTTAATTCTTTTTCTGTCTTCTTGAGAAACACGTCTGTATCTACCTTGTGCTGTCATGACTGTAAGAAGATGAAGTTAATCTGTAGTATTGGTACATGTAGGCCTAAAATTACATGTATGAAAGAAAAAGGGCGTTACAGAACAACAAACTCGAGTCATATAGGGTAAAAAATATGATACTCGCTTTTACTGCTTAACAGTGCGTGGGTGAAACAAAAAGTCACATAGAAATACGCGTTTGAATGTTATCACCTTTTCAAAAAAGAAATAACATGACGTTAATTTGAATGAACACGTTTGGAATTTGACTGCCCATATACGCAAAATTTAATGACTCAAGTACTCCTTTCGGCCAGTGCTGGCGAATTTGAATGACCGAAGAGCACGTGCCAATTTGAATGCCCGTTTTACGAATTCGAAAGGCACATGTGCAAATTTTATTGATCGAAGTGCTAAATTGAACGACCAACTTGCAATTAAAAAGAAGCATTCTTTAAGGTATTGGCATCTCTTACAGCAGTTGATTGCTCCAAAATGTCAATACAGCTAGTAGAATGCACTTTAATAGAACATTGCATACCAAGCACGAATGCTCAAGCTATTCCTTCTTAACATGTTTATGGATGAAAGCCTATAGATGACCAGGTACAATGCAATATTTCAGGAATGTTTAGACATTAAGAATTAAAACGTCGTGTCATTCTTACCGGAAGAATCATCAATTTATTTTACCATGAATCTAATACCAAAAGAGATAAGTTGCTTGCCTCCGAATGAGTTTGAGCATGGAAGACATATGACTACGGTTTCCTATGGTCAATATTGCTCTTGATAACACTAGTACATGTACAGTATTCTGCAAATAGCGTGTATAGTCCGTTGGTAAGCCCTTCGTGTTAGTACTCGTCACCTGTCACGAGATACGCACGGGAGAAGCTGGGGTTGTCGTACCACTGCTCACCACCCGGCCTCTTACCGCTCCCAGACTTGTCGCTCTGGGGAAAGAAGCATAGAAGAAAACAGATTTGATATTTAGCGAAAGGTCCTTAATATCAATCCCCAAAAAGCTTTTTCTTTTCTGGGAAAATAAAATGACTTCATCTCACTTGCAACAACTTTTTTTTTACAAAAGCTACAAATGAGCACTAAATACATCACTACAAGCTAGAGTTCATCGTGTGGTAAATCGTACAATGATTTTTTTTTTCAACAACGAAAGGATGCAGACTGACCAAAGATCATATGATAACATTGTCTTACTGATCACTGTACTTTTGATGTAGTCAGTAATAGTCACACCATGTTGGGCAATATCTCTTCTTTATTACCTTCAGTCTCATGTATGACACGCACTTGTGACTTTAGTTTGCCGATCACTTCAACGCACATTGTTCCTGGCTATAGTAATAGTGATGATGTTAACACAACGATGATAACGACAATGTTGATTATGACGATTACATGATATTCATAATCATAACAACCGTGGTCGTCATCGTCGTGGTGGCCTTTAATACGGTCATCATTTCATGGTATGATGAACCAAAACATCTTGATTTTCCCGATTTTGAAGTCCCTAAGGATAGACATAAAGTTAGCAATCGACATTCTACCTTTTTGAAGAAAGTTTCTTTATGACTGTATGAAGAAGCCGTCAACTCACCAACATGTGTGGATTATTTCGGACCACAGAAGAGTTCGACTCGATGAGTTCTTTCTCGTAGGAGCTACGCGAAGTTTCAACATAGATGGACCGTCTTCCATTCCTTTGACCATCTCGAGGTCCGTTCGCCCGTTGATGGAAATCCGTTTGCTGACCGTGAAACATGTCGATGTCACCATCCATGATGAATGATCTGGCTTTAGCGCGTCGAATTCGGTCCCTTCGTATGTAGGTCACGGTGCAACACATGATGATTGTTACGATGAGGAGGAAACCGACTGTGCTGGCGACGACGATCAGCACCACCTCGACATCGCTGAGGGCCCTGTCTGCAAGACAGTTACAAAGTGTGGAAACAGTGCCATGTTGTCAAACTTTTTTTTCGGCATAAATACATTAGTTATGCCATAGACACGTCATAATATTCCTGTAACATTAACATACAGCGTGAGATTTATATTCAGGTTGCCAATGTCATCAAACGATTATTGAATGGAGGCTCACTTGTGATGCACTCTTGCCCAGACCCTGTATAGCCGTCCGGACAGGTACATGTGTAGCTACCGAGGGTGTTTTCACAGGTGGCTAGTGGGTGGCAGTCATTGGAGTCAGAGCTGGCGCACTCATTGACATCTGAAGGAGATTTTCAGATCGATAGGTGGACGGGAAAATAATGAAAATCATCATCATCATCACAATACTAATGATAATAATTATGATAGTTACAGTAATATACGGGACTTAAAAGGCGCCAAAACCATGTAATACATAGATGCTCTAGGAGCGAACATGTGCAAGATACGAATTACATACAGGTACATTATGAGCGCATAGGGACATTATCACTTTGTGTTATGCGCTATATAAGCACTGTCAATTACTATTATCATTACAAGAGAGAAAGAAAATGACAAAGTGGGACAATTCAGGACATATATGAAATAATGATAATCAATATTATTGTAAGTCAAATTACTCAAATACTTCTGCAGAGTTACTATTCTTAAACAACCTATTCATTGATCATTTAAAGGGCCACATTTGTTAAGAATCAAGACAAGAAGGTATACTGAATACAACTTCTTTGTCTTTCGTCGAACATTTTTTTTTATTGTTCTAGAAAGGCTGCAAAATATGTCGATTTTTCCAGACACGTGTCCTCGGAATCGTATGTCTAGAATTCAGCCACTCACACTCATAATAGCATTAAACGACGCATTCCACTGGCGTAAAACGCGCCGGCCGTTGCATTTTGCAGTATTTGCATCACGACGTGAGTTTTGAAGTCGATTGGGATGAAGATTACAGAGGGATCTTGAAACCAGGACTGATGATAGCGACAAAGATTACGGAGATTTGGGGGAGTTAGGGAATTCGGGAGACGCCCGGGGAAGACGGCGTGCAAGCGGCAGAAGGTGGTGCCACAACAAGGCCGTGTTATCATTGCTTCCCGGCTGGCCGGGGGTTAAAGCCAACAGCGAGATGGGTTAGCTTGACTAAATGCACCTGACAAATGGGCGCGTCTGTATACTTCCATATCCATATAGATTTTTCAACTTGTATTATCTTTGTATTATATATATATAGAAAGGGCCTCATCCACGTCAAGCTCTGCTTATGATGACGGTCCCCTGTATTGATTTCTCCTTTGTTCATAGATACAGTATGCCTTTATATGTTATTTTGATCCATATGTCACTACAGACTGATGTTGTTGCGCAAATGATATTTGTGTATTGATTTGTATGTTAACTCTCTTTTTTGTTGTTGCATACTCTGTATCACTCTGTTTTCATTTGCAATTGTATTTGGAGAAAGAAAATGCAGAAATAAACCAAACCAAACCAAATTTTGTCGACGCACCTCGTAACCTCCTACCCACTTAGAAAGTTTGTTGAACTCGACCAATATTTTTTGCCGAGGCGACTAAAATATTGGACGGCAAGAGGGGGATTCCCCATAGTTTTATAAACTGCACCGTGATTGGTTGAGATATACGAGATGACCCGAAATATGAAGTGAAAACGTCTGTGATTGGTCAATCACGAATTTAACTAGAATATCGTGTTTTTTTTTCTAAAATTCTGTGCTTATATTGTGCTACTAGACTTGTTTCAAGAACAGAAGATTTGTTTTGGCCTAGTTCGACGTTGAACTAAGTTTCCTTTGGAATGTATATCAAAATACATAGATCACTGTTTTATCTGGGAATGAAGTGGATTAACTTGCACTGAAGAGTGTACCATATACCCCATGTCAAGATCAAGTACAGTAGGAGATCAAAGGGTAAGTCATGATATTCTTTGCTAAAATCCTCTGTATGATAATAATGATAATATTGGGTGTCCTATTTTCGGTCAATACAATGAATTATTACCTATACGAGGTAGTTTTGCGAGGCAATTGCAGTTGTTATTTTGCAGGGTTAAAAGTCAGCAGTTGTAATTTTGCAGGGTTAGAGGTCAGCAGTCAATATTCGTTTCGCCACGTCGCTGCGTGTCGGCTACACACACGGTACCGTACACAAAACAATGTGAGCAAACAGTGCAATCTTCCGGTTTGGGGAGATGGGAAGAGAAAGAGTGGAATCTCTCTTCCCACCTCACTGCTTTAAATGTAAACATTCCGATCGACCACGAAAGGAAAACATGCCAGGACGTCGCCGGGTGTCAGTTACACGCACCGCAGAAGAACGCTGATAAATCAACTCATACAAGGTCGACAACTTACAGCAGCAGTACGTGTCAAACAATGACTAGTCTATTTGTGCTCAATAATTGCACAGTGACCACCAGTTTTGCAACTCTTCAAATTTTATAAGCAACTACTGACAGAAGTAAAAATAAAGTGCAAGAGCGTTCAGATGTTTGAAGTTCGCCTGTTACAATTACGTATGTATCCTTGAAGTTGGAGTTGAATGATATACATTGATGAACACTACAGGCAGTCAAATGTGGCTTGATTTATATCATAGTGTATAGCCGTATTCACATATTTCCTTAATTCTAGGGGATAGGTAATAATTATGATATTGACTGGCCTTGAGGGAGATACCAGATGAATATTGCCCGCACTGAAAGAATATTGCCCTCGTCTTCGACTCGGGCAATATGCTTTCAGTTTGGGCAATATTTTCTGGTATCTCCCTCGAGGTCAGTTGATATTATATAAATATTGGACTCGCTAAGCAAAGTATTCCTTGTATTAACCTCAAGGTCATCCAGTTGTGCGTGCAACGTACGTACATGTACGCCGCATTCGCTATTTAAGGAGTTGTTTCGAGGGAAAATTGAGCGACGACATGAAACTCACTTGGCTATAGAATAAGCAACTGAGTAAATCCTGTAATTTTGGTGAAATTCAGGTTTCTGGAATTTGAGATATCCACATGGACATGGACAGATGGTCTACCATGTTTACATGGTAGACCTACTTGTATTGTACTTGTAGGCTAGTAGGCCTATGGTTGAAATACACAATTGTCATCTAAGTAAATAGACCCTAGTAAATAGACCGATGGTAGATGTCTCTGTATCTGTCTCTTCTCGTTAGGCTTCCTATCTAAAATTGAATTGAATTGAATTGAATTGAATTGAATTGATTTGAATAGTACATCATGCTAACATGGCCAGTTCCAAGTAGAGACAGACCTCGTCTCACTAATTGCTATGCAGAACTATGTCTAAAGCCATACTTAGCGCCGATTATCAAAATTTTTAGCTAAAAGCGCCCTAAAAAGAGCATTTCATCCTTATTTAATGAGCTCTAGTGGAACATCTGAGCGGACTAATCTAGTCCGGATTGTTGTCTGGCTTACCGATTTTATGAATTATTCAGAAAAATTCATGTTTTGTTTTTCTTGCATAGCCACAAGTCTCGCAGCTGCCTTCCAAAACACAGCGCCGTTCAAATCAACTGCTGCTGGGTGCGGCTGTATACGCGCACGCTGTTTCGCAGTTCGCTGCCTGGCCGCCGGTACTTCGTACAGATATCTACGTCATACAAAAGAGAACCGAAGTAGTAACTCTCTCACGCTCAGAAAAGCAAAAAGAATACAGCATATTTTAATTGCGTCTGAGTATGTCACGGATATCCTTCGGGTTCAAAACTGATATATTGATATCAATCATGTTCTCAACTTTCTATTTGATTAACGTATATTTAGCCATACTTCAAATATTTTAACAGGTAGTCGGTTTAATGAAATGAGGGACTGAGTTCCACAAAGAAGACCCGGCTAAGCAAAAGTTCGTTCCGCCCACTTTGTGCGAGAGTTATGTATCTAGATGGAATGTATTGGTTGACCAGGCAGAGGGTGAATTGTGGAGCAGAGCCATTTAAGCAGTGAAATTAAAAAAAAAGAATCTTAAAAATTATGCCTTTTTCAATGCAACAAATGAAGAGATTTCAGAAATGGCGTGATGTGATGTGAATGCGTTTGTTGGAGATAGATGGAAAACGATCAGGTACGTCAATTGAATAGATAGTTAAATAGACAAATAGATAATCATTTTTTTTCTCTTGCTTGTGATTGAATATTGCCGTGATGTAATTGTCTTGTTTCAGAGCAAAAAATTCAACATCATGTTACAATCTTCAAGTACAACCATGCCAACATTTCATCGCGAATCTATTAAAATACCACAAATGCTTGAATTGAACAAAAAGTGTTTACGCACTAGTTGTCTTTCATAGAGTAGCTGGTGGTCTGATTATTAATTTCAAAGATGCTATGTAAAATGAACTGGATAGGCCTACATATTGCATGCGATTTATTTTTTTTTCATATTACACTTTATCTAATCTATCTATTAGTCTTAAGAATTTATTGATGATTATATAGAAATTGGTGTAGCAGTTTTAATGATACTGATAATACGAGATTTAGATTTTTGCGATGGGGACGGTCAGAGGAAAAAAAAACACCTTGTACTGCGCACGCGCAAAATCGCGTAGCAAAGTCGATAGCTTTGACAACGTTACGGGCTTTATCTTTTTACGTCTGCACAGTTCACGACGAAGAGAGCTGCATCATGCACCGATCATTGGGGCGCTATTTTATCTTATATGATAGTTGCGTCTCCGCGTAGTCTAAAGCTACTTTTCAACATGACGCAGGGATCGAGTGAGGACGTCCACCGCCGCTAAAGCTCCCTAATCTTTCTAAAGAGAAGGATAGAGTATGATAAAAGTTAAGCTAACTATAAAATGATTGATCATGATCTAGGTAGAACAGGATTTTCGTACCTGTGCACGCTCTTCCCTCGCCTTCCTCCGCTGGACTAACATCATCGAAACCTTCGGAACAGGCGCACGTAAACCCACCCATGGTGTTGTTGCACAGGGCATTGGCGTCACAGTCATTTGTTCCATCAAGGCATTCATCAACGTCTGTAGTAAGCAAAATGTAGATTCATTCATTGAGATTAAAAACTGAAGAACAGGGAATTTTGATTGGATAATAATATAATTTGTCACTTGTATGTCGAAATGAAATCAAATGAAAGCAACTTCAGTTAAGAAACGAGGAAATTTGTGATTATTCTAAATAGCTTCAGACTTACCGTGAAACCCCAATCAATTACCTTTAAAAAATAGAGCAGTGCAAATAATAACCTACATTCTAACATTCTCAAAAATTAAGAAGACTGTAACCAAATTTCATAATGCATTTACTTCCAGTGATATCGATCACAATCAGATCAGGGCCGGCGGAGCGTTTTCAAAAGTGTGGGGGCCCACTTCCGGGTTTCATGAGCTAACAAGCAAAAAAAAAAAAAGGTCTTCAGCTCATCTCTCCCCTCCCATTTCCATCTTCAGCTGACAAGCAAAAAAAAAAAGGTCAACAGTCAACAGTCAACAGTGGAAAAAAAATACCGCGCTCACACTTCAAGATCTCTACCTATTTCTATTTAGTGTAACTTATGTACTTCCGGGTTAAAAAGTGTGGGGGCCCAAAGTGATGACACCTTATGTATTCCTTTGTATGGTGCACAAAATGTGTGGGGACCCGAGCCCCCATGGCCCCCACGGTTCCGCCGGCCATGCAGATATATTTGTCTGAGACTTCTCAACCCCATCAAGTGAGAGCAAAGATCAAACAAACAAATAAATAGGCAAACAATGATAAACAGAGAGACAAAAAATAAAATCCCAAACAACTTGATTTATGTAAAAAAGATCAAGCTCGTCTTACCGGTAACTGAAGTTCTTGAAGGATCCACAGTGAATCCGTCCACAACATTATTGCTCAGCGAGGAATTGAATGCATCCATGATGTCAACCGGATCGGGCATGGCATCCGAGGTGTCGTTGACGAACTGGAGGTCGGCATCCACCTCCAGACTCCCTAATCGGTATCTCGACAGGCTGATCCCGAAGAAAGACCTTCCGAAACGCCGGTTGTAGATGGATGTAAGCTGCGATGAAAAAAAAAAAAAACGAAAGCCGAAAACAAAACAGGTGTGTGTGTGTGTGTGTGTGTGTCTGTGTGTGTGTCTGTGTTTCTTTGTTAAATGTTTCCATCTCAGAAGATGGGTAGATAGCCCATACTCAGCTGCATCAGCTGGTCTTCGATGGGGTCCAGGTGGATGTGAAGGGGGACCACTTCACCGGATTATGCACCCTGCTTTTTGCGATTAATAAATGAAGTGGGATCGCTTACGTACATGAGTTGTGACTCTCTCACACCATTTCATGGGACCTCTATTATGTCCTCTCCGAGGGACAGAATGTTTTGCCTCTTACAAGAGGGGACGTAATGATTACAAACAACATAGCTCAGTTATACTTGGGAATCGGAGCCGGGACTTTTGATCTGGGGGCAGAAGCGCTAACAACTGAGCCAAATCAAAGTCAGTTCAGTTTAGTTCAGTTTATCCACCATCAAGTTAGGAGTATACAATAAAAAGACACACAAAAATACATAACTATATATACAAAAACAATTAAACTTGATGGTGGGAACCCCAGGAGAAGTAGTGCTTATAGACAGGGGCCCCAATAATGCTTAAATACTAATATACACGTAAAACAAACAAACAAACACACGAATCAATATACATTTTTTTTCTTTTTTTCTAATGAATGCTTGCAATGGTAGAGCGATGTGATGGATATTACACGGTCTTTTACCCGTGATAGCCATATCCTTTAGATACAATATTGTACTCAGTTTCTTCAAAAACAAACATTGAATCAACTTTTCACGTACTTTGATTTTGCGCATGCGCAGTACTAAAGTGAAGAAGGTGATGTAGATGAAGAAAATACGATGCGGGGAACAAGGGAATATGAAAGCAAGATATTATTCAGAGAGGTGAAGCTACAGGTGTGAGTTTCTTCAATTTGTCTCCCTCTACAAAATGAAATTTTTAAAAATCGCAACTGCTGATCTGTAAATTAGCAAACATGTCGGAAAAACAAGAACCAGTGGGACTCGAATCTGTCATCTACTGCTTTCCGGTCAGCAACACTACCACCAGGCAGTCCCTGGTTGCCGGCACTGACACGATGAACATGGAACAAATACCCAAGCTCCGAAATTCCGACATTGTTATGTTAAGTAGTCTAAGGCGGGCATTTAAGGCTTATCAAATGAAAGCAAAATATTATTCAGAGGGATGAAGGTTCAGGTGTGAGTTTCTTCACTTTGTCTCACTCTACAAATTAAGCTTATTATGGTTCGAATCCCGCTGGTTCCTTTTTTCCGACATTTTTGTTAATTTACAAATCAGCAGTTGCGATCTTAACACTTTGTTTTTAAAGAAAAAGACAAATTGAAGAAACTCACACCTGAATGAGGGAATATGTTCTTAAAATATCGCTGTCTAGTTACTGCTCTTAAAGCTATATCTCAAGTTGTTATCAAAGAGAAATTATTTGGATTGCGTCCGATGATGATACAGACTAATGAGATTAACTTACCAGCAGTATTATGCGTCGTGTGACAGCCACCGACGTCGATGATGACGGATTTGTAATGATAGAGAGGAAAGAGGAATCATCGCCGTCGATAAACAAAATGGCGATGCTGATTTGCAGCACGCTTGCCCCTGTTCAGGATAAAAAAAAAAAATATGCAGTTCATCCAACGTTACGGGTTATCACCAGGTAATCAGGCAATCATCTTTTTCCATTTTACCAATACAGCAATCTATAGACTATGGATTTCAGAGAATGGATCGATATTTACATGGGATCAGAAATAGCATTTACGACTAAATATAAGCTATTTGTCTTTGTTTTGGTATTAACGATTCGGCGTTGAATTGTATCACTCTAACTTGTAAGAAATTGAATTTATGATTGTAAAATAAAAAAGGACACCTTTTTGAATATGTAAAGATAGCAGAAGGAAATATCACGAGGAAAATTTAGTGTAAGAAATAGCGCTAACGTACTAGTGTTTCAACAACAACAACAACAACAACAAAAGGTGCTGTGCAGACACCCCTTTTCTTGATAGTGTATGCATATTATGATGGTCTGAGTCACGATATTCAAACTTGTTTTTATTGAAATACTAACGTACGTCAAAAAAAAAATTACAACGGGACCCTCCGCAATGATATCTTTAAAAATTGTGAATCAATCTTAATACAAATTCAGGGCATGAAACTATAACTCATTGCCCACATCTCACAGAAAACCCCATTCGATTTGCTTCAGTGGTCAAAGAGAAATGAGGAATTTTGTAGACGATGTCAAGAATCTCTTCCCTCCAAGTTCTGTCTATTGTATTCACACACAAGAGCATCGAAGTGCTAAAGGCCGTGTCACACCGTTCCGGGCAAGCTACGCGGGCATGTGGCGAGGAGGTAGTTTCCAGCACGTAGAAGATTTTCAGCGGGCGAACAAGAATGTTTGCAATTTTCAGTCATGCCTTGTCATTCCGTATCTGGGGAAGTTTTGCGGCTTGACTTGCGGGGGGGGGGGGGGGGAACAAATTTACTCCCCGGAGCTCTCCGCAGTTGGTCCGCACCTGACAGTATCTACGCGTATCTCGCCTGTAGTTGCCCGGAGGTGCTCACGCAAGTCCGATTTAACTGCAACCAAGTTTTGAGCATGACTAAAACTTTTTCCGGGTGAGTCGCGGAAATGCCTGGAGAGGTCCACGCAGAACGCCAGTAGGAGGCCCTTAGCGGCAGCACTTTGCAGGCAACTTCCACGCAGGTACTTCACAGTCCCGTATGCAGCCAAGATAACGAAATTCTGTGGGATTTCAGCCATTCCATCAGAGGAATTTCTTCACTGAGTTGTCTGCCCCCACGCGACTGGTGCAAAGGTCACACAGTATACTCGCAAGTATAATTTAAGTAGAACGCGTCCAGCAAGTGAGACATACATGCGCTGACTCGCTCAAATCCTTTTCCGCCCTCAGGAATGTCCGGTATGCAAGAAAATCCCTACACGTAACAAGCCCGAGTAGCTTGCCCGGAAAGGTCTGACACGGCGTAAACATGGTTGCGGGTAAAAAAATATGCGTGCGCACCTCCGGGCGACTACGGTTGAGATACGTGCTAGGTACTGTCATGTGCGGATCATCTACGGGGACCTCCGGGTAGTCAAAATTGTTCTTTGCAAGTCGCACGCAAGGCTTGCCCGGAAAGGTGTGACACGGCCTTAAAGGGAAGATAAACCCCAAGAACAATGTGGATTGAGTGAAAGCAGCAACATTAGTAGAACACATCAGTGAAAGTTTGAAGAAAATCGGACAATCGATGCAAAAGTTATGAATTTTTAAAGTTTTGGTGTTGGAACCGCTCGATGAGGAGACTACTAGAGGTTATGACGTATGAGTGGACTACAATATCAAGAAAATATAAAGAAAATACTGCAAAAATCAATTTTTCATGAAAATTACAAATTCCATCAACTTGATATTGACATATGTTAAGGGTAGCAATTATTCCCCCTGCTTTCTGAAAGCGGTTGGTCCACTGCTCTTTCATAATTCTAGAAAAGTGAATTTTTGTTGAATATCCTTTATATTTTCTTTGTATTGTTGTCCACTCATACGTCATATCCTCTAGTAGTCTCCTCATCCAGCGGTTCCAACATCAAAACTTTAAAAACTCATAACTTTTGCATCGATTGTCCGATTTTTCTCAAACTTTCACTGATGTGTTCTACTAATGTTGCTGCTTTCTCTCAATCCACATTGCTCTTTGGGTTTACCTTCCCTTTAAAATTGGAAGAATCAGACTCATGACATGCTTTGCAACAATCTACATCCCTCTGTGACCTCTTAACCAAATTGAATGGGGTTTTCTGCAAAATAGAGCTAAGATGATATGTTTCAAGACCCTGAAGTAGCATTTAGACAGGTCACTCATTTTGGGTGATATCAAATCGAAAATCTAATTGTATTTTTTTTTTGGGGGGGGGGGCATACTGTACAATCTATGTGTAAATATAACATTAATATTGTTAACATGTATGATGTGTAAATATAGGCTTGGTGTAGAATAATAATTATCCAAGTGGGGACAATAGAACATTGATTTCCATGATTAAATCCATAAAACAAGAAAGCAAACAGGCCAAACGCCTGACACTGTCCCGTCACCTCACTCTTTTTAGCCGGTTACATCTCTAGCACAAATAAGACGTTTGCGATCATTGTTTAATTCATCGCCGTTTACGTTGCATTTGGAACATGGTTATCTCTGAAACATAGGATAATTTTTTTTTTCATAATCTTTGTGTGGTCCTCACTGTTGTTTATTGTATTTGAATTAGCCCATATCAGTCAAGAATGGAGCATTCAATAGTCATCTATATTTCATGTTTATACTCAGATGACATACTGTAAAGTGTACGCTAATAGAGTGAATACTACTGCGATTCGTTGAGGTAAGTTCAGATAAATTTGTTGTCCTCTTACATTCATGACACAAACACTCCTAGGCACACACACGCATGCAAGGTATACTAATTCTTGGTATTGTATCATGCATGCATTCATACGAACATGCATGAATTCATATTTACAGACACGGAGAATGCATGACATGACATGATATTATTATAAACATTTGATTCTGAGATTGACCGCTATTTTACTAAAAGTGGGTAATGCCAAGCAAAACCACAGACATGGCAGAATAACTTACTCCGGCAAATTCCATTCGCATTACGGATTCTGTTGCCCTTGCATTCACAAACATTGGTGTCTTCGTTACACCTCTCCCTTGCTGGACAACCTGTAACGCCGCATGTTTCTCTAGCTGTAGAGATACGAAAAAAGTGGAATATTAATAGCCAAAGAAAAAAAAAAATATGGAGATTCTTGAGGCCAGGTAGAGATATCAATATGGACTCAAGACACTCTTTTCCCTCAGACCTCTTCCAACGTTAGGACACATCCTGAAGACAGACATAACAGTGTGAGACATCACCGAGCAGTACCAGGAGTTTTTTAAAAGATTGACTGTGTTTGCTTGTAAGTCCCGTCCCTTATTTAACTCAGAAGAGAAATGGTTGCACACAATGCATCTGACATACTGACCCTTTGTCTCTGGTAGAGCTCCTTAACGTCTTGCTTTGTATTTCAGCAGTCGCTCACCGCTTTGCGCTACGACGTTTGCAATAGGAATTGCCTCCATATCATGTACATACTTTCTATTAGCTGACGTCAGCACTTATAAAGCCAAAATCAAGAAAAAAAAAATGATTGAAACCTGAACCAGCCGTGCACATTAAGTCGGAAATTTCACGCCCTTCTGAAGGTGTGGCTTAACATGACGTGATGCAGAAGACGTGTGCATGTTTAATTAACACAGTACGTAGTTCATTATCCAAACTCACCTGTCTCACAGTTTTGACCATCGTGTGTCTCAGGACATTCGCAGATGTGAACACCTCTACTTGAGCTACATGTACCACCATTTTCACATGGCGAGGAGAGGCATGCATCAATCTCTGTAAAGTGGTTACAAATGGGAACGGGGATTCTAAGTCGAGGCAATCATTCATAGTCTTTTTCTTACTCGGAGAGATCCGATTGATGTGAATGTCCTACTCGTGCTGAACATGAACAACTACGTATCGAATAGTGGAGGATAATTATCGCGACCATGGTATACCATCTACTTCAGTCACCAGATAGCAGTAGGGAAACCCCCACTTTCCATATCTTTGTGTACAATTACACTATCTTACTTTGGCACGAACGACTATACAGGCAACTGCTAGATTGTAACAGATCTATTCAGTGTAACGTTTACATCACCAGAACAGAAGGTTAGAGAGTAGCAACACTGGTCAGTTTATGGTTACAATCCACAGCTGAAATAACGTGACTATCGTTTAGCACTGAAAGAACAACATCATGGCCAACAGTGGCGAAGTCAAATTGTTCCAGCAGCCGCTTCTATTTGGAAGAAACTTCAACTAAATCAAGTCATTTTCTGACACGGCAAATGCAAGCATGCTGTGTATTTTCCAACCTATCATCTTTTCCAAGTAACACACAGGCATCATGTATTATTTTCCCCCTTTTTTATTTGCACAATTTTAAACATTTGTGTTCCTGAACTTGAGGTTTTCATCTACACAAAATATTACCCTATCTTGTCTCTTTACTTTAATCTTGCTTACGACTCTCGGCAAAGGGAAAACACATTTTGTGTCTGTTTTGGTAGCATTTGTTTCTGCTTTTGTTAGTTTGCTCTTGATGTTGCATTTTTCGATGGTTTTATATGTGTTTTTTTTGTCTTCTACCGAGAAGATAATATCCTGCAAACTCCTTCAAATGTCTAACGCTGCATTATCACCCTTCTCCTTCATCATTTCAATTATTTTCATTATTTTGTTTTTATGTTAAGCGTGAATACACCGGCCTGCCTTATCCCACCTTCACAACTCCTTCCCGGTTCTTCGTCCGGCGAGCTGACGTCCTCGTAACCATCCTGACAAGTACAGGTGAAACCACCCTCCACGTTAGAGCACGTAGCGAAGGGCGAACAATCATTCTCGGACGATGCAGCACATTCATCAACATCTAAGAATAAATATGATACTTGTATTTGTACCCAATTGTTTATACATGATCATTAAAAACAGACATCTTCGACTAATGGTACTGTTTACGACAAGGAGCATTGATTTAATGAATGTGTCAGTTATCACATTTGATGCATATGTGTTGGTCATCACAAAAGGTCGTACCATACAAAAGTTTGGCAATAAATCCTAAAATATAAGGAGATATCACTACTTTTCTCAATAAACCATAACTGTGGACGGTTTTTTTTCTAGAAACAATTTTATCATTTCTATTGTTAACATTTTGTATATTTGACAATACTTAACATTGTTTATACTGATTAACATTCTTATATTGGCTGCTGCTATCTCTTGCTCTTACTTTAGAACTGCTTTGAAGCACTAGAGCTGGGTTTTTGTTTCACTTGCAAATAGCATAATGCCTTTCATAAGAGGAACTCTAATGGTGTTTTACCTGAGGTTTCTGATCTCAGTGTCAGAGCAATCAAATATTACTCTATCGATTGCAAGCCTTTATCAGGATAATAGAGTCAAAATATTAGCATATCTTGCCTAACCTTCACAGCTTCTTCCTGGGTCTTGGTCTGGCGAGCTGACGTCCTCGTATCCCTGCTGACACGTACAGGTGAAACTTCCAGGTACGTCCGAGCATGTAGCGAAGGGCGAGCAGTCATTCTCAGACGACGCAGCACACTCATCGATATCTATAAATAAGAAAAAAGTTAATAACCTATTGATCTTAGGTATCTGAATCTGGATAGCAGTGTCATCAAATACAACTCTCTTGATCAAAAGTCTTTCACTTGGATATGGCGTTTCAACGTCATCCTGCCATCCTTGTCTTACCTTCACAACTCCTTCCCGGTTCTTGGTCCGGTGAGCTAACGTCCTCGTAACCATCCTGACAAGTACAGGCAAAACTACCCGGGAGGTTGGAGCATGTAGCAAAGGGCGAGCAGTCATTGGCTGATGAGTCAGCACACTCGTTAACATCTGTGGAAGGGAGGAAATGAAGATAATTTGCACTCACTTTAGTTTGCTCCCTCTGAATTGACAAATCATGTCATTAGAAACACACCACGTTCTTTATATTCAATTTAACATTCTTCATATTTTAGTCTGTCTGTAGAAAAAACAAAAGTCGATTACACAATCTTTTTCCTACACGTTCTTCAGCATAACAGAGTTACGGCTTCATAATTAGCATGATAAAGTAAAATGTGGAGGACCCGAAGAGCAGGTTTGCCTTGATAAACTCACAAAATTTGATAGCGCATGCGCCTTTGTCTGCACTTTATCGCGTTTGAGTCTTCTTTTATGTTATCATTACAATACATTCAGGTCGGGTTCTTCCCTGGCCTTACGGCCTGGGGGGACCTGCTACTGGTAACCTGTAGCCCAGTACTACCTGTCTCAGGGTCGAGCTCTCGGCGACTAAACCGTAAACCCCACTGGCTTCCCAGTAGGGAAGTTACGGTGAGGAGGGTGGCTGGACACCCTGATGGAATGAAAAAGAAGATCCATCTTAAGGGCGTATGAGCTCAAACATGAGCCACCGGCCATCCAGCAACACGGAGTGGAGCCCCGATAGGCGGTCTGTGGATAAACTCTGTCAACACTCCGGCAGCTCCTGCAGCCAAACTGGTGCCAAACGTATTGCAGCGCATTCCTTTGGACTCAATCAGCGAGGCCGAGAGGGGTCCTCTGATGCATGGGCAACTCAGGGTATCCATATGTATGCCCAGGCTTATACCCTGGAGAGGTCACTCCAGTTTCGCTATGCAGCGTAAGCACAACACGGAAGACAGCAGTTACGAGTTATAAGTCCAACTTGATTGGCGTAAAGTAGGGCGCTACGGGTTGTCTTCGACGGTGGGAGAGGCCATCGCGTCTCATTGGACAGCTACCGCCCGCCTCAAGCTGGGCAGCCCCCAGCCAATAAGGTGCTGACCCGCCACAGTCCACCTGCTTCAATGGGTGCTTGGAGCTAGAGCAAAACTTGAAAAGTGGACTGTAACACTGCACCAGGCAAATCAATGAAGAAGACAAAGAAACTACCTACCCTACGTTTGGCAACATGGAACGTACGAACTATGTGCACTGGCCTTTCTGATGACTTACAGCAGATTTCTGATGCAAGGAAAACTGCTGTGATTGACCTCGAGCTTTCCAGACTTAATGTTGATATAGCAGCACTGCAAGAAACCAGGATCTCATCCAGTGGTTCTTTGCAAGAACAGAACTATACCTTCTTTTGGCAAGGAAAGGCTCCCGACGAACCACGTCTGCATGGCGTAGGTTTTGCTGTGAAAAATACCCTTCTTTCGTCAATTGAACCCCCATCAGGTGGATCTGAGCGTATACTGACCTTGCGTCTTTCAACGTCTGCAGGTATGGTCAACATCGTGAGTATCTATGCCCCTACACTTTGTTCATCAACAGATGTTAAGGATCACTTCTACGATGATCTAGATGCTGTCATTAGCAGAATTCCTGCGTCTGAACACCTGTTCCTACTTGGTGACTTCAATGCAAGAGTTGGAGCTGACTACGAATCATGGCCCGACTGCCTTGGTCAACATGGCATTGGAAAACTAAATGAGAATGGTCAGAGACTACTTGAATTGTGCTCATATCGAGCTCTCTGTATCACCAATTCCTACTTTATGACCAAATCTTGCCACAGAGTCTCATGGAAACATCCACGATCAGGCCACTGGCACCAGTTGGATCTCATAATCACCAGGCGTGTTAATTTGGGCAGCGTCCTCATCTCCCGCAGTTACCATAGTGCAGACTGTGATACCGACCATTCTCTTGTATGTAGCCGAGTTCGACTACAACCAAAGAAGCTGCATCGAAATAAGCAGAAATGTCTGCCTCGCATCAACACCTGCAACACTGGAATCCCAATGTTGGCTCATCAGTTCCTTAATACACTCAAGGAAGACCTTTCAGACTGCATGGAAAAAGGAAAAGATAAGGATGAAGACTGCAACTCAAAGTGGAACAACCTTCGTAACACTATCTATACAGCGGCTCTCTCTACTTTTGGGAAGAAACTAAGGAGGAATCCTGATTGGTTTGAGGAAAATGCAAGTACAATGAAAGCAGTTCTGGATAAGAAACGTGAAGCCTATCTAAACTACAAACTCAATCCAGACAGGGAAACACTATCTGTCCTGAAAGCTGCCAAGAGTGCTGCGCAAAGATTAGCCAGAAGTTGTGCAAATAACTACTGGATGAAGTTATGTCACAATATCCAACTTTCCTCTGACACTGGGAATGTAAGACGAATGTATGAGGGAATCAAGAAAGCCATAGGCCCACAGATTAAGAAGATTGCCCCTCTTAAAACAAAGACAGGTGAAATCATCACTGACAAGGTGAAGCAAATGGAGAGATGGATTGAACACTATTTTGAGTTGTATTCAAGGGAAAATGTTGTCTCTGAACTTGCCCTAGATGCTGTTGACTGCTTGCCTATTATGCATGAACTTGATGCCAAACCAACTGTAGAGGAGCTTGGCGATGCCATTGATTCACTCGCAAGTGGAAAAGCACCAGGAGAGGACGGCATAACCTCTGAGGTCATCAAGTGTGGGAAACCTGTTCTCCTTAAACACCTCCATGAGTTTTTTTGTCAGTGCTGGGAGGAAGGTACAGTCCCTCAGGACTTTCGCGATGCCAGCATTAGTACTCTGTACAAGAACAAGGGAGATCGCAGTGACTGTAACAATTACCGTGGAATCTCTTTGCTGAATATAGTTGGGAAAGTTTTTGCTCGTATTGTTCTGTACCGCCTGCAGTTCTTGGCCAACCGCATCTACCCTGAATCCCAGTGTGGTTTTAGGGAAGGCAGATCTACCATTGACATGATCTTCTCTCTCCGGCAACTGCAAGAAAAATGCAGGGAACAGAAGAAACCACTTTATGTAGCCTTCATAGACTTAACAAAGGCTTTTGACTTAGTTAGCAGAAAGGGGCTCTTCAGATTGCTCCAGAAGATCGGCTGTCCTCCAAAATTGCTGGCCATCATCTCTTCATTCCATGACGGCATGTACAGCACAGTGCGATATGATGGGTCAATCTCCGCACCTTTCCCAATCTGTAACGGGGTGAAACAAGGATGCGTCCTGGCACCGACTTTGTTTGGTATTTTCTTCTCTATGCTGCTGTCCTATGCCTTTGAGAATGCTACCGAGGGTATCTACATACACACAAGATCTGATGGCAAGCTGTTCAATCTGGCCCGTCTGAAGGCAAAGACCAAAGTGCGTCATGTACTAATCAGGGAAATGCTGTTTGCAGACGATGCAGCATTCGCAGCTCATACAGAAGAAGCCCTCCAAACTATCATGGATAGATTCTCGCAAGCATGCAAGGAGTTCGGACTTTCAATCAGCCTACAGAAGACCAAAGTCATGTGCCAGGGAGTTGAAACCCCTCCCTCCATCACTATTGACAATTACCAGTTGGATGATGTCAACAGCTTCACTTACTTGGGCTCAACCATTACTAGCAACATGTCTCTGGACGCTGAGCTGGGTAAACGTATTGGCAAGGCCTCTACTGTTATGGCTATGCTCACCAAACGAGTATGGATGAACAAGAAGCTTACAGTAAACACCAAAATCTGCGTTTATCAGGCTTGCATCCTGAGCACATTGCTGTATAGCAGTGAGACCTGGCCTCTGTATGCATCCCAGGAAAGACGTTTGAATAGCTTCCACCTTCGTTGCCTTCGACGCATACTGGGCATAACTTGGAAGGATAAAGTCCCAAACACTGATGTCCTAAAACATGCTAAGATGTCAAGCATGTTTTCCCTGCTGAGTCAAAGGCGTCTACGATGGATAGGACATGTGTACAGAATGGATGATGGTCGTATCCCAAAGGACATCTTATATGGAGAGCTTGCCACTGGTTCCAGAGCTATTGGTCGGCCAAACCTCAGGTACAAGGATGTCTGCAAGCGTGACATGAAAGCAAATGGTTTGAAAGTGGAGAGTTGGGAAACCATTGCTGCAGATCGTACAAGTTGGAGACTTGTCGTACGTGATGGTATCATACATGGGGAAACACAGAGAAATGCAAAGACACTGGAATCCAGGAAAGCTCGCAAACAGAGGTCAGCAGCTATGCCCATAACATCCCCACATCCAACCTCTTTTATTTGCAGCAAGTGTAGCAGAGACTGCCATTCAAGAATTGGCCTTTTCAGCCATAGTAGGAAATGCTCCAGCAAGAAATAAATTGAGTGTCATATGCAAGGTATATACCATTGTCTCACGAGACAGATGGATGCCAACAACAACAATACATTCAAGAAGAAGTTGTCAATATTGGTAAATGGGCTACGTTTTTCTTACCTTGACACTCTCTGCCTGGTCCCTGGTCTACGCTGCTTACATCATTAAAACCATTCTGGCACGAGCAGTTGTAAGTACCAGGCACATTGAAACATGTCGCGAAGGAGGAGCAGTCGTTGGAAGACGATAAGGCACACTCGTCAACATCTACAGATATAGTAAGGAGAAATTTGCTTTGTTAAGCATCTTCTAGCATTTACGAATTCAATAAATTTGATTATTTGTGGAGAATAAGGTTTTAAAAGTAAGGGATTTGTATTATTATTACCTTGGTCAATTTATGTACAGTTTGTATAATAAGTCACTTCCTTCAGTTTTTGAAAATATGTTTAATAAGAATAAAAATATTCATAAATACCCCACTCGTCAAACAGATGAATATCATTTGCCCCTTACCCGAACTCTATTTACAAAATCCGTGTTTATCTACTGTGGCCCAAAATTTTGGAATTCCCTTGAGAAACATATAAAAGATTCCATTAGTTTGAAATTATTCTCTAGTAATTTAAAGAAATATTTGATTAGCTCATATGTACCCCATGATTAGTTTGACTGTTTGGAATTGTTGTTCTTTTTTCTTCACCCTGTATCGAGAATGTTGACCTGCCCTTCGCTCTCTCTACTCCCCCTCTCCCCCTCCAGCCCTCTCTTTCCCTACTCTCTTCTGTGTGTGCACAATGTATGTGGATGCATACATGTGTGTGTACGTGCGTGTGTGTGCGTATGTGTATGTGGGTACGTGTGTGTGCTTGTGTGTATGTGTATGTGTATGTGTGTGTATGTGTATGTGTATGTGTAAGTCTATGTCTATGTGTATGTGTATACATGTGAAAGCGTATACACTGTACTTCATGTAACCATCCGATTTGATTGAATGAAAACTGTATACTTTCAATGATTAGCTTGTACGGTACATGTATCGTTGTATTGTGTTATAAAGGCATATATAATTAATGTATTGTAGTAATGTAACGTAAGTGAGGGGACTGCAATCTACAAGTTCGCTTTTTAGCAGCCCCTCAATTTCCATTTCCATGAAGTTCTTTTAAGAACCAATATGTATTATTATGTTCCAATATATGTAATCATGTCAAAGTGTATTACCTGTGTTTGATTGGAAATGAAAATAAAAAAAAAAACATGCATGTGAACATGCATGTGTGAAATGTGAAATGAAATGTAAAGGAACGTATACATAGAGAAGTCTTTCATTAGATTTTTCGTGGATGAAATACGGATACAGTTTAAGCCAGTGTCAATTGTATTGTGGTCATTTCCATCGCGTTCTGTCATGGATAGTGCAGGGTTTGATTTACCTATCGTTGTGGGTGATGATGAAAGTTCAGTTCAGGTATTGTTACATAACTTTCGTGACTCACGAATCATCTTTTTTTTTTTCAACAACATTTTCAATGTTTCGATGGCTCTCTTTCAGACCTTTAATTTTACACATAACTCTTTTGCTATGTTACTTTACCGTAGCAGGAGTTGATGCACTGAACTCATAAAAATTATATTAAAAGGTGAAAATGCAATTTAGATGAGTTTTATGATTATTGTAGCTATACCTATGCAATCTCGCCCAGGTCCTCGCTCAGTTGAGCTCACATCATCGTAGCCGTCAAGACAGGTGCAGGTGAAACTGCCAGGCAAATTGGAACACGTCGCGAATGGGGAACAATCATTAAATGATTCTTCGTCGCATTCGTTGAAATCTGCCATGGATTGAATGAAACATGCACAGGGCCCACAAATGAACGTTAAAAAGTGTTTGGTGACCACATTGATGTCATCGCGTGTCACTTCTCAGCGCAATGAAAAAAACAAACAAACATAATTCGGGCAAAAACAAACCTGATTTTACGACATCTATTTTAGTAATATCTATACGAATTGTACATATTATTAATTCTAACAACATAAACGTGACTGGTAATCGGTCATAATTTCCATCTTGAAGGCTTCAATGACGGAACATTCTACTATCTTGCTGTGCCCTATCACAACTTTATAACTTGATTGTAGAAAAGTAATTTTCCGGTAAGAATCTAAAGAATTTCCTCAAAAGCATCTGATCGTGAGAAAAAAAAAGTAAATAACGTGAGAGAACATAGGAACTACAAGGTGTACATGGAAACGTTTAGTGCTACATTGAGACTGCATTTCTCTCTTGAATGTCAAAGAAAAAAACAGAAGTAAACTCTCCATGTTAGCAATTACCCCGCATTTCTAAGACACACTTTAGAAACTTATGTGGAATATTCATCAGCACTGCAAAGACTGAGAAACACTGTCTCACCAAGTTCACAGTTCGTGCCACGATACGAAGCCGGACATTCACATGTGTAACTGGCATCAACTTCTGTACAGGTACCTCCATTTTGACAGGGGTCGGCGGCACACGGCATTGCTTCTAAATCAAAAAGACAAAAGATATTGCAGTGTAGATAGATGGCTAGGAAATTATACAACCAAGAAGGAAACATGTGTAAATGCAATGGTTGGAATCTGTAGCTCCTTGTAAACGTTTGATTTCGTTGTCAATGAATTTGCTCTTTCAAATACAGTTCAACACAATATGAGCGGTGACTCTTGGAAATTGATAACAGTAGAAGTTAACGGTGTCCAACTTAGTAATATAATCATCCGATTTTCGCACCCAATTTTGCTATACGGTGCTTACCTTCACATCATCACGACGGATGTTAGTATAGAAAGGTGTAATATCATTTATCAATACAGAAAGTGTTTCCCATTGGGGAAAATAATCAATGTTCCCCTTTCACGTAATTAAATAGAAATATTCACTGACTTATATCTTACTGAATAAGGTAGCATCCGCTTTCTCAAGTGGATGTAAAAAATTGGATTGATACCAAAAATATTATACATTGCATCTTTAACTATGAACATGTAACGCTGTTTGTTCTAATGTCTTTTTGAAGACTTGTTGAAGGAATATTCATGATGCAGCAACAACCAACTAAGACTTTACAAGGGATTAACGGAGCTCACCTGTTGTAACTTCAGTTGTTGCCAGAGGTGTTGTTGGCTGCGGAGTAGGAGTAGATGTAGGGGCGAGAGATGTAGGTGACGCAACTATTGATACAGTTGACGATGTCGTCAATTCACTCGACGACATCGAGATGGTAGACGACGTAGATGGCATCAATGTGGAAGACCCAACACTTGACTGCGCACTAGACACAGACGGAAAAGTTGACGATGAGAGTGGTGGGGTAACGGTAGAGGTCGACTGCAGTGGAACTCTTGTGGATGTTACGGAAGAGAGAGAAGATACGGGAAGCGACGAGACTGAGGTGTGTACCTGCGATGAAACTGACATTTGTGTTGTTGGCTGCAGAGTAGGGGTGGGGGCGAGAGATGTAGGTGACGCTACTATTGATACAGTTGACGATGTCGTTATTTCACTAGACGACATCGAGATGGTAGACGACGGAGATGACATTAATGTGGACGACCCAGCACTTTGAAAAGATGTAGGTGACGCTACAATTGATGCCGTTGACGATGTCGTTATTTCACTAGACGACATCGAGATGGTAGACGACGGAGATGACATCAATGTGGATGACACAACACTTGAGACTGAGGTCTGTCTCTGCGATGAAGACGGCACATGGACGGAAGGAGATGATACGCTAATCGTCGAGGTTAGCATTGTCTGTTCGCTAGACAATAGGGGTGTGACAGGCGAACTCGAAACCTGGTTACTCGACGTTATTACTGTTGACGATGGCGTTGCAGATATCATAAAATCACGTGAGACTTGGCTGCTAGATGCAACTACTACCATGCTTGTCGGGCTTGGTGTTAGGGACGTAGGTGATGTCAGTATTTGGGAAGTTGTCAGTGAGACTTGGACTGCGGATGAGGAATGCGAAGCTGAACGTGAAATCTCGCTGCTTGAATAGACTTGCGCTGTTGAAGAAAGCCTCGGGGTTGGTGACGCGGAAGTGATGGGGATCGATATTTGATCGGTTGACGAGACATGTCCAGTTGACAAGGGCGGAGTTGTTGTTACCATGGGAACGCTCGATAGCTGGTGGCTGGACTGAGTTTGTACTGTTGACGTGGGCATTGGTGTTGGCGATACAGAAGAGCTCATAACGTCTATGGTTGACGAGACGAGAACATTTTGAAAGGAGTGAGCTGAAACTACTACAATAGGAGAACTTGATGAGTGAATGGTGGACGATGGTTGTATTGTTGATGCCGAAGACGGTATTGGAGTCAGTGACGAGCTAGTCAATTGATCGGTTGATGACATTTGAACTGTTGAGAGAACTTGCGTAGTGGCCACAGTAGAAGTTACACCAATGCTACTTGGAGATTGTGTCATGGGAACAGGAGATGATGTAAGCATCATGATGGAGCTTGAAACACCCCGAGTCATCGATGAGGAAGATTGCGAAGGAACGGTAGATGAAACTGACTCCTGCAAACTCGAAGACATCTCGGGGATTACCGATGAAGACATCATGATATGGCTAGATGCTACAGACGACGTCGCCATGGATGTTGAAGGCGATACAATAGGACTAATGGTGGAGCTCAATACCTGGCTATTTGTTACTGCTGTCAGGGGCGTCACCAGCTTTTTTTCAAGGGGGGTGCGTTTTGACAGTAAATTTAAACTGTGAGATTTTTTTTTAAATTGATTTATTGGCTCCTGTGTCATCATGTACATTTACACATACTCTATAATATATTGTACATAAACATGTGATTGTATGTACATACACGAATCTTTCGCTATGAAGGACTATACGGGGTACATTATGTGACGGTGTGAGATCCTCGGCGATGATCCATTCCGCTCCTTCAGTGCGGAGGGTGTGGGAGGGGGATACCCCCTCCCACGATAGGAACTTTTTGTAAAAACAAGAGTGTAAAAGTCGCGTTTACAGAGCATAGTGAAAATAAAAATACTATGAAGGACTATTACGGAGGTATATGTGACGGTGTGAGATCCTCGGCGAGGGAGCGAAGCAACCGAGCGGGAGAGGGTGTAGGAGGGGGATACCCCTCCCACGGAGGGACTTTTTGTAAAAAGAAAAAAAAAAAGGTTGCATAGCAATTGAATGCGAGCGAGCGGAGCGAGCGAGCTTGAAAATTGTGATACAATGTATTTTACAATCCCAAACTGCGGTTTGTAGCTATATGTTTTCGCTTTGGAAATGAAGGGGGCGCACCGGGCGCAACTGCTGGCAATTACTGGCAGCAACATCAGGAGCATGGCACAACGATTAAATGCGAGCGAGCAAGCGAGCGAGCTCGAAAATTTTGGCATTTCACAGTTTTAAAAATGCAGTTTTTAGCTACATTTTTTCGCTTTGAAAATTTAAGTGGGGGGGGGGGGGGGGCGCACCGGGCGCAACTGTTGGCAATTACTGGCAGTAACATCAGGAGAATGGCAAAGCGATTAAATGCGAGCGAGCTTGAAAATGTTGACATTTTACATTAAAAAAAAAAATAATTACCGTCTGTAGCTATAATTTTTTCGCCGTGGAAATTAAGCAGGGCGCATCGGGCGCAACTGCTGGCAATTACTGGCAACAACATCAGGAGAATGGGATAACGATTCAAATGCGAGCGAGCAGAACGAGTGAGCTTGAAAATTTTGACACAGTCAAAAAACTGCCGTTTATAGCTATATTTTTTCGTTTTCGAAATTAAAGGGGGTGGCGCACCGGGCACAACTGCTGGCAATTACTGGCAGCAACATCAGGAGAATGGCATAACGATTATATCGTCTGTATCACTTCAGTCAATCAATTTTCCATGCAACGTTTTTGTTACCCCAAAGTTCCGCAATTATGTTGGTTTTTTCAATTTACTTTGTTTTGATTATGCAACCTTATTCTATGTTACCAAAGAAAGTGAAATGTTTATGTTCTTTTCGAAAAATGAAATAAAGTTTGAATTGAATTGAATTGATTAAAATGCGAGCGAGCGGAGCGAGCGAGCTTGAAAATTTTGACATCTTACAGTCTAAAAACTGCCGTTTGTAGCTATTCCTTTTCGCTTTCGAAATTAAAGGGGGTGGCGCACCGGGCACAACTGCTGGCAATTACTGGCAGCAACATCAGGAGAATGGCATAACAATTATATCGTCTGTATCACTTCAGTCAATCAATTTTCCTTACAACGTTTTTGTTACCCCAAATTTCCGCAATTATGTTGGTTTTTTTTTCAATTTACTTTGTTTTGATTATGCAACCTTATTCTATATGTTACCAAAGAAAGTGAAATGTTTATGTTCTTTTCGAAAAATGAAATAAAGTTTGAATTGAATTGAATTGATTAAAATGCGAGCGAGCGGAGCGAGCGAGCTTGAAAATTTTGACATCTTACAGTCTAAAAACTGCCGTTTGTAGCTGTTCCTTTTCGCTTTGGAAATCATTAAGGAGGGGTGGCGCACCGGGCGCAACTGCTGGCAATTGATTGAATACTGGCAGCAACATCAGGAGAATGGCATAGCGTTAAAATACGAGCGAGCGGAGCGAGCGAGCGTGAAAATTTTGACATTTTACAGTCCAAAAACTGCCGTTTGTAGCTATGTTTTTTTTTTCGCTTTGGAAATTAAGGGGGGGGGGGTGCGCCACTGGTAGTCAAGGATGTCGGTTTATGTTCATGATTGGGGGAGGTATGACCAGCGAGGGGGCGTCGAAGTGACCAAGCGGGGGAAGGATGTCCAAAATCTGCACTTTAGAGCATCCCCTAATTGTTTGTGTTTGTGTGTGTGTGTTTTATACATGGAAAAGTTGGGAAATAGCCCAGGTCAAGTCTTATTATTGGCAATGCAAGGCATTTTTATATAGACTATAGTATGTAAAGCAACACTCAGTGACTGATCTAGCTTTGATATAACAAAGTGTGAGGTACAGAGGTGTACATTCTACATCACATTGCGCAACATTGCAGCGACTCTTTGCCGTTCGGATGTTCTGAGTACACTGCTCCATCCTGCTTATCATTCAGAATGACAACCAGGAATCACGCTGAATCACAATCTTTTTTCGGCTCCGAGCTTTTTGAACATTCTTTCACGCTATTTATGCCTTTTTAATTATGGTTAAAAGAAATCTTAGAGGAAAAAAAAATGAATTTCTTGCTCACCCTTTTATGTCAATTTCAAAAGCAGTTTACCAACCCTTGAATTACCATTTTGATTTTTTTTTTAAAACCAGCGGATGGGGGCGGGTGGGGGGGGGGGGTACGTGCCCCCCCCCCCCCCCCCCCCCCCCCCAGTTACGCCACTGATTGGAGACCTATAGCGGGGGAGGGTGTAGGCGGGTTATCTCCCTCCCATGCGACGGAGCTTGTGTATATTCTGAACTGATAATCCGTTGCACAATGAATGAAATATACCTTACGTATACAGTACGGGCGATAGATAGTAAACACGTGATGTATGTATAGCATCAGTGCTGCCAGAGCCGGGGTGCGATTGTTTTGTTTTTTGTATTTGTCTTTGTTTTGTTTTGTTTTTTGTTTTTTTTTCCTCCTGGTGCAAAATAAAAAAAAAATAAGAAGAAAAATTAAAAAAAAGAACAATTATTTAGCGTCCGGCGTTGAAGTCGCTTGTTTTTTTTTTGTTTTTTTTTTGTTTTTTTTTTGTTTTTTTTTTTTAGGTTCTGAAGGGGGGTGCGTTCGCACCCAGCGCACCCCCCCTGGTGACGCCCATGGCTGTGCAGTAGTTGTACACAGCATTTACAGGACTACCAGCTCGGAAGAGAAGTATGTCGAGCACCTCGCTTGTTGGTTCGGTTAATGACCTGATAACGGATGTAGTCCCCGACCGTTCGTAAAGCACTGACATACCACCAACGGCGTACGTTCCCGTTGAAGTTAATGTATTGGTCGAAGAGTCAACTCCAAAAATGAAGGTCCCGTTGACTTGTAGGCCTATTCGAAAGGAGAAAAAAGAATATAGAATAATCCAATACTAAAACTTATATGAAAAAAAAAATTTACAAACTGCGTGTGTTGATGCATACTTGACCGCTGTTGAATGAAAAGAATATTGACTACGATATAAAAACTGACATTACTCACCGATATAGGAAGGGTGAACTCCTGTTACGGTTACGTTGGATGATCCAATTGGTATAGTGGCGAAAAGACTCTCTGGATAATGAGAGGAAAAAAAAGATAGCAAGAACAAATCTATTTCATCAGGTATCAATCTACTTTTGTATTTAAGTCATTTCTATTTACGCCTAATTCTTAGGACAAACTATAAGATCAACGCAGCTCGTAACTATAAGTTTAGGGGAAAATGGAGCCGTAACATGACCAATGGAGCAGAGATGGGAAGAATGGGAATGGGAAGGATTTGCGAGGCTCTGAAGCGGGGTGCTCTACTTACCACCAAAGGGTGCTGAAGTCACTGCCCCATCGGTGCAGTTGCATAAGGTGTTATCTCCGCCACATACGTGACAGTCATCATAAACCAGACCAGAATTCAAATTCCCGTCACAACCAAAGTTCTGTGGGTGTAAGAAGGCATCACAGGCGTGGAAGAAAAAGCGAAAAAGCAGTTAAATGCAGCTTGAGTAGTAGTACAAACATATTTCAATTATTTATCATTGAAGTCACAGACACATCGACCCTAATGTGACACAATGTACACCCACAAAATTACCGAAATGATTCAAAATATGCCCGTATTTGGCAACCAATGTCTCGTCACTTCAGTCACTTATACCAAAGAAATACAAATTATCAGTGAAGAGGCTTCTGCTCTACTATGAATCGTAAAACCATGAGGCGTTTCTTTTTTTGTCAAACATTAGTGGTAAGGCCAATATCAAACTGCGGGTTATCCATATAGTTAACACCGATTGTAAAAATTTATAACGAAGACAGGCTTCATATGGTGTATACTAAAATATAATTTTCACAATATCCGAGAAATTTATTAATTGATTATAATGTATAGATATGCTTCATTCATTTAAAAACTTATAGCAAAGACATTAAATTATAGGCTTATAATGGTCTATGATAAAGAAAATGTTTTTTTCACAATATACGATAAATTTATCAATTGATTATAATGCGCACTTGTGTTTACACATCATGTAGTGAGAGAGTGAGGTACATTGTTCTGGATTGGGTGCGTATAGTTTTTTAGCCGGGATATGGATGGGTGCTTCACTCTCTTCCCCGAACAGTCAGAGTGGGCACGGGTGAGGGAGGGTTGATGGGCGGCATTTTTTTTAAACACCGAATATCAAATGTATTAATAACAGAAAATATGTGGCTGTCTGTTGGATCTCCCTGAAGGTATCTTTAAATCCATGTGTGTGCCTGTTATTTTTTGTTTAATACATTATTTGTGTATCCGTGTATATACATTGTATCTGCATATTTTTAGGAATATTTTATTGTATATACTATTATGTGCTTTGTAAGAAGCGAATAAAGAGTATAATAATAATAATAATAAGTTAAGTTTCATTCAATTGCCAAATTTATGGGGATAATCACATTATTGTAAAAATAGTTTGATTATCTTATACATTACAACATCGACGTTGTGCAGTGGAGACGCTACAAACACTGATACAGAAAACTAGACGTATGTATTTTCAGTATCAAGTATGCCGTCTTAGTAGCTATATTGATACCATTGACAGAAGTTTTGTTTTAGCCGTTTTCGCAACAACAGACTGTTTTGTTTTCTATGTTGTAATTTACATCGGCAGTGTATAACAATAATTCAATGAGCGTCATCAATCATTACATATGGTTTATCTTACCTCGCATCTGGCATTGACGCATATCTTATTTGTTCGTACATCGGAAACGCGATCATCCCAACATAGTGTCCCATCGCAGAAATCTCCAGGCCGGTTGCTGTACAGGTTTAACTCCGGAGCCAAGCAATATAGCACGCAAAGATCGTTACCTGCACACAAGCAACGAGACAATGTATACAATACATGTGTATGTATTTGCATGAGAAATGATATAATGCAGTAACAAATAAATCAAATCAAATCAAATAAAAACGATTCAAACGATGTTCCATTCAGATAAAATGCATCGGTGATATTGACTTGTATGACACATGACTTGTATGTGTGTGTGTGTGTGTGTGTGTGTGTGTGTTTGCAAAGTTGGTGACATTCTGTCTCTTGTAACACTCCTCAATCATTTTTCCTCTGTACATATGTATGTTTTCTTTATTCAAGAATAGTTTTTATTCCTCTTTATTTTGTTATCTCGACCATATTTTTCTGTTTAGATACGAAAAGAATGAAAACGACATTTGAGTTCAACAGGGTTTGAATTTGCATTGAAAAAAAAAACTTAGGGAACTATCTTCTTCAAATAAGACTGTAGAAATTAATGTATGACTGGTTTGATAAATAAACAAACAAACAAATATACAAATACAGGAATCGACATATAGAAAAAATAGATAGAAAACAATATTTAGGAAAATATCGTTGAACATCTTTTGAAACGGTTCGGCCGAGGGGTGAGTAAAATGATGTTGAAACTATTATTGAATACTACATTTTGTCTTTTTGATGGCGAGCCTGGAAGCTGCAAAAAGGTATCGGGTTATGAAAGGGCATTAACTGACAGAGGATTGGAAAGGGGATACAATATTCCTGCAAGCTTTTATCCGGGGCTACATTGATTTGTTCCAAGAGATAAATACTAAGTAATGTCGCGACAAGTCATGTCAACGATGCTAATCTTTACACTCACCATATGTGGACAAAGTATGCACTCAATATCGTTTAAGTATGTTGAATTGGCTATGTAGAAGTGAGTCGAGTCATATTGAGCTAAATTTCGCTTTTGTTTTCTTCTCTCAGCAGTGCTCAAATTGCACAAGGGCATATACAATCCAGTAAATCGAATAAATTGAAAAATCAGAAGAGAATCCATTAAACACAATTCATTGGTCGTTAACAACAACAGTAATAATAATGGTAATAATAATAATGATAATAATCATAATACATGGTAATTGTTTTGAATAGGCGGTGAGTTGGCTCCGTTGGTAGCGCGTCTGGATCACGATCCTAAAAGCCCCCTCACACGTGAGCGAATGTAGGGGACAAAAGGGGACAAATGGGAAAAACGCACGAAATGCGCGCGAATTCAACGATTTCAAATAAAATTGCTTTCAAATCATCGGTTATAAACTAAAGTCAAATTTATATGATTAACGAATGGTAAGCGAAGGACAAATATGACATGCGAAGGATAACGATTTTTTGGTTCACTTCTTTGAGTAAATTGCAGCCGAAGGCGAGCGAAGGGTTGATATGACCCGATAAAACGAACGAACAATGATCAATGGTTTGAAATGGCGTGCCATTGGAAACGAAGACGAAAGAATAGATCAGGCGTTCTCGTAGGTGCGTGTGCGCTCCTCGGGGAGCATAAAAGCGAACAGGTCCGTTCAGATATCAGTGCGGCCAGAGAAATCATCAACGCAACATGAAAGGAAGAGGCAAAGGCAGAGGGAACGCACGAAAGACTGCATCAACAAGGAAGAAATCCACAACCTCGGAATCCTCACAATCACAGTCTGAACATGTGTGCAAAAATGTCAGGAAGCTCATCATTTGAAAATTTGTACATAAAAATACCAACATTATAATGAAACAAAATCAATCAATTTCAGATTATTGCTTCTACACAAAAGATCATTGTGTGAAATAAATATCCAACATTATGAATTATTCTTAATGCACGTTTTTGAAGAAGAAAAGGGGTATCAAGCAAAAACTGAGATTGATTGCCCCAATTGCTATCATTGTAGCAAAACAAAAAATGAATATTGAAACAGTAACAATGGAGGTGAGGTGATAACAAATCTGACGTTCCCCTATATTAACTCGACCTACCCCCTTTCCCCTATTGTATCATACCCACCACCAACATCGCACCAGACAAATTTGTAGTCACTGTCCACTATAGTCAACAGGATTATACTAAAAAAAGTCCTTGTAGCTGTAGTATAGCGAGCCAGACAGAGGAGGCTTTCTGATGGCCACATGCTTGCCATCAATTGCTGCCACACAGTGGGGAAAATTCCACCGCTTGTAGAATCCACCAGCAAGTTGTCTCCATTCATCAGGGGTTGAAGGGGCTGTCATGACTTCATCTGCATACTCGTCACATATGGCCAGACACACTTCCCTGACCATTAAAGATAGGGTGTTTTCAGGCACCCTCCACCCATACTGCATGTCGGAGTATTTGGCGCCAGACACAAGATGACGGAGAGTAGCTGCCAACTTGAGACCTTCTTCCAGCGACTCCCTGTACCAGGTGTACCGCCTCCTGAGTCTTCCTCTGACCCTCTCCAGGATTTCATCGTAGAGTTCAGGGGGCATGCAGAGAAATTTCTTGAAAGTCGAAGGATCTTCTCTTCGGAGCTCAACCAACAGCTGGTCGTAGATTCCAAAAGCCCTTCTTCTGGCAGGGTTCAGCCACGTCCTTCTCCAGATACGACGTCGTCTGAAGCCTCGTCTTCATCTGAAGGGGCCTCTGATGAACTGGTGTAGGTTCAGCTGCTGATGTATAACTTCATTCTGAGCCATTGCCAGTAAATACTGGACTCTGAGGCAGGCTGCATCTTCCATTTTTCTGAAGAAACTTTGAAACTTTCAACTTTCAACTTTCGCTATTCAAATTTAGTAAAAGTCAATCTTGGTTTCCCTTCGCATAGAAGATGGCAAGCGAAAATACGTTTGTCATAGTATCTTCGTTTCTATGCGCAAGTCATTTAGTCATCGTGTTGGGTTCTTTCGAGATCGGTCTACCTTGGCAAAAGCGCGATGAGGGACTATGCGTGACAATAGCACACGAACGATAAACGAACGATTACCGCAGACTAAAGAGATGCAAAGCAAATGACGATTTTTCAATTCGTCGGGAAATTTTAAACATGTTCAAAAATCCCTTGCGAATTTGAATAATCGCAAATGTTAGTTCAGAAGGTGTGCGAATCCAAACACGAAGGGTAAATATGATTTACTATCAATTACCATTGAAAACGATTTTTCAAAAAATGCCTTTCGCCAGCCATAGCAAGTCATATTTCAGGCAATTCGCTCTGGTGTGAGGGGGCCTTTAGGACCGAGTTCGACGCCGAGTTTGGACTGAGCAATGTTGTATGTAATCATACCGTCCCCTCTAGCAAGAGCCAAAACACTCTGTCCCTCGGATAGGACATAAAATGGAGGTTCCGTTTACGAGAGAGTCACAACTCATTTCAGATAAAAGATCCCGCTTCATTCATTCGTCGCAAAGAGTAGGGTGTCTAACCCGGTGAAGTGATCCCGCCTCACATCTAACTGGACCCAATGGAAGACCAGCTTAGTGTAGTTGAATATTCAGCCATCTTCTTAGATGGAAAATGAACAAATAAACAAACAATGAAAGTGCCTCACCTGATAGGCCTGTCGTGAAATCGTTCCAAGAATAAAGTGCGTTATTATAGGGGATCGAATCCGTTGCACTGCACTGCTCATTTCGAAAATCGTCTTGAGATGTTGAACAAGGCTGCAATGAGAAGAGGAAGAGAAAGGTGAGGTTACATGGGCAAAGTCTGAAGTTGTACATTTTGAATCTCTGACAAAGCTAGGCAAACACAGTTTCATTAGTAGTAGTTGCAAAGTGCGATATAATGTCATGATTTGTTTTAACTTGAATATCACATGTGCCTAAAAATTTTGATTTTCGTTTCACCCATATATTATTTATAGAATCGACAGTGAATGAGCACGAAATGCCGCGAGTCTACAGTGGTGGATCCAGTAATTCCGTTGATAAAAAGAGGGGGGGGGGATATTTCTGGAGCCACCTCCGTGTTAATTAGCTGATAAGCCCCCCCCCCCCCCAAAAAAAAAAAAAAAATAAATAAATAAATAAATAAAAAAATAAACAAATAAATGAATAAATACATGAATAAATAAAAAGATAAAAATAATGCATTTTTCTTTTTAATTCTTTCACTTTCAAACAAAAATAAACAAAATTGAACGTATATGAACACCAATACAGCAATGCATTCCTTGTCAAATATGAGCATATTATGCAAAGTATTACATCACACACATCTAAACTATGAATATAGTATGAATTTGCAGCTTGCGCTGTTGCACAATCACTTCTTAGACTAAATTTACAAAAAAAAATCCATTTGTGCAACATTTGATATTTCTGGCACAAGCATGCAGATGCATTGGGCTTCTCGCATCAACGGATGTTTGAAATAAAAAAAAAATACAATGATATAATGTGATCCTAAATGTAATATACACATACGTATAGGCCCTATGTCGAAATGTTTGGCTTACCTGCTGATTGCAAAGTGTGTACAATTGGCTTTCCCCGAGGCACGGCTGTCCACCCCACTGAGGTGTTGGGTTAGTGCAGCTGCGGCTCCGTACTTGAACCCCTGTCCCACAGGTTCGCGAGCACTCACTGATGTCGCCGTATTCGGTCCATCCGCCGTCCACGGCTGGGGCTACGTCTAGCGTTGAGTTGACACACAGCCCTCCAATACACCACTGGGGAAAATAGAAGGTCAGGACTGCACGTTGATCTTTTAACTTTAATGAAATAATGGTTCAATTCAACACCACTAACTGACGTCAACTATGTCAGGTGTTTTAGTTGTTTTCTAATAGAAACTCGATCATCATTATGCTGGGTTGTTATCATTTGGTCGCTCATGACTATTATCTTAATAATGATTATCATACTCCAAAGTTCTGATCACTCTCAAATTGACCTCTCTCTCTCTACTGAATTGGCTTTCATAACAGGTTCAATTAGAGAAATGTCATTCATCAAAAAATGTCATAAACCCAACACTGTTTAAGCTCCCCCACACAATAATTCACCTACGGCTTTTGACATAATATGTAAAATGATTGAATCTAAATGCTCACGATATGACCCCTATAAGACCTGGGCCCCGTTGCAAGAAAGTTGCAATCAATTGCAAATAATTGCTAATTTTGAAACAACCATTCTGATTGGCTCAGGGTCTGCCCTATTAAGAAGACATGCATGCAACAATGATTTTGATTGGCCAGTGACAATCAGTTGCAAGTTGCGTTAAAACGCAAAGTTTCTAGCAACGGGGCCCTGGAACTGCTAGCAACACTCTTCGGTGTACGTACAGAATAGCACTGTCGCACGATTACTTCCGGTTCAATTTTATCCCCTGCGCCCTTCAACTCAGTCACCGCATTGATGCTGTTGCAAAAAACGGGACAATGCCCGCCACTCACTTGACTCATATACGAGATTTGGTGTTTCTTATACATGCCAAGTGCTCTTTACCTACCAATCCATCCCCACAAGTTGTTCCTTCTACAGGCATCCCTCGAAGCGTTCTGAAGGTAGGTGTGTTAGGATTGGAGCACCAAAGCGCTGTGCAGGTTGTCTGGAGGGAAGAAAGAGTGCGTTCAAACACAATGATAATTGGTTTTATTAACCTGAATTGTATGATATTAGCGATTACGTTTAAATACCGTACTTTCTATACGGAGTGGAAGCTACATTTAAATTCTATATGGCCTGCAGGTGATAATAAACATTAGGAAAATCTGGTAAATGCGAGGCTTGTTTGTTTTTATCATAACAATCCGGGAGTGAAATGTATTTGGATTTGTTATTGTTGATGATGATGATGATTATTATCATTACTATTATCATTTACGTTTACTTGCTTTGGGATAACGTAATGACTATTTAATACAACGTATACCATTGTCGTGAACATAAGGCAATGTGATATGCATGATTAGTGCACCCTCTATCGACGATAAAATTAAATCACATATCTATTCGCACTAGAATTAGAAGGAAAATAATGGAAATGGAAGTCGAATAACCATCTGCTATGGTTCCCACAAGGAGGTATCACTAGATACCTCCTTGGTACCCATTACACACCAAAGGATTGAATCACTTTCATTGTTAATGATTATTCTCAGTGGAAAATGGACTCATTGTAATTGAATGCTGCCAATTTCAAATTTGTCTGATGGCCCTGCGGCCGTCATTGCAACCTATATACATATACAATGTACTTTGCCGCTGATGATGACAATAGTGCGTGCTTACTGCAGCGTTGCTGAAGGCCGTCGTATCTCCGGTAGCGAGTTGACATTGTCGATCAAGGTCATACGTCAGACCCGGAAGGTCAACAATGCTGCTAAGATTACTTCCGGGGATGTCATCCATACAGGTCTGGGTACTAAAACGAAACCGTATCATGAATGATTAAAACAAACGAATTTCCATAAATTGATACGTTATACTGTCAGTAAATCAATGTGCACTGAATTTAATGATGAAGCAAAAAGTAACAATCCCAATAAATTTATATAAAACAATATATTTTGTAATTACTTGTTTCAATTACTATTCATCAATTACCGTCACGGTCTATTTGATCCATGTGACTTTGCCCCTGCCTAAGAAAAATAATTGTAATTGTTCTTTTACAAAAGTTTTATAGCTGACAGCTTTTTTTTTCAGAGGGTCCTTACGTATAACTAAAGAACGTGAATTATACATCAAAGCTGATTTTTTTTTTCAGAATGATGATAAAAATGGAACGCAGACAAATGACAAAGGGGAAAAAACCTAAAACAATCAACAAAGATCAGCAAAGATGATCACGCAGAAGAAAAGAGCATTTTACCTACAAGTTACAGTGACAGCGAGATGAAACGTAATAGAGAGAGAGGAAAGGATATCTAGTTTTCAATATCAATTGCTGTCAAATCTATGTATTGAATATTTCCTCACAACATCTCTTATGACATTGATAAAATATTTCTGTATACAATAAGATAGAACGAAGTAACTAAAAATATGCCTGAAAAAATTAACAACATCAAAACTAGATTCACATCTGTAAATAAAAAAACAACAATCAACTTATAGAGAGGAAAGGATATCTAGTTTTCAATATCAATTGCTGTCCAATCTATGTATTGAATATTTCCTCACAACATCTCTTATGACATTGATAAAATATTTCTGTATACAATAAGATAGAACGAAGTAACTAAAAATATGCCTGAAAAAATTAACAACATCAAAACTAGATTCACATCTGTAAATAAAAAAAACAACAATCAACTTATAAAAACAATTGGAAAGCTACGCCTATGGCAATTGTACACAAGCTAATGCGATTACAGTACTTTGCTGAGATGACCTACGTCACCTACTTTATGAAGATCTTCATAAAATTGGAACTGCAGGAGGACCAGCGAAAGGCTTCGATGCCACTGGGGACGACGGCAGACATGATGTTTGTGTCTTCCGGACAGCCGTACACTCCATCGTGTGATAATGAAAGGCTGTAGAGACATTTAAAAGACAGGAACCAAATGGTGCAAAACCTCGAAAAACCGGAGGTTCCAACAAGGGCAGTATGATGTAATATTACTTGCTGTTATCTTTGGCATTATTATCATTATCACTATCATTATAATGTTATTATCAATTGCATGTATTATCCTCAGTGTCATTGTTGAATTGATACTTTCATTCTATGACAAATCAAACACTAAAACCTCTTAGCAAATGCTGTAACATTGAGTAGATTCAATTCAAGTAATTTTGGTGATCAGCATGATTGCAATAAATATTCACATTGGAATACATGTCTTGTTGCCTAGTATTCCAGTCCTCGGTCAGGATTTCTTATTACCGGGCAAAATACAACTATATTACAGAGAAATGCAGAAATGTAAAACAAAAAAATGTCAGGAATTCTGACCCATCCATATCTGTTGGTCTTAATCAAAGGAGATTTGCACGCTACAAACGTCAAAAGAAAGTGAGAAAAACGAGTAAAATACAATCAAATAATTATGACAAATACTCACGAGTGACCAGTCTCATGCGCCATGACCACACCGGCTTGTAGTCCATTGTTTTCGGTGATGGAACACTTGGAGTTCAGGCGACACGCTCCTGACACCTTCGCTAGCCCGAGGAGACTGAAGGAGTTGGATCGATAAATGTCTTCCCTAAACACGGACAGAGTAAAGAATGTCGTTTGGACTATGAACATACAAGTCCAGGATAGCGAACATGTGACATACCCATTATAAACTGTAATCTAAATGAACTGTTGAATATGTATATAAATCGTATCATGTTTATATGTATATGATTAATAAGCATGAGCATGTGAGAAGGCAATCAGATTTGGATGCCTTTGTGGGCCTTTCTATGGCTTAAAAACTATTTCTTGGCAAATTAGGATGAATAGATATCGAAGGCGTACGGTTTCTACAATCATGCTCTGACGTGAGGATGTAATTGATTCAAAAATGCTTTAACAGAGAATTTCACATCACAGCATGAATTTATACAGGCTTTCAACCTATTCTCATCACCAGCTAACAGGTTAAAGTGCACTGACCCACTGAAAAGCAAAGCTAAGTCCCAGTCGTTCTGATTGGTGTCGTCATCGTAACTGAGCTGGGCCTGCCAGTCGCAGAAATCATCCAAGGTTGTCGATGCGTCTGCTGTCACGGTAAAAGTGACGGTGCCACCTTGCAGGGCGGTGGCCTATTGAAAAGGCAAAATACTAAGGTCGTCAAACTTTGACTTAGACGAAGATGTGATTTCTTTTTATGACACAATGGTGATAAATTGATTGTTTTACAATTTCTTTTAACTGTTTGCATTGTTTTTAATAATTGTTTGTTCCACTAACCCATTTCATATTGCCTTTTATGTTATTTTAAACTCAGTTTTTATGTGTTGCGCGTCATTACATTAATCACACAGCTAATATTAGGTTTGTTTGTTTGTTTTCTTGAATAATTCACTCCGTCTATGCCGATTTCAGTATATTTCAGTCTCGTATCTTTTTAAGCGTGTATTGTTTTATTGATTTTTATGAAGTCTATTGTATTCCAGTGTTTTATTATGTATACGTACACAGGGTTTCCCTGGAAAGCAGTTGAGAACTGAGGGGACTTCCCTGTTTGATTTAATATGACGGAATAAGAAGACCTTATTTGAATATTTAACGATTGGAGGCAATACACACAAATGATCATTGCCCATAATCGTAATGAATTGCCTGATTTTATTACATGTTGTCTGAAAGCAGCAACGCCTTTATAGAAAAACAGACATCAATGGACACAAGTGTGATATATTGTCCGTCGGTGATACCAGAAACAAACATTACAAGATGTCTTACCGATGGCGTACTGGTGGTTGCGATCATGAATCGCACAACTGAGAAGCGTAAGTCAATATCCAAGCTGGGATCGAGGTACCTCCGACTCATCTATAAAGGTGATAGTGGGGACACACAAACATATAATTCAGAATAGGTTTTTGAAAGCATCAATATGTTCCAGCCTATTTATTGCATCAAGATTGAAAGGAATTGTTTTTATTATCTTTCAGAATCCATGCCTTTTGCAATAACAAGACATTAGAGGTTCATTATAGCTTGTAACGCTTGTAAGCTGATTACTGGGTAGTATGTTGTAACGACCGTCCCAAGACACGTCATATGTTAGTAGGCCTGTTTAGCCGTAGATTTGAAACCTAATCTGCTCATTGCTTCTTCTTTTTTTCTTTTGAGGCGGGTTACTAGCGTCGATAGCTATATGATATTTATTTTCTAAAATATGTTGATTTGCAATAGCTCTGACACAATTTAATCTCTTCAAAGAGAACAACTATGATACATATCATATCAACATCAACAGCAGATTTTGAATACCAGCACTGGATTTCGTATAACATTGTATAATGAGCCATAACATGACTCTCGATATGAGGTGGAAGAAATATAATATCAAGACTGTTTCCAAAAGTAATTCAAGTATACTTGGTTGTAGATTCTGAACAATGGGGGAATATTGACTGAACGAATTGATTTTCCGAGAATATAGACCCCTTATCATCACAACAAAATACATTAACACACATTAACCACGTACATCAGCATCGTCGGAAATATCGGCAATATCATATTCGTAACAAATTTGACATCCTATTTAACGCATTTAATGTATAATAACAAAAACAACTTAGACCGAACTCGCTTGCTGCATCTAGAGGGTAGGTGTTTCTATTTATCGCTCACGATGTTCATGATGGTCATTGCGTAACTCTCTGTCTCTTGCCCGAAGTCTTGGAAGACCAAGCTGTCCACGAGGTAGAAGACCTCGACGTACTTTCTCCCGAGGTACGGGCCGTCATAGAAAGTTTCATTCCCCGGGACAGTACTCGCACTCTCCCCTTCTCCGGTATTACCCGCCACATCCACTCCTGGATCATAAGCAGAGTATGCAAAGAACAAAATACTTATGAAAATGAGGTATGAGTAGCTTCATCGAAACAATTTGGGAGATGTCTTTCCACATTTAAACAGCTTTACGTCGGAAAAGGTGCTGAAAGGATTGCTCCGTATACCTGAAACGGGACATGGAATAGCCTCATGTTCGCTGATCGTTTCTCGCTTGTAAATGAGATGAGGATGCGACGTCTCCGATGGACTCCTCCGAACTCTCTGGGCGTGGTCATTTTTGAGAGGCTCCACGTACAGCACATCATCCCCGATGGTCAACACTCCACGCTGATATAAAGCAAGAACAAAACATAACTTAAAAAGCCACTATAACATTCAGACAGAACTGTAGAAGCTCATTTCTTAGAAACAGATTTGAGACCCCCCCAAAAAAAAGCAAAATAAAAAAAAGAAAAAAGAAAAAGAAAAAACAAGAAACCGGATGAAACCACAATAGATCAGTTTCGTTGAATGATTAGATGGAATTAGAGTCCTTTAGACATTATGGTTGATAACAACAACCTTAAGACAAATGAAGCGCTCTATACATTTTGCCTCACAGGGGACAACAGAATAAAATTATGAAAAGCCGCATTCCATACCATCTTCAGAATTGGTCGTAGGTTCCCCATGAAGTTCTACACCACCGTAGAGGGCTTGTATGGAGCGGAATTGCTTGTGGGTTTAATCTACTACAAACGACACATGATAACCTACCTCCCTACTTCCATTCACTTCGCCCTTGAAAGTAAGCGTAAACAACTGCTAAGGTGTGAAAACAAACACTTGTTATCATGCTTACATGGTCCCGAAGATATACGATATTTATCCCCTGCTTATAGTCATCTTCTTGACTCAGGTTTATGATACCTACCATTTGTAAAAGAGTTCATTTATGTCACCTATGTGCTGGAATTCAATCGTCTACTTACTTCCCTATTTCCAAAAATGGTGAAAACCAAGCATGTACGATTTTTTTTTTCGTTTGTCTGCAGAATAGCAGTTAATCATTGATTATGAATAGAAACAATTATTTCAAATAAAAGAGGAAACCCAAATATGTGTCACGACATGACTTTGATATTCATACCAGTTCATTGCACGTGCTGAAAGCTCCTGGGGAGTTGCCGTGTGAGAGCGAGGTAGAGAAGTAATGGCAGTCTCTGGTCCTGATCGGTTCTCGTCGGATAGAACCGTCTCCCTCAAGGTACTCGATGTCGAGACCTGGCCTCATAAGCCAGTCGTTTCGCACGAGTTTCAAATGATGGAATTCATCGAAGGCCGTAAATGTGATTTCATGCGTTCTCGGATAGTGTGCATGACGGAGGCTACGCTTTGAAATCCCAGAAGGGTGACTGAAACTGGGCAAAATGATGTCGTATTCTGTATGATCAAAGACAAAAGAACATCATTTTGTTAACTATAAAAATAACAAACAAAACAAGAGGAAACTGTCCATTGATCTTAATAGTAATCCTTTCAATTTAATCATAGTTTATTTCCAATCATCGAAAATCAAAAAACATAGTACAAAGTATACATGTGATGAAATATTGTTCACACGTTTGCATAAGATTCATGTAATATATATACGAGACAAATTATAGAACAACATATAACATGTACAATATTTAGGAAAACACTGTATAAATACTTCGTGGGCGAGCGGAAAATAAATTCGATTATGGAAAATAGTGATCCACTAAAAAGCATAGCTTGTCGGACGTGGATCGCTAGACAAATAATGAGTAAATTATATACTATTCTATAACAATATACATGTAATTATTTTGAGATACACCGGTTGGGAAAAAATATAGAATACCAATGCTAGTGCCCGGACACTGCTCACTGAACCACGTGTACCGGGAAAATATGACAAGGACAATACGTTCGTACACACATTCGATTACCCACACGTATACACTGTAAGACGCGAGACAGTACCAAGAGGAGAGAAGACGGTAACAATACAAGTCTACGAAGAACAAAAGACAGGAAAGGAAGAGGAGAGAAGAAAGAAGAGAAGTCTGCACACAGAACACGCCAAGTGCTGCGACATCAGGACAAGTGATGGCTCAAGCATGAATCAAAACAATCTAAATTATCTAAGATTATAAGTAGAAAGTAAATATTTTCTGAGTTTGTATTTAAATGTAACAAATTTGGGGGAATCTTTTAAACTATTATCTAAATTATTCCAAAGTCTGGGTCCGGTATAAAGAAATGTATTTTGGGCAAATTTTTTCCTTGCATTATTATTTTCCTTGTAATATGATTAATTTCTTGTAATATTTGTAATATATGTAATTTCTTGTAATATTTCCTTGTAATATAATTAATATAATTAATTTCCTTGTAATATAATTAATCCATAATTATTTTCCTTGCATTAACGGTAATCATCTATCACCTTGATTTTGCAATCAAACTTGAATGCTTAATATCATGCAAAATAGGATTGCAAAAAAAAAAAAAAAATCTGCTAACATATTCATTAAGGCATAATGTTTTAGCTTTCTTCTTGCTCTAATTTCAATTTCATTTCCAGGATCAACAAACGATTAAAGAAAAAAACTTCCAAAGCTCACAAATTAAAACTGGCAATAGCAACAGAGCTAGCAACTAAGAAGAACATGCAAAATGAAAGATTTCGTTCTCGAGGTTCTCCATCTGAGATGACTGTGTGTTGTAACAGAGTTGGAACATTAGCATTATAAAAAGCTGACCTCAGCATCTCAGAAGAATGAGAAGTAACAGTCGAAACAGAGATCTTTTTTTTATGGATGTGTTTTGGGGGTCATATCAGAAAGACATGTCGAATTAGCACTATCGACCCTCAAATCAGCAATTTGTCTCATTTCAGTTTTTTTCTTTATTACCTTAGAGTTTACCGCAGAAGAGAGGAAAAGTTTTTATCCAAATATCTTTTAAACCTCTTTTTTTTCCTGGCATGTTCATGAACAGATACAAGGAAACGTAACCTCCGAGAATCAGGAATAGGTAAAAAAAAAAAAAACCAACACACACACACACACACACACACACACACAAACAACTTTTCTAGAATATCTTTAAAAAGACACTTAAACCCTTTGAGACGAAACAAACCTATAGATACCTCATACTTTCAAAGAAATAGTGATGATTTCAGCTTTATAGACGCTCCCTCGTGATAAGAAAATTACCTATTTGTATTTATGTTTGTATTTATTAATTCATTTTTATCTATTTATTCATTCATTCATTTGTGAGGTAACCAGACAGGAACACTGTGGTTTTTGTACCTCCTCGAAGGCTCTCCTTCTTTAGAATTACTAGTTTCGAAGCCTGCCAGAAACATTAAACTATTGAACACAGTCAGTGGAAAACATGTCTGTATTGGTGCAGAAATGGTGTGTAGGTTAAAAGAAAAAGAGAAAAAAAGTATGTAAAACGTAAAACTATAATTTTAGTTCACTTGGGTAACATAAATTGATATGTTTCTAAAGGCAATATATTCCCAGCGATGAGTACCCAATAAAGGGGTGAGCAAAGATGGCAAAAAAATGATGTAAACATACCTTTGATTTCAGATGTTAGTGAGTACTGGCGGAGTTCATCTTCGTTGAGCACGTCTTGGAACTATAAAACAGGCAGAAAAAGAAATGTATAAGATACAAATAGTTGACACGCTAGTTTCTTGTCATTAAATTTTTTAATGTCGATTGAATTGCACCCACCTTATGGTGGTTTACACATTTCTGATATATAAGCCCTTTTATATGACGCATAATTTACTTCAATATCTATATTCTTTGATACGACTATAAAACGATATACCTTTGAGCTTTACAAATAAGCAATCGGCATTTTTATCTCTTGATGTACAGTATGTTATCCCATCTGTATACTTTCAATTGATTTCTGTCAACCAGATTACGTTCAAGAAAACATAATCGATTTCTATGCTTTTTAACCCTATGACAATACTGGGGTGACATGAAGTAACCCATGGGCAAATACAAGAATTGTCACTGTGGGTTGTCACCAAAAAAGACAATCACTCGAGAATTAGGAAAGTCACACTCAGAATCTGAATTTATTTTCCCTATCAAAGTTAGAGTCTTTCTCATTTCTTGAAAGATTGATACTCATTCCTCCTCTAACATTCTGAAGCATTACTATCACTGGTGTGGTTATTTGTTAGTCTCATTACTAATGTAAAGTTTTAAGTATACCGGTATGTATGAGGATCAAAAGCTGTTCAATTTTCTGCGGAAGTAATGGAGCTCATGGTATTACGGTGGCATTGATTCATCTAATTGAACTAGTGAACTGCATTGTTAGTCATTTACCTTACAGGCTATATTTTCGTTTCGACACGAAGTCTTTTAGTTAAATCAAAACTGTGATTTCTGTGAATTGTAATCGTTATGATTGCGATTCATACAGATGCATTTCGAAGTGTTGGCTTGATGTCTCAGTGCATCTCCAATCTTCTTCTTCAGTGCATCTTCTGGCTCCAATTCTTTGCAATATATTCCGGTTGTCATATGAATCAAGTGAAATACCAAATGATTGGCGTGAAGCAAATGTTGTACCAGTCTACAAGAAAGGTAATCGATCTACTCCTGTAAACTACCGCCCCATTTCGCTGACATGTATTTGCTGTAAACTAATGGAGCACGTTTTAGCCAGCAAAATTATGAAGCACGGGGACGAAAATAACATCATTTTTCCCCTGCAATATGGCTTCCGTAAGAACATGTCATGTGAACAACAATTAGTTGGTTTCACAAGCGATTTACATAGGAACTTGGATGCAGGACGTCAAACGGATGTTATAGTCATGGATTTTTCAAAAGCTTTTGACAAGGTTGGGCATGAGCGGCTTTTACGTAAACTGGACTACTATGGTATCAGGGGGAAAAATCTGAAATGGATTCAAAGTTTTCTCAATGGAAGAAGTCAGAGGGTTGTTTTGGATGGTATTAAATCTTCTTCAGTAGCGGTAGGATCTGGAGTGCCTCAGGGGTCGGTTCTTGGGCCTTGCCTCTTTCTACTTTACATCAATGACTTGCCTGATGGTCTCGCGTCAAAGGTTCGCCTTTTTGCCGATGATGCAATTTCTTACATGACCATCGACAATCAACATCATACGCAAAATCTTCAAGAGGACCTAAACAAAATTGGTGACTGGGCGAAAAAATGGATGATGGATTTGAACACAGATAAGTGTAAGGTTTTGACAATATCCAGGAAAAGAAGTAAGGTGCAACACGTGTATCATCTAAATAACGCCCCTCTTGAATCTGTTGAATCCGTGAAGTACTTGGGTGTAACCATCACTTCTGATTTGAAGTGGACCCAACACATTAACAATACTGTCAATAAAGCCAATAACGTGCTTGCATTTCTAAAACGCAATCTTCGCATAAAATCTGATGTTAAAGCCACAGCTTACAAAACGTTGGTTCGACCAATTGTTGAGTATGCTTCCACAGTTTGGGACCCATCTACCAAGAACCTAATCCACCAAGTGGAAATGGTCCAGAGAAGAGCTGCGCGATTCACTTTAAATCGCTACCATAACACCTCGAGTGTCACCAAAATGCTACAAGAACTTAATTGGACCACTCTGGAACAGCGCAGAGAAAATGACAGGCTAATTATGATGTACAAAATACACAATAATCTCACTCCTTTTTCAGCACAGGACTATATCATCAAACAGGCTACTCAGTTAACGAGAGCCTCGCAACCACACTCCTACCAGGTACCATATTCGAGAACTGAATCGCATCGCCATTCGTTCTTCCCAAGAACTGTAAGGAACTGGAATTCCCTGTCGTCAGAAATTGTTTCAGCGCCATCTGTGGGATCATTTCGAAACCGTCTAATGGTTGATCACAGTGGCTAGTATTTTCGTCAAATTTTCTATGTGCTTGTAAATATCTGTAAATAAATTGTATTATAATGTAAATAGCACCAGTCTGCAAGAATCTTCAGTCTATTGAAGGAGGCAGACTTAATCAGAAGAAGAAGAAGATAATGACCAAGTACTCTTCACCCAACCTTGCCAACTCACCAGATTATCCTGGGAAGGTAGAAGTTGATATATCCATTGTCAATAGATAAAACCACACAATTCCAAAGGAGAGTTTTTTTTTTTATGCGAAGGTCTGATGATTATTGGACCATTGTCACACTCCAAGGTTTATTGAACACATATTGCGGGGATTGACATGACTGATATGCATGAATGACTTGCGTCCAGTTTTCTTCCATCCTCTATGTCTACGTGAGGGACAGTTAATGTAGGTGATGAAACCCAGAAGTGCCACCTCGCTTTGTGCCCCGCCCCCTTTACGGAATTCCTAGATCCGCCCCTGTGGTTAAAACTTGGCAGTGAAAGCATGGACTAGTGTGCAGTTGTGATGTGTTTTGTGGTCAGGGTCCCGCATTTCATAAAACTTGTTATCAATAACAAGTTAAGATAGCTGTTAACTATCCGAGCTAAGTCCGAGTGACCACCGTGGTGATTACTCGGACTTAGCTCGGATAAATTGAACCAACGAGTACGGACGTCTAACCAGGGAGGTGGTGTTTCCACCTCCCTGGTCTAACCAAGGAGTTTCGAGAGATGGAGTCACAACGATTTTATTCGCTTTGATCCGATGCTCGTAGCAGCTGCTGCTGGAACTGCTGGAAATGCGTAAATTCGATCTGCCCCACACATAATGACCAGCCACTCTTCACACAATTCACCAAGTTATCCTGGGAAGGTAGAGGTTGATATATCCATTGCCAATAGATAAAACCACACAATTCCAAAGGAGAGGGTTTTTTTTTTATGCGAAGGTCTGATGATTATTAGACCATTGTCACACCCCAAGGTTTATTGAACACGTATTGCGGGGATTGGTATGACTGATATGCATGAATGACTTGTGTACATTTTTCTTCCATCCTCTATGTCTACGTGGGCGACTGAGCAAAAAGTACGCATTTACACACAGAACAAGGATATTACACACGCCACGAAAACCTTACGTGCGTAAAACAACAAAGCCCAAAAAACAGGTATCCAAATGCTTGATGTCATAAGAGCTACAAAACTTTTTTCCCCTTCTTACTAAAAACAATAAACAAAAAAAAAACCCTAATGATTGCATCACAAATGGAACGAAAAACCACAGGGAAGTCAGTGTTTAAGGCGTCCTGAATATTCAGCATTCAAATATTTGGTTTCATATTAAACCAGATTTTTTTTTTTGTCTTGCCTTTAAACTTTAACCAACCTTCAACAAAATTAATCACCACTGCGGTGTGGTCGCGTTAGCCCTAATCAATTACAATTCATGCTGTTCTGCAAATTATGGTCTCCACTGTCAATAGTCTTTTCAGGGAATAATAGGAACACTTATTGAAATGTCATCATGGTCATGTGCTAAAGAAAGAAAGTGAAGCTATGTGTAAAGGCCACGATGGTGTATAGTAGTCACATGTTATATTTGCAGTGTTCTTCCCGTGAGTAAACATCCGCATACTGCGGCAGAGTAGGTGAGTTGAACGTACACCAACGACCACGCACGCACACACACACACACACACATATATATATATATATATATATATATATATATATATATGTATGTATATATATGTATATATATGTATATATATACATATATAATATATATATATATATATGAATATATAACATATATATATGTATATATATATATATCATAGTGTACACACATGTGTGTATATATATATATTTTAATAATTGAGAGAGAGAGAGAGAGAGAGAGAAAGATGTGTGTGTGTGGGAGAGAGAATGAATCATAAAGAATTAAAGAAAGACATGAGAGGGACAAATTGTTACTATCTCATCACAATGGTATTGCATTTGTGACCGTGCATCACAAAAGCAACAAAAAGTCGAACTCTTTGATTTTAAGTGAGGACTCAAAAAATGTGAGACGGGTCAACCAAGTCAATCTTGGGTCTTTCATATTTTCTGAAACAGCTATTCTTCGTCTACATTAAACCTGATTTTGGGATCCTAAAATGAATGGGAAAGTGTGTTTCAGCGGTTTTTCTACAACCCTTTTATTTGTAGAGTAGTGACATTAGGTATGTATTTTAGGCCATTTTTCATTTCTTGGAAATCCTTTGCACACTTTCAAATCTAGTAACTTTGTAAGGGATAATGTTATTGTTATTGGAAGTTGGCATTGATAATGAACAGAATATGTTCATAGAGCATGGTCAATTTCAAATTAATCTGATAATCCCTTCAATGTTGTTGCTCTAGTGGTTTACACCCTGTTTTTGTCCCACTAATCGGACAGCTAGCACGGGTTGGTAAAGATTATAGCACTTGGATAGACCCTATACTTCACAGCCTCTTTTCTCGCTTCATACTTCCTAGAGTGTGTGCTTTCTTTCCAATATTTAGATAGGTTAGCAGAGTCCATTTGATTTGAGTAATACATCATTTTAAAGCTTAGAGTCTGCTCTTTCAGGATCTGCCCTTTGCTAAAAATCCATGCCTGGCGACTTTTTGTTGGCTTTGTGATGCAGGGTCATATTTTACCTCGTATATTATTAAAAAGGTATGAGAGTTAACTTATAAGGTGGAGAGCGAAAAGAATAGCTCTATGCATGATTAACTTTAAGGGTATCTTGTACAATGATGTGAATACAGACGTTTTGTTCTTGTCTGTGGTGTATTTTATAGTTCTCTTTATAAAACATGGCTACCAATTTCATCCAAGGAAACAGTTCACTGTACACGAAATTTGGGGATTTCTGTGAGTTTCACAGAAACAGTATGAAGACTATTGCGATTTTGACCGCTCTTTACAACTGGACATTTGCTTGTACCTATACGTCAGTCGACGTCTGATACCGCTTTTCTCTTCCCTCATAATCTCTCGCAACGTCCTGCGAGATGTTTGCTCATGACAAATCTCTCTCTCCTTTACCGATCACTCCCCGGTCTCATGGTTTTTCCCCTTCCATTCTCCCACCGGGCGAGTTTGACTGGATGCCTCTATATTTGTTTTAGGCTCTGAATGACAGAAATCAGAAACCCCAAGTGCTTGTTTGCTTGACTGAAGGTGGTTATTGACGGGCGGGGGAGGGGGCGCCCCTTTAATGTGTGAGTGTGTGTGTGTGTGTGTGTGTTTGATAAAAGTGAAAGAAAAGAAAACATTAAGACCTAACAGGCAGCAAACGTGGTCCCCCTTATTTTTCCCCTCTTTTTTTTTCTGTAATGAAAACGAGAAATGTTCACTACATGTCTGTTTACTTAAAGTGAGGCAGTCCTCACGAATTTAAAATATGTTGTTGTTGGTACCTCAAATGAACTACTTTCACCAAAAACAAACTTTCAAATCACCAGATAAGCTCGTAATTTTTAGTGTGAATTTGCATGGTGAATATGCTAATGAGCAAGTCTTGGCGGAGAGTCCGACGTCACCGAGGCACAACTCTTCCCAGCCGTGTTCTGCTCGTTATGCGTACGCTAATTGTTATGGTAATCTTTGGTCTGAACGCCAAACTCAGCTCGACGGAGTACTGTATACACAAAGAGATTTTCCCCAGTAACTGGTGGGGAGGAGAAAAATGTCTTTATGTGTACGTAAGTATGGCAAGAATTCGCGCGCGAGAGTGGTTTGTACGCAAAGTAGTATGCAACACGGACAGAAGCTATTTGATGTCAAGTACATGGTATATTTGATTTTAAAGATATATATATATATAGATGTATGTTTAAAATATCAATTTACATGAATCATATTTAACTAAGCTTAAAATATTTTGTTAAAAATAATAAAATCACATATTTTCACATTTTATGACAAAATTACAACTGATCATTTGAACACTTGAATTGGTTTTTAGAGGCACGCCTGTCAACTTGAGAGTAGGGCGTCAACGACGTAGGATCTTTCTACAGGCTCTTACATGATCACCTGCAGGAATTATTTGTCAAAAATCGCGTACGGAGACAGTTTTTAATTTCCATCCGTATAAACTGGTGAAAGGTTATATCTTGTACTATTCTTAATTATCAGTACAGTGAAAATCTCAGGACTGCCTCTCTTTAAGGCTTCTTTTTATTTGTCAGCTTATGAAACCCGGAAATGCCACCTGGCTTTGCGCGCCGCCCCCTTTACGGAATACCTGGATCCGCCCCTTTGGTTAAAGTTTGGCAGTGAAAGCGTGAACTATAGTGTGTGTGTGTTGTGTTTTGTGACCAGGACTCAGTTTAAAAAAAAAAAAAAAAACTTGCCATCAATAACAAGTTACGATAGCTACGATCACCCTGATGATAACCCGGACTTGAAACGGATCAACTATTGACTACGTCCAACCAAGGAGTTTCGTGACATGGAGTCACAACAATCTTATTCGCTCTGATCCCATGCTCGTAGACCCCACTCAAAATGTTTGAACTATTTGTGAATTCGATCTGCCCCACAAATAGGAAGTAATGAATTCACTTCTCATTACGTCTCATACACTATCCCTAACAATTATTGCCTAATTATAAACGATAGGTGGTATAAACAGTGGTAAAGTCAAGGGGTGGCTGATATTGCTGAAAAGAATATAAAACAGAATTACTCAACTGAACATGTCTATACACAAATCTGACGTATCAAATTATAAAGAATTATGATTATAGATGATACAATGTTTAGTTTCATTCATCAGAAATAATCGGAAAAGTGATAATCACGAGGGTAAAATTTCAAACACTTTCGCAACATACAGCTCAGATTTGTACTTTTGCACATATTTTGGGACACGGTGGACTTTTGTTTACAATTTGTACTTTTTCATCAGGTGAAATTTCACCCCATTTGGTTATAATCGAACTCCATCATCTCTCGAACCTCCCTGGTCTAACTCCAAAACGGACTGGCAACGTCGCTCTACATAAGACGGGAGAATGTCTTGATTTTTAAATCATGGATAAAACGTGAATGCTGATAATTAAAACCAAGGAGCTTCAAACAGAGCTTTTAAGCTCCTTGTTAAAACCCAACATAATTGTTCCCCGACTTCTCAATGATGGGAATTAGGACTCATGCGGTTACAAATGCGCAAATGCCTTCAGTCATGTCTTTCCAGCCCAGATAAGACAAATGACGTTGTTTCACTAAAGTTTTATCCCGTTAGCTTTTACGCAAAGAACGAAATCAACAAAAATAAAATCAACTTCTGGTTATAAGTGTCTATTATGCGTAAAGGATTAAATAATGGTGCCACGGGGGCCCCTGCTGTTATCCAACAAGAAACGTCCTCGATCTATATTTTGGTGGAATGCATTCTTCAAGCACGACTTTCATTAATATCACTAACACTTCATGCTACGTAACTTGCAACTGCTCGCTGTTTGGTAACCGCACCAGCGATCCCAACATTGCTGGGTTAGCTGTTTGGTAGTTTCGTTGACAATAGTTGATGCATATGTAATTCCCCTTTTTTAAAAATAATATTCATATGCAGGCGTCTGCACGTTTGTCTCACAATGACTGATACGCACAAAGATACTATCACTCTACGGTAACATATCCAAATATCGATACAGCTTCAAGTAATTTGCGTGTGGGAAGCATAGAAATGCTTCCCAGCAGGGGAAAGAAGGAGCACACGAATTAAGTTGTCATCTTCGACAATGATTTATCGTAGATGAGGGACATAATATACTTTGCAATCTAAGGTGGGGCGCTTTGTTTGTAGGGAAAATACGAAGGTAAGAATTCAGGTAAAACCCCTTAATGAGAATAAGGAAAAATTACAGAAAAATATGATTATTCCTATATTTCGCCCAGTGAATATGTTTCTTTTGTCTTATTGAATTCTACACAATTGAAATGTGCAAATCAAATCTTTAAAAAAAAGTAAGACAGATAAAAATCAACACAAGTATATTGAAATGTCTGGGAAAAGATCACTTCGGCATAGTACCAAAAATGCACCTAATTCAATTTTCATAAAAATATGACATAAAATACACGTTGTCCCCTCAGCTAATGAGAAAAGACAGCAAAAACATTGACACTACCCATTGATCAGGAATGATTGATTAATCAACAAATCCGTATGCACATTAGAATAAGTGTGCAATTTCAGAACGTAACAGCTAAAGCCTAAAAGAAAATAGAGATATACACTTACTTTCGAGAGTGAATGGACGCTACTAACGATGAGGAGAAGAAAGATGACACCAAACATCCTTCCTGTTCTCTCCATCACTGAGTTGACTTTTTCTTTTCTTTTCTGTGTGAGGATGGTGAGGACCAGTACGTTCCTCTGGAGCCTGTATCACTGCACGGTCAAATATGAAATAATGGTGTCTTTGTTTTACGGAGACCAGACGACTCTGTAAGACAATCAAGCAAAGATGACCTTTGTCTAAAACTGAATTGTTTTGCAGAAGTAATCTTAAAAGTTGGAGAAAACCACCACAGCATGTACTTTGTGACATTCAAAAGTTTGTAATGACTAATGTGCTGAAAGATAGCGTTAACAGACAGAGTTAGCGATCTTAAAGTTGTCAGCGTCGTAGCTCTACTGTATCAAAATATGTACGCTTTGATGATTTATATCAAATTTTGTTTGTCTTCACGTGGTCTTGGTGAGTCATCTCATCAAAGAGTGTGTTTTTTAACCTCGGATATTCCAAGAGTTTACTCGAGAAAGTAGTTACTCTACTTTTGTACTCTGTGTGTGTGTGTGTGTGTGTGTGTGTGTGTGTGTTTGTGTGTGTGTGTGTGTTTGTATGTGTGGGTGTCTGTGGTAATAATATCAGCAGGATGTTTAACGTTTGTGACAGCAATCGGTAAACACTATGACTATGACAACTGGTCTAATTTCTGCATGACAGCGATTTAATGATATGATTTGGGTGGGTGCTTGTCTAGGATTATTTAGGTTTTTATTTGTAGTTCGTGTAAATATATATTTTTTTAAATTTAGTTTCATGTACATATAGAAGATCAATGATATATGTATATGATTTTATTGTTTTACTATGTTTGGGGGAATGAGCATTGCTACTTTAGCATTCGTCCCCATCTGCTGCGTTTTCTAAACTTAAGAATGTTTTTGTGTTTTTTTATTTTTCACCCAATTGTATATTTCACCCAATTGTATATCCATAAATGTCATTTATCATGTTTTGTATTGTTGACATTATATATGAACTTATATCTTATGTGAAAAAAAAATGCCCAATTTGGGATACGAGTTTTTTTTTTTGTTTTTGCTTTGTTTTGTTTTTGTTTTGTTTTGTTTTGTTTTTCTTTTTTTTTTGGGGGGGGGGGCAAGTTCATTCCGTGCACGTTAAATCCTCAGTATCAAGTTTATTATTTGACAGACATTTTTGCATTGAAATAATCTCTTTAAAAGCTGAAATCCTATAAAATTTGTAAAAAAACCCCATAAATACAAAGGTTTATGATGAGGCCAGGTAGGAGGCGTCCCTATTGCCTGCATGTTGCACTGTATAAAGATGTCATTCCTTCAGTCAGCATGGTGTTATCAGCTTATTTGTTTCGACGAGGACGTCCCCATTCTCAATCATTTTTGTATGCGTGTAGGACCTTCTCTCGTTCGACTTTGATCTGTTTCCATGTCATTAAAACATGGATATAAACCAATGTATGCAGTTGTTGCAGAACACAACATTAGTTACACGTACGACAGGTGTATAGTAATCATGTGCTGCGTTGAAGGTAATGAAATGCATATTATATGATCCAGGTTGAGCATCTATCTAGCGTTTGATGTAAGGAAATTGACAAATGATACACGGTGCCGTCGAAGTATGCAGATAAACCAAGATTTGGACAGATGGTAGCTGTAGCAGAACACTTTGATCAATAGAACGACAATTACGCTAATGGATCTTAGTCCAGTCAAAATACGACAAAAAGTGGGTTAACCCACAACTAATTGCAACAGAAACGATTCCACTTGCATTTGACCCGGAAGAGCTATCAAAATAACATATTAAAAGTTCCCTAAAATTCGAGTGGTGGATCAGTGTCTAATTTGCATAAATTCAAAATGGCCGCCATACAACCTGTTTATGCCTATATCTCGGGATACGTAACCAATAGAAAGTAAATTCCGGTGTCTAAACCTATGTTTTTTAGGTCAAGGAATACAATTATGTTATCTGTAGCAACTTTCAAGCATCCCTTTATATAGTTTTTGCATATATTTGCATATAATTACATGCAAAATGGCCGCCATATTGCCTGTGCAAGCCCGTATCTTCGTATACCATTAATGTAGTACACTCAGGAATAAGTCGCTATATATCTGGACATAAAACCCACAAAAAATATATTCTGGTGTCTAAACCTATGTTTTTTAGGTCAGGGAATACAATTATGATATTAGCAGTAACTTTCAAGCTTCCCTTTATACATTTTTTGGAATATATTTGCATTCACTAAATGCAAAATGGCCGCCATAATTCCTCTACAGGCTTATATCTCTATCTGTAAAAGGTACCCAGTGGTGGTGTCTATGGTCTTAATTTACTGCTGAAAGTCACTGTTGTAGAAAACGTTCCAATCGGGAATAATTACCTATATTTCACTAAAAATTTGCATATATTTATACATAAATCTATTCAAATTAAGAGTAGCTTATATCCATAAGCTACTCTACAAAAGCTTCGTGAGTTTGGACATTTGTTTAGAGAATGTTCTTGTCATATCAGGATACCATGTCACTCACTCACTTTCTGAATAAAAGACCCAGGGGTCCAGCCCTCACTCGAGTATCTCAAGTTCACCTTCCATGCATTCTTACAGACTATTACTTGGGAGAGAGGAAATTGGAAGACTTTGGGAAGGGCCATTTCTACAAGCCTTTAGGGACCTCCATGGCCCAGGGAGGCATGATGTTCATATATTCATGACACTAGCGATAAATGCACCTACAGTACTAAGTTTGTTGAAAATTTGACCATATGTTTTCAAAAAGAGGATCAAAAATCAAAAGTGGCCCCCAATAACTGGTCCCAGCCCCAAGGCATCCGCACCTATAGGTAATATTTAAGGTGCCTTTGGGCATCCTGTGGCCTGGGGTGGAGGGGGGGGGGGGGTTGGGGTAGATGGTACCCGTGATATATGTATATATATATATATATATATATATATATATATATATACATACGAAGTATGGTGGCAATGCATTTCAGTTCAACAGTGCTATTTATTCAGACCAAATTTTCGACGGATACATTCGTCTTCCTCAGGATCGACAATGACAATTGTGAAGAAAGACGAATGTTTGCGTCGAAAATTTGGTCTGACTAAATAGCACTGTTGGACTGAAATGCATTACCACCCTGATTCGTCATCTTTCTGTACTGGTACCAACACATTGATTACAAGTATCATTATATATATATATATATATATATATATATATATATATATATACTGACATCAAAGGACTTAACCACAACATGGCGGGGCGGTGCAAGGACAGTAAATCTATTGACAGCAAGTCTTGCATATATAGACGTGGCTGGTGTTGGGTAGCACCCCTTTAATCATCGAGCTTTCAGGCGAAAAGCCCTTCTTCAGGATTGTGTTGGTGCTGAGTGTGGTCTTGTAGTGTTGTCTGTACACAGACAACACTACAAGACCACACTCGATGATTAAAGGGGTGCTACCCAACACCAGCCACGTCTATATGTGCAAGATTTGCTGTCAATATATATATATATATATATATATATATATATATATATATATATATATATATAATGTGTAATATTTCGAAAATAAGTTAAACTGTGAAAGTAAACTTAAATCTATATGCAATCTCCAAGATATTCAACTTTGTACATTATACCTAGCTCTGTTACACTTGGTTCTACTTTTGTGTGTGTGTGTGTGTGAGGGTGTGTGTGTGTGACGGGAGTTTTTTTTTTATAATAGATTCCTTAATTTCGGGGTTCTGGGACCTTTCGGAATATGGTGTCTATTTGAACACCTTGAAAGCCTATCATCCTTGGGATGCTACTTGCCTAGTTTGTTGAAAATCTGTCATTACATGGGTTTTTTTTAAAGAGAACCTAGCTGGAAATGGTTTTTGAAAATGTATGCATGACCGACGACCGGACAGTAGAATATAAATGATGGCTATTTGCAATATTAGCTTGAATCTTTTTTGCTGTCTTGAACCTTTGGCTAAGATGAGTCACTTGATTTCAAGAAAACTTTCGTTTCCTGTACATCATTTTCATTTTCTAGCTTGTGATAATACAGATACTAAGGTATGTAATGTGATCTCTCAAAATAGAAACACGAGTATACAAAACTATAGCTTACACTCACAGTGTTTTATGTGTTTACCACAAATTCTGGACTAGGATGGTGTGAAATTGCAGTTGATTAATTTAAAGCAAACAGGATCTCGGCTCTATTTCATACTGAAGCGTGGTAAGTCTCACGTTTGTTGTAAACTGTGTCGATGTCTTTCGAGAATGCTTCTTATTCCTAGTCACCAATTAGAACAGCATAATCTCACTCCTCACATATTTTAGAAATACAACATTACAAGTGTCTGATATATAATGGCCCGCATCTGACACTGGTATGGGTTGTGTGCAGTCAAATCTGCTTGCCCTGCAACTATACACTGCCAGTTGCTAACATCCTGTCTTGCAGTTGCATCAGACTTTCTTCAGGAGTTCTTAATAGCTGCACTGTGTCTGTAGTGATCAGAACATATTTTTGATTAAACATCTTCCTAAAATCGTCCCAATTCCAATGATTGTATGTCATTTCCCTTCCACTGTTTAACTTGAAGAAAAGCTGGAGGGAAGGGACCTTTTGGAAGGGTTAGGAACAGAAAATGATGTTATGTATTTTGTTTTTTATCTGACTTAAGACTGCTTTTTCGCCAGCAAAATTGAATTCAGCCTTCATGCTGCTCGCATTTCTAAAAAACAACAACTGTGTGTTGGTGAAAATGTTATTAGTGCGAAGCCTCAATGCAATAGGAAACATTTCTTTTAATAAAGCTGCAGATACAACATGAAAAATGGTGAAAGTAAGACGTATAAGAATTTATATGTGTTGTATGAGCTTGAAGCCAATGAGAAGGATGCTGTTTGTATTGATCGACTGATGAATCCAGAGTACTAGTAATAGAAATGTTAAGGCATTTCCTTTTTTTTTCTTTTTCTTTGTATCTGGCTGTAAATCACAATGTTTTACATTTTCAGTTGAGTCACTGGGTGAAACCGTGCAAAAATATGACAAAATCCACTTCCATACAAATTATCACGGTCATATGTTGCTCATTGATAAACATGCCTTTACCAAAAGTTTTGCAACAAAGGACACAAGTATCAACTAAACATGGATGTAAATCATCGTAGGTAAGAAAAAAGATGTTTGAAAAAAAAAAAAACCTGCTGAATGATTTAAGACCAATTTTTGTGTACCGTAAGCACACTTTGAAAGCTATATGAGATATGTCCAAACTCATTAAACTTTTGTAGAGTAGCTTATGGATAATCATGAACTTGATGACATGCCCCCCCCCCCCCCCCTTGGCAAAAAAAAAAGAGAGAAGAAATAAAGAATTGCAACATAGACACAAGTAATAAGCAGTAAACATGAGGGCAAATTACAAAACATAATACATTAGATATCATGCAATCATGAAATATTTTAACGATTCCTACTACATAATTTTAGACTTTAATATTTGTGTACCTATTGAGCACACTTTGGAAGATAAGTTGAATCTACAGTTAATAAAGATATGTTCTATTCGATGCTACTTACAGTTGTTCTCTGTTTTGAGGCTGTATCTCAAGAAAATGTGAGTACAATGTAATACAATACTTTTAATAAATGCAAGAATATACACACTAGGTGTAGGATAATCATCAAGGTTTTAAATGGTATAACAATTTTCCCTTGATATCTTGGATGAGACATTACAGTACAATCAACCTTCTGCAGCTTGTATTCGTATATCTGAAATCATATTCACGGTAGTAATTTGAATAGATTTATGTATAAATATATGCAAATTTTTAGTGAAATATAGGTAACTATTGCTGAGTGGAACGTATTCTACATCAGTGATTCTCAGTAGTAAAATTAAGACCACAGACACCATCACTAGGTACCTTTTACAGATAGAAATATAAGCCTGTAGTGGCACTACGGCGGTCATTTTGCATTTAATTGAATGGAAATATATGCAAAAAAATGTATAAAGGGAAGTTTGAAAGTTACTGCTTATATCATAATTGTATTCCCTGACCTAAAAAACATCTATAGGTTTAGACACCAGAATTTATTTTCTGCGGTTTTATGTCCAGATATATAGCGACTTATTCCTGAGTGTACTACATTAATGATATACGAAGATACGGGCTTGCGCAGGCAATATGGCGACCATTTTGCATGTAATTATATGCAAATATATGCAAAAACTATATAAAAGGATGTTTGAAAGTTGCTATACATAACATATTTGTATTCCTTGACCTAAAAAACATAGGATTAGACACCGGAATTTACTTTCTGTGGGTTACATATCCCCAGATATAGGCATAAATAGGTTGTACGGCGGCCATCTTGAATTTATGCAAATTAGACACTGATCCACCACTCGAATTTTAGGGAACTTTTAATATGTTATTTTGATAGCTCTTCCGGGTCAAATGCAAGTGGAATCGTTTCTGTTGCAATTAGTTGTGGGTCATTTCATATTTTGACTGGACTATCTACCGTTCTATCTAAAGCGATGGAAAGAAAAGGGTGGACTATAGGGGTGGTTGCACCCGTAAACTATTTAATTCAAGGAGCTAAGCCTTCTGTACGTCAAATTGGGAGACGTTCTTTCTCGATATTTGATGAACCTATAGCTGTTACACAACGATATTCCTGCAACAGGCAAATTTTGTTGTTTTTATTGTCTTGTAGTTGTTTACTGGGGCTACTATATACTACTTTGTGCACATTTTGTGTACGAATGCAAACACACGGCACGCACACACACATACACACAAACACACACACACACATACACACACACACACACACACAAAGCATTATTACATTGTAGAAAAAATTAAAGCTGGAAAACGTTGCAAGGCATCAACTTAAACATGCAAAGATTTTTATTGATGATTGATGACATCAAAATCATAACATATTTCCCTCTTAATATGTCAAAGATTTGACCACTGTCCGAAACCAAAGACCCCCTGTCCTTAAAAAGTACAAAAACTCGTACCCACGAACACACATTTATATACATTTGTACGACTACGGGGTACTTCTACTCTTCTCAGTGTTTAAAAAAAATAAAATCGGTAATTCGTGTTATACTAAGCATAAAACTCTTACCTTTGCAAGAACAGATGCAGTTCCAGGTAGTTTCAACTACAGGTTGATGTTGAAACCTGTATGGACAGGGTTTTCTTTCTTGACGGTGGGGTCACGCTTTAATCTTTTTCAATGATTAAAATAAAACGTTCCGATGAAAATATTAAATATTACATATCCTTGTGCTGATATTACGAACATATATTTTTTGATATCAGGAAACTTAAATTTCTTTTATATTCTATAATCATTCATCGAGAGTATATTTTCAAATTAAGTTGAGTCCATGATGAAAGGGGTCTACTAAAAAAAACAAAAGTAGAATACCTGATTGCTTGTCTGGTATTGACCAATCACATTGTACACATAACCTAGGAGGTTTAACAGATGAAGTTCCAACTGGATGTAATTATTCAAATAGTCGTCAGATTTCTATTGCTGTACAAAACAATTCCACAGGTGCATTTGTGCCTTCGCTGATCGGGATTCGATGCCGCCGTCTCACTGAGCAATCTGAAGATTCATTGTGGACGTTTACGTAATTTTGGCTATATTTTGCTTCAAATGAAATCCTATACTTTAAGATAAAAACATATAAAACAAATGTCAATTCTGAACAGAAATATTATTGTGCAAAAGTGTTAATCAGAGCTGTTTCATGTGAAAGTGTTTAAACTGTACCCTGGATAGCCGGTTTATTTTATCACTTTTCCTCATGATTCTGACAAAGCAAACTGATATGAATCTTCAAATAGAATTCTCTATCAATAGAAACATCAGATTACTGCCCAGGCATGCCTATTAGAATAATGTTCGTTTTATTTCATTTTTTGGAGCAATTTCTATTCGTGTATCCCCGTGTCTTTAACATTCACCTAACCTATCTCTTATCGTGGGGATGTCGAAACGTAATTACCATTACAAAGACATATCTTCCTGTTTGTGGTTCATTCTTGCTAAGGTGCAATATTGAGCCCATAACAAGTCTCAAAGAAAGACCCATATGGTGTTGATCGACACTTGAATACAATATTGCATACCGTCGTGGTGCTACTATGTACATGTTTTTTTTAAAGACATCATAAAACTTGATGTTCTCCCATAATTTCATAATCATTCATCGGAGCATTTTTAAATGAAGTTGAGTCTTTGATGAAAGGGTTTGCGAACAAGCTAACGAAGAATACTTGACTGCTCGTCTGGTATTGACCAATCGAAATGGAATATGTCACATCAGCATTCCCCGCATGCTTACTGTGCGACGATGGAATCAAACCCTACTACACGCTAAAGATTTTCGTTGCGACTCGATCTCGGGACAGAAAAAAAAGTCAATATTTTTTCAAGGCCCTCAAATCTGGAATTCCATCCACTCTGATGTGAAATGTGAGAAAACGGTACAAAGTTTTAAGGAAGCTTTAAAACGTATTTTACTTGAAAGGTTTTCTGGAAGTTACCAATATCATTTTACGAATTTGGAGACTAGCAAGATAGGGTGTGTTTGTGAAAATGACATCTTGTGTATTGCTAATATGCGCTGGTCCATGTTTTTGTCTGTGTGTGCATGTGTGTGTATGTGTGAGTGTGTGTGTGTTTGTGTGTGTGTGTTTGCCAATGTTTTTCTCTGTATATACAATGTATTTACTTTTTCCGGGATTAGTTTTAAATAAGGCCAATTGCCTTCTCACTCAACCCTTCACTTGATATCTTTTGCTGTTTGTTTGCTTTGTTTGTTTGTTTGTTTGTCACATTGTCATTTTATTCATACCATTGTCACATTTTATGTATGCATATTTTATTAAGTGAACGTAAAGGAAATGATAAACTAAAATCATTTAGAGAGCAAACTCGCGGATATATAAGGGTGCAAACTACACGATTTATTTGTAAGGGTTGATTTTTTCCCCCCTTTTTTTTTCATGGATTCATGCACGGTAAAGCCTAAGGGTAAAATGCATGCACATGAAAAATGCAAGCACATGTTTCCGTGTGCTTGCAAACACCACATTTTAGAATGAATAAAGACTAGCTGTGATAGTGGAATTTCTCATGAATAAATAATAAAGCATTAAAACCCTGACTATTGTTCAACACCATTGTCAGGGTGTTAACCACATACTCCCATACACACCCATTGACCCCTGTGCAAAGTGAAAATTTTGTACAGAGGGTTGGAAATAGAGCAAAATCTGTAACCTAACTGTGAAATTGATCATGAATTTCATGAAACTGATTTGTGTTTTAAACCACCTCCAACGAAATTGTACATTATACAACTATTTCCCATATCAATGATAGTGTTATCTGTTATATAGTTACTGAATTATTAAGAATCAAAAGTGGATTTTTTTTTAAACGCCTATTAATCCATAGAATACATTCGATGCAAAATAATGACATGGATGTTTCCTAGAGTGTCAATTCACGGACCCAGTAGTTTGGTCACCTGGTGTGGGCATGTTCATTCTTTTCTTGAACATGATTTATGAATTCAATGAATTGTTGAGTCGTGCTGGGACCAATAACTGGTCCCAGCCCCAAGGCATCCGCACCTATAGGTAATATTTAAGGTGCCTTTGGGCATCCTGTGGCCTGGGGTGGAGGGGGGGGGGGGTTGGGGTAGATGGTACCCGTGATATATGTATATATATATATATATATATATATATATATATATATATATACATACGAAGTATGGTGGCAATGCATTTCAGTTCAACAGTGCTATTTATTCAGACCAAATTTTCGACGGATACATTCGTCTTCCTCAGGATCGACAATGACAATTGTGAAGAAAGACGAATGTTTGCGTCGAAAATTTGGTCTGACTAAATAGCACTGTTGGACTGAAATGCATTACCACCCTGATTCGTCATCTTTCTGTACTGGTACCAACACATTGATTACAAGTATCATTATATATATATATATATATATATATATATATATATATATATATATACTGACATCAAAGGACTTAACCACAACATGGCGGGGCGGTGCAAGGACAGTAAATCTATTGACAGCAAGTCTTGCATATATAGACGTGGCTGGTGTTGGGTAGCACCCCTTTAATCATCGAGCTTTCAGGCGAAAAGCCCTTCTTCAGGATTGTGTTGGTGCTGAGTGTGGTCTTGTAGTGTTGTCTGTACACAGACAACACTACAAGACCACACTCGATGATTAAAGGGGTGCTACCCAACACCAGCCACGTCTATATGTGCAAGATTTGCTGTCAATATATATATATATATATATATATATATATATATATATATATATATATATATATATATAATGTGTAATATTTCGAAAATAAGTTAAACTGTGAAAGTAAACTTAAATCTATATGCAATCTCCAAGATATTCAACTTTGTACATTATACCTAGCTCTGTTACACTTGGTTCTACTTTTGTGTGTGTGTGTGTGTGAGGGTGTGTGTGTGTGACGGGAGTTTTTTTTTTATAATAGATTCCTTAATTTCGGGGTTCTGGGACCTTTCGGAATATGGTGTCTATTTGAACACCTTGAAAGCCTATCATCCTTGGGATGCTACTTGCCTAGTTTGTTGAAAATCTGTCATTACATGGGTTTTTTTTAAAGAGAACCTAGCTGGAAATGGTTTTTGAAAATGTATGCATGACCGACGACCGGACAGTAGAATATAAATGATGGCTATTTGCAATATTAGCTTGAATCTTTTTTGCTGTCTTGAACCTTTGGCTAAGATGAGTCACTTGATTTCAAGAAAACTTTCGTTTCCTGTACATCATTTTCATTTTCTAGCTTGTGATAATACAGATACTAAGGTATGTAATGTGATCTCTCAAAATAGAAACACGAGTATACAAAACTATAGCTTACACTCACAGTGTTTTATGTGTTTACCACAAATTCTGGACTAGGATGGTGTGAAATTGCAGTTGATTAATTTAAAGCAAACAGGATCTCGGCTCTATTTCATACTGAAGCGTGGTAAGTCTCACGTTTGTTGTAAACTGTGTCGATGTCTTTCGAGAATGCTTCTTATTCCTAGTCACCAATTAGAACAGCATAATCTCACTCCTCACATATTTTAGAAATACAACATTACAAGTGTCTGATATATAATGGCCCGCATCTGACACTGGTATGGGTTGTGTGCAGTCAAATCTGCTTGCCCTGCAACTATACACTGCCAGTTGCTAACATCCTGTCTTGCAGTTGCATCAGACTTTCTTCAGGAGTTCTTAATAGCTGCACTGTGTCTGTAGTGATCAGAACATATTTTTGATTAAACATCTTCCTAAAATCGTCCCAATTCCAATGATTGTATGTCATTTCCCTTCCACTGTTTAACTTGAAGAAAAGCTGGAGGGAAGGGACCTTTTGGAAGGGTTAGGAACAGAAAATGATGTTATGTATTTTGTTTTTTATCTGACTTAAGACTGCTTTTTCGCCAGCAAAATTGAATTCAGCCTTCATGCTGCTCGCATTTCTAAAAAACAACAACTGTGTGTTGGTGAAAATGTTATTAGTGCGAAGCCTCAATGCAATAGGAAACATTTCTTTTAATAAAGCTGCAGATACAACATGAAAAATGGTGAAAGTAAGACGTATAAGAATTTATATGTGTTGTATGAGCTTGAAGCCAATGAGAAGGATGCTGTTTGTATTGATCGACTGATGAATCCAGAGTACTAGTAATAGAAATGTTAAGGCATTTCCTTTTTTTTTCTTTTTCTTTGTATCTGGCTGTAAATCACAATGTTTTACATTTTCAGTTGAGTCACTGGGTGAAACCGTGCAAAAATATGACAAAATCCACTTCCATACAAATTATCACGGTCATATGTTGCTCATTGATAAACATGCCTTTACCAAAAGTTTTGCAACAAAGGACACAAGTATCAACTAAACATGGATGTAAATCATCGTAGGTAAGAAAAAAGATGTTTGAAAAAAAAAAAAACCTGCTGAATGATTTAAGACCAATTTTTGTGTACCGTAAGCACACTTTGAAAGCTATATGAGATATGTCCAAACTCATTAAACTTTTGTAGAGTAGCTTATGGATAATCATGAACTTGATGACATGCCCCCCCCCCCCTTGGCAAAAAAAAAAGAGAGAAGAAATAAAGAATTGCAACATAGACACAAGTAATAAGCAGTAAACATGAGGGCAAATTACAAAACATAATACATTAGATATCATGCAATCATGAAATATTTTAACGATTCCTACTACATAATTTTAGACTTTAATATTTGTGTACCTATTGAGCACACTTTGGAAGATAAGTTGAATCTACAGTTAATAAAGATATGTTCTATTCGATGCTACTTACAGTTGTTCTCTGTTTTGAGGCTGTATCTCAAGAAAATGTGAGTACAATGTAATACAATACTTTTAATAAATGCAAGAATATACACACTAGGTGTAGGATAATCATCAAGGTTTTAAATGGTATAACAATTTTCCCTTGATATCTTGGATGAGACATTACAGTACAATCAACCTTCTGCAGCTTGTATTCGTATATCTGAAATCATATTCACGGTAGTAATTTGAATAGATTTATGTATAAATATATGCAAATTTTTAGTGAAATATAGGTAACTATTGCTGAGTGGAACGTATTCTACATCAGTGATTCTCAGTAGTAAAATTAAGACCACAGACACCATCACTAGGTACCTTTTACAGATAGAAATATAAGCCTGTAGTGGCACTACGGCGGTCATTTTGCATTTAATTGAATGGAAATATATGCAAAAAAATGTATAAAGGGAAGTTTGAAAGTTACTGCTTATATCATAATTGTATTCCCTGACCTAAAAAACATCTATAGGTTTAGACACCAGAATTTATTTTCTGCGGTTTTATGTCCAGATATATAGCGACTTATTCCTGAGTGTACTACATTAATGATATACGAAGATACGGGCTTGCGCAGGCAATATGGCGACCATTTTGCATGTAATTATATGCAAATATATGCAAAAACTATATAAAAGGATGTTTGAAAGTTGCTATACATAACATATTTGTATTCCTTGACCTAAAAAACATAGGATTAGACACCGGAATTTACTTTCTGTGGGTTACATATCCCCAGATATAGGCATAAATAGGTTGTACGGCGGCCATCTTGAATTTATGCAAATTAGACACTGATCCACCACTCGAATTTTAGGGAACTTTTAATATGTTATTTTGATAGCTCTTCCGGGTCAAATGCAAGTGGAATCGTTTCTGTTGCAATTAGTTGTGGGTCATTTCATATTTTGACTGGACTATCTACCGTTCTATCTAAAGCGATGGAAAGAAAAGGGTGGACTATAGGGGTGGTTGCACCCGTAAACTATTTAATTCAAGGAGCTAAGCCTTCTGTACGTCAAATTGGGAGACGTTCTTTCTCGATATTTGATGAACCTATAGCTGTTACACAACGATATTCCTGCAACAGGCAAATTTTGTTGTTTTTATTGTCTTGTAGTTGTTTACTGGGGCTACTATATACTACTTTGTGCACATTTTGTGTACGAATGCAAACACACGGCACGCACACACACATACACACAAACACACACACACACATACACACACACACACACACAAAGCATTATTACATTGTAGAAAAAATTAAAGCTGGAAAACGTTGCAAGGCATCAACTTAAACATGCAAAGATTTTTATTGATGATTGATGACATCAAAATCATAACATATTTCCCTCTTAATATGTCAAAGATTTGACCACTGTCCGAAACCAAAGACCCCCTGTCCTTAAAAAGTACAAAAACTCGTACCCACGAACACACATTTATATACATTTGTACGACTACGGGGTACTTCTACTCTTCTCAGTGTTTAAAAAAAATAAAATCGGTAATTCGTGTTATACTAAGCATAAAACTCTTACCTTTGCAAGAACAGATGCAGTTCCAGGTAGTTTCAACTACAGGTTGATGTTGAAACCTGTATGGACAGGGTTTTCTTTCTTGACGGTGGGGTCACGCTTTAATCTTTTTCAATGATTAAAATAAAACGTTCCGATGAAAATATTAAATATTACATATCCTTGTGCTGATATTACGAACATATATTTTTTGATATCAGGAAACTTAAATTTCTTTTATATTCTATAATCATTCATCGAGAGTATATTTTCAAATTAAGTTGAGTCCATGATGAAAGGGGTCTACTAAAAAAAACAAAAGTAGAATACCTGATTGCTTGTCTGGTATTGACCAATCACATTGTACACATAACCTAGGAGGTTTAACAGATGAAGTTCCAACTGGATGTAATTATTCAAATAGTCGTCAGATTTCTATTGCTGTACAAAACAATTCCACAGGTGCATTTGTGCCTTCGCTGATCGGGATTCGATGCCGCCGTCTCACTGAGCAATCTGAAGATTCATTGTGGACGTTTACGTAATTTTGGCTATATTTTGCTTCAAATGAAATCCTATACTTTAAGATAAAAACATATAAAACAAATGTCAATTCTGAACAGAAATATTATTGTGCAAAAGTGTTAATCAGAGCTGTTTCATGTGAAAGTGTTTAAACTGTACCCTGGATAGCCGGTTTATTTTATCACTTTTCCTCATGATTCTGACAAAGCAAACTGATATGAATCTTCAAATAGAATTCTCTATCAATAGAAACATCAGATTACTGCCCAGGCATGCCTATTAGAATAATGTTCGTTTTATTTCATTTTTTGGAGCAATTTCTATTCGTGTATCCCCGTGTCTTTAACATTCACCTAACCTATCTCTTATCGTGGGGATGTCGAAACGTAATTACCATTACAAAGACATATCTTCCTGTTTGTGGTTCATTCTTGCTAAGGTGCAATATTGAGCCCATAACAAGTCTCAAAGAAAGACCCATATGGTGTTGATCGACACTTGAATACAATATTGCATACCGTCGTGGTGCTACTATGTACATGTTTTTTTTAAAGACATCATAAAACTTGATGTTCTCCCATAATTTCATAATCATTCATCGGAGCATTTTTAAATGAAGTTGAGTCTTTGATGAAAGGGTTTGCGAACAAGCTAACGAAGAATACTTGACTGCTCGTCTGGTATTGACCAATCGAAATGGAATATGTCACATCAGCATTCCCCGCATGCTTACTGTGCGACGATGGAATCAAACCCTACTACACGCTAAAGATTTTCGTTGCGACTCGATCTCGGGACAGAAAAAAAAGTCAATATTTTTTCAAGGCCCTCAAATCTGGAATTCCATCCACTCTGATGTGAAATGTGAGAAAACGGTACAAAGTTTTAAGGAAGCTTTAAAACGTATTTTACTTGAAAGGTTTTCTGGAAGTTACCAATATCATTTTACGAATTTGGAGACTAGCAAGATAGGGTGTGTTTGTGAAAATGACATCTTGTGTATTGCTAATATGCGCTGGTCCATGTTTTTGTCTGTGTGTGCATGTGTGTGTATGTGTGAGTGTGTGTGTGTTTGTGTGTGTGTGTTTGCCAATGTTTTTCTCTGTATATACAATGTATTTACTTTTTCCGGGATTAGTTTTAAATAAGGCCAATTGCCTTCTCACTCAACCCTTCACTTGATATCTTTTGCTGTTTGTTTGCTTTGTTTGTTTGTTTGTTTGTCACATTGTCATTTTATTCATACCATTGTCACATTTTATGTATGCATATTTTATTAAGTGAACGTAAAGGAAATGATAAACTAAAATCATTTAGAGAGCAAACTCGCGGATATATAAGGGTGCAAACTACACGATTTATTTGTAAGGGTTGATTTTTTCCCCCCTTTTTTTTTCATGGATTCATGCACGGTAAAGCCTAAGGGTAAAATGCATGCACATGAAAAATGCAAGCACATGTTTCCGTGTGCTTGCAAACACCACATTTTAGAATGAATAAAGACTAGCTGTGATAGTGGAATTTCTCATGAATAAATAATAAAGCATTAAAACCCTGACTATTGTTCAACACCATTGTCAGGGTGTTAACCACATACTCCCATACACACCCATTGACCCCTGTGCAAAGTGAAAATTTTGTACAGAGGGTTGGAAATAGAGCAAAATCTGTAACCTAACTGTGAAATTGATCATGAATTTCATGAAACTGATTTGTGTTTTAAACCACCTCCAACGAAATTGTACATTATACAACTATTTCCCATATCAATGATAGTGTTATCTGTTATATAGTTACTGAATTATTAAGAATCAAAAGTGGATTTTTTTTTAAACGCCTATTAATCCATAGAATACATTCGATGCAAAATAATGACATGGATGTTTCCTAGAGTGTCAATTCACGGACCCAGTAGTTTGGTCACCTGGTGTGGGCATGTTCATTCTTTTCTTGAACATGATTTATGAATTCAATGAATTGTTGAGTCGTGCAAACTTATGTGCACATAAGTTGACTCCCAGATGGCTCATTACACAGCTCGTTCATGCGTGTTTGAGCTGAGCATCTAGCGCAAATTCCATTTCCATAGCAGATCAGCTCTTCTGAGGTTTTTCGTAGCGGCTTACTGCAACTCTGACTTCAAAATTATTTTGTCCACTTCATAATATCAAGACCCCGCAGATTCCTACCACGTGGAAAATGGTGAGTTAAAACATCATCGTAAAGCATGATTTGAAATATCCACAATGTTCTCGACCAAGGCCTTACTCTCGATATTACCCTTCATTAAATTTCTTGTATCTGTTATGTTTTTGGTTGTATAGCCATGTCTTATAATGTAGGCTTGCAGGCAGTAATATTAAAATGTTCATTTTAGAGTTCTGTTAAAACTGGCTAGTTTTATGCGTGCTGTTTTCTGTTCTATTTTGTTTTGTTTCGTAACCATTCTGTGGAATTAGAGCACCTTTAGCGATAAAATGTCTTACTAAAGACGTCATGGCATTCCGATTTCAGATTTCAGATTCATTTATTGTTCATTTAGGAAATTCTTTTTGTTGGTACATGGGCGTGCACATAGGAATATCTACATACATGCATAAACTCACATATATTCATGTACATGTACACATTATAAATGATACAATTTTCACTACATACACAATTATACAAGCATAATTTATACTGACAATACAGTGAACACATACATAATCACAAATTTCAAGTAATTCTTTATATTTACCGATCAACAACAAAACAAAATAGTTAAGAAAACGTGGAATCGGATATTCCTATAGGAAGTGTATCCTTAACATAACCTTTACGCCACCTCCCGCCCCCCCCCCACACACACACACACAAACACACATCCCCAAGGATAATACATCGCGTCGTGCCATACCACATTTGATTGATAACGAATAAACTTATGGATAAATAGACTAGTGTACTAACTAAACTTATAATGGCAAACATTGCCCGCTTATCTTTATGCTGGGATAATTCTCTGTAGTCAGGTATAGTGTTAGTGGTAGACTTAAGTTCACCCTGTATGCAGCAAGGCAGTGCATAAAAATTGAACTATACATTAAGCTGCCATGGAGAGAGTTATGTAGTCACATTTACATAAGTTAGCTCTTCTGCAAAATTATTACACACGCATAAACTGTGGCCTTGAACTCATGACACTTGATTTTCCTTTTCAGGTATTCAAGCAAGATACAATAATTTGCGCGCATTCTCCTGATCACGTAAACTGATATGCAATTCTGAAGGACAGAGTGATTCCTCAACAGAATATGTAAGTTTCATTAATGGATTAATCCGTAATACATGTACACTTGTATATGTATTTTCAGGTTATTGATTCATCTAGATTTTCAGCATGTGATATCCGTGAAGTATATTATATTAAAGCGTATTATTACACATGAACGCAGTTTTATCAGTTACTATAACGTAGCCACCGTTTAGTGGGTTGCGGAAAATTTGATAAGACTATAGTGCAATTTTTGATACCATCTATAATCGAGAGATATGTTACTCAAGTGGACCATTGCGATCATTCATTCTTGCCTTTTCCGTTCTGCGTCTTCTCAGTTTTTTTGGACTTTTTCCTGAAAACTCCATGATGGATTGTAACTCATACAGGCAGCATCTCTACCCCGCAAGAATCTTCATTTTTTTTCTTTTTTTTTTTAAATTTATTTATTTATATATTATTTATTTTATTTTATTTTATTGTATTTATTATCATTATTATTATTATTATTTTTTTTTTTTTTGGGGGGGGGGGGGGTAAGCTTCTTTTCTGTAACCAGTATTATCAAAGTAAATCAAATCAATGTTATGAATAAGTAGAGGGGGCTATATTTTCTCTTTTTTTGTGTGTGTGGTAGCAGGATTAGAGGTGTCAACCATAATTGGCATCATTAAACCCATTGCCATGGCCAGCACCCGGACCATCATCTGTGGCAAGCTCAGCAACGGCTGAATGGCCGAGGTCTATAAGTCTTACTCCTTTCCTAACTGTATAAAATATACAGCAAACTGATGTTAAATTGGCATGTAATTTGATGTTGTCTTACTTTGTTATTTTATGTTATGAAGACTTTGAGTTGGTCAGGAAAAATGTGGGAATATTTGAATATGCCCTATGTCATAAATGTATGCAGGCCTACATAAAAGGTGTGTATTTTCATCTCAGTCCAAATTCGCCACATTTTTCTTTTCAACATGACTTTACTCATCCTATTCCACATTTATTTTTTTTTTCAGCTCTAACTTAGTGATGTCGGCATGCTGTCTCCTAATTCCCCGTCTGCCTGGAGAGGACATGCTGTATGTCTGTGACAAAGTGAGTGCTGCACTTTTATTTTTTTTATGGGAGACGGGAATTCCATCTGCTTTGTGACTAGAAATATAAGAGGAATATTTCTTTGCAACATTATCATGTTTTATTTATATGACAAAGAGCTGAAATAAATCTATCCGACCGGATTTGTTTAGAAACCAATATCAAAGCTTAAAGGGATGGTATAGTATTGGTGGAGGTGAGGATTTGGGCTTTTAACTTTTTGTGATATACCAAGAACCTACTTATGAAATAATAGAGAGTATGCCATTCTAAGAGGAATTCTAAAGATTATTTGATGAAAATTGGTTTTGAAATGGATGAGCCATCCAAAAACAGAGTAAAACGCAGCGATCGTGATAAAAAGTGAGTCTTATATTATATTATTATTGCTCTGTTTTGGATATCGCAGCTATTTCAAAACCATTTCTCATTATTTCAGCAAAAAACGTTAGAAACCTGAAGTAGATCTATGCAATCAATTTAATTTTCCATTTTCTGGTCAATGGTCATAGTTGCAACCTGTTAGTTTATGTAAGCAACAAAACCGCCTATAGTGTAAACGACCTATTTCCTTCGAAATTTTATTCAGTCATTATTTATTCATGCCAAAATCTCTTTCAGAACCTGGCAGGACTAAATCCCACAATCTTCACTGTGAATGCTGCGCACTATTTGGCTGGATGGTTGTGAAATCTGCCCGAATTCCTGTATACAATCGTGTCTTCCTTCGCTACAATGTTTCCGGCCTTCTGTGCTCTGTGGCTTTCAGTATCCCAGACAAGGCAGAAACACCCGATGCATACTTCAGCAGTACATTGCAAGCCTTGATCTGAACAGGCAACTATCACGAAGAAAAACCTATGGCATTTCATTAACAATATTGTTCAATAATTGTCTTGATATAGTTTACCAGCCTAAAGTTTTCATGGTGTATACTTTTACAAGGAATTGTCACCAGAGAAATGATGTTGTTCAGCTTGTCCTTCCGTTCGTACATCAGTCTGTTATCGATTATGGCAACGTTGTATCAAGAAGGGAAATGAAACGAAAAGTACAAGTGGACAAGTTAATGCAGGGAGATTACTTTAGCAGTTGAACACATCGTCACAAATTGAGGAATATCGGAAAATCCGTTGAAGAGCTATATATACACATATATTTAGAGTTTCAGTGCCGCCATTACGAGATGAGAAAGCTACATCTTTGACGTCAACCATGGAAAATTATATAAAGAAATGTAAAGAAAATAGGCATAGTTTCACGTTTCTAGCATTACAAAAGGAGCACTTGATTTACTTCTTCCAGAAGGGGGTGGGGGTAATATTACCCTTAACATTATGGCAACGACAAATACGGGGAGGCAATTTGTACTTTTTATTTAGAATAATATTTTATGGAATTCCCTTGATATTTTCTTCATATACGTTTCCATACATGAAAGTGACACTGAAACTTTAAAAAATGCATAACTTCCACTGGATCATACGATTTTCCATGTTCACTTATGTGTTCTTATGATATTGCTCCAATCCACGGGTACATTTGGGTTTCATTCCCCTTTAAGTACTGTTTGAGGTATCCAAATGAAACTTTGCATATGTATGTACGATTGGATGAAGTTACTTCTACCACCTTGTGGGTGCCAGCGTTCAAGGTCAAATATTGTAGGTCATTGTCAAATTCTACAATGTCATTTCGTGCTCTTTCTTTGTATCTCACCTTGTAAGCACTGTTGACATAGTATTGTGGTGTTCTTTTAATAACTTTCCACACTTTTGAGCTATATGACCACCAAATTCACTCCCCAGAACATCTAAAGATGGCTGTCAAGTGTTGATATTGGTGAAGTCCGACTCCATCAACAGTCAAAAAGTCAATGAGCTTACATTTGAAAATCAGTGTAATCACAAATTCGATATGTGGGCAAGACATCACTTCCCTTTTACCTTGTTAGATGGTGAATATTTGTGAAGCTTCCGTTTCTAAATCATACAGCATCAGCATACCTTATGTCTGAGAATAGTGGTAAAGAAGATTAGATACTTTGGCAACAGCGTGTAAAATTCGCAAAATTTTATTTTGTGCCTTATTTGCTGAACAAACGTCGTAGGAGGACTACAACCTGCCAGGCAGTATGGTGGAACAATTACTCTATTATTAGCGTCATAGAATAAATGACAATGATGTAGTTCTGAAGCATGCTATTCATTAGATACTTTTGCAATGACTCCATGTATACTTTTAATCGAACTAGGTATATAATCACCAATGTCTTGTGCTTGAATAGATAAGCTGCAATCATTTTGCACGCGACCATGGCGCTATAGCCAAAGGTGATCTGCAAATCCCCGTGTGCCTACAGAGGATTGGAAAACGTAACAACTTTCTATGTATAGAACAACGAAACAGAAACTGGTGCATGTATTATTCTCAGTCACTTTGTTAGTCATTATGATGATTTGCTCATTGCAGTTCCGGAATCTCAGCTCGAGGGACTCGAATTGATCACCCAAAACAAAATCTGAATACATAACCATGATAACTGCGATTCTGCCTAGTCTCCATTGGTAGCCCATAAGGGCTGGTATCAAGTTCGATTTTCATATTATAATTATACCTTGTATTTAGATGTTTTCATCGAAATGCCCGTATACCTGAATATGGTATGCGCATGTCAGTTAAGTATCTAAACCATAATGAATTGTAGTCGTAATCTAAGTGCCAAAAATCTCATGATTTGAATAAGTGTGAACACCAAGACATGTCGTGATAAGGACTTTAAGACAATTGGCATTGTCATTATAAAACAAACTCCTAATTGTAAGACATGTTTTAAATTTTAGATGAATTCATGTCTATGCTGGAAACATATCTTTTTGATGATGCATGATGACGTCACTGTTACATGAATATTGTACGCATGGAAATATGTAGGCCTATTCGTTTAAATGCATACAAACAACTTGTTAAATCCTCTTACATTTTTTTTTTTTTTTTAGATATGGTGCATACTTTTGAAATGTACGTAGCATGCTTTTGTTTTTTGAGGCTTTGTGTACTGGCAAAAAGCATATCTTATTCTTATAGATTATGTGAATAAGTACGTATTCAAATACGTTTTGAATAAAACGTATCCAAACAAATGTATATCATATTTTTACCTCTTCCTTTATGCAGATGTATGCTCTTGCGTAGGGGTTTGTTTGATAGATAGTGATAGTGCTCACCTCATTGGAAAGGTAATTGGGTAAATATTTGGTTTCAGTATGTCATTCAAACACAACTATAAGTTAACTTCTACATTAACATCTCAAAACTCACAAATTCCACGCACACATTTCATGATTCACAGGATCTAAATTACACCAATCTTATTTACTTTGCAGAGTGCAACAACAGCATAAGTTTGATATACTGAGCAAACAGGCTTGCATTAGTTCGCACTATTCAAGGTTTAAAGTAGTTAAGTAACCAAATTGTACCTTGTTATGTATGTTAAGTATATTTACCTTATAAGTATAATGTTGCAAATATGTGGTGCTTATTTCATCCATAACTGCTGCAAAATTGCTTCTTTAAAGGAGCCAATCAGTGTCACTGCCTGTTCCTCTAGAGACGCAATATTGCCCAGTAATCTCAAGGTTCACTTGAGGTTATACTGGGCAGCATTGCGCCTCTAAAGGCGTAGACAGTGACACTGACTGGCTCCTTTAAAGAAGCAATTTTGCTGCAGTCATGGATCAAATAAGCACCACATAGGTGCAACATTATACCTATATATATGGCACAAAATCGCACCCTCAAAAGAGGCTACAATCTTGGAACTTAGGGTGCTTCTTTGCACCCTCACGAAAGGTGTAAAGTTGCACCAAAAGTAGAGGCAAGAGAGGGTGCAAAGTTGCGCCGAAAATTAAAGGGAGAAAGATCGCACCCTCAAGAAAGGTGCATCTCAGCACCAATTAGTGTGGGTGGAAAGATGCACCCTCAAGAAAAGGGCGCAACTTAGCACCACTTAGTGTGGGTGGAAATATGCACCCAAGGGAACCACTTCGCACCCTCAATAAAGGGTGCAATGTTGCACCTTCTTTGGCGGTGCAAAGGTGCACCCACAGGTTGCAAGGTTATACCCTTGCGCAAGGTACCACTTTTGCACCCATTTCTCGAGGGTGCAAGATAACACCCATAGGAAGCCACCAGTGTGACATCACTTTGCACCCTTAAAAGGTGCAAGAATGAACCATTTTTTCTTAGTGTGTACAGGACTCCACTTTTAGGTCTGTTTGTTTCGACATTATTCAAAGCAAAGGAAAAAGAAAAGATAGCGCTCAAGAAGTATAATCAAATAAATTCGATTGAATTGAAATGGTTTGAATGCTATCGACATCGTAGCAGCCTGAAGCCGAATGGCGACATTTTACATCAAATGAATAAATTGAGTACTTTATTGAGTAAGTCAGTCACCATCTTCTTCGTGTTGCGTGTGTTTCGGTATTTATGTGTGTGTTTGCGTATGCGTTTTTTTTTTTTGTGTATACCCTATGTATGGATAATCACATTATACAGTGGAATGCACATAAAAACTTTTTTTTTCCTTATGTGCTTTCTTGAATAATTTCTATTATTATGTTCTATGTTCATGTTATATCTTTATAAATGAAATCAACAAATTATCAATATTTCTTATCAGGTCTCCTTGGGGCATACAACAGTTATATTTCAAAGATTAAATGTGAAAAAAAAGTCAGTTTCGTTCCTTCATTTGAGACTCGCTGGGACATATGCGATTTAAAAATTACAGGATTTCATGCAACAATATAGTACTATTAAGCGTCTGGCCACCAGATTTTAATCGGTCAATGTCCTTCTTCGTTTTTTTATTCTCCTTTAGTCGCAACACACACACACACACACGCACATACATACACACACACATATATATATATATATATATGTATATATATATATACATATATATATATATATATATATATATATATATACATATATATATATATATATATATATATATATATATATATATGTTCCAAGATTGGAAAGCAGACGGTCAATGATCTGGAACATTGCGTTGACACTCACATGTATCAAAGCTTGTGATTTTGCCTATGTGTATTTTGTTTTTGTTTTAATTTGTTTGTGTGTGACAATCAGAGTCCAGTTATAAATAAGCAATTTCATGTGATGATTTGTATTCGTTTTCAGTTTCTTCTTTTTTCATGCATCAAAATCAATAGAATACGATCGTGGGACCAGAGTCAACAACGGAAATCATAACAAGCTGTAGATCTGCGACGCGAACACTAGGGAGACGACGCAACCTTACGGGTTGACAATGGAAATAGCTGTCTCTCGCATGTGCAGAACACCATTGGTCTAATTCGCGTCGTCTCAGCGTTCGCGTCGCATAGCTAAAGCTCGCGTATATAATCTACTGCGGACACAGCCAGTTAAAGAATGTACGCAAAAGTCTATTAGTAGAGTAAAAACCGATTCTGGTATTTTATTTTCAATTACGATTTTTATTTACCACCCACGGTGTAACCATCTCTTTAGCCTTAATCATTTGGTACATAACTTGACTAAAGGGTTTCATCTACGGATGTGCAATTGATCCAGTTTTAATGACAAACTGCAATAGTTTTGTTAGGAACAAGTGAATTACTCTTAACACTCTCCTAAGAAATCCATGTTGTTGAGTTTGGATCTTGTCCAACAGTAGTGTGTTTTGTCGGTGTTACACCACTCCACGGAACAGTAAGACTAAGCTCAGATGACAGATTTAATATAAAGTAAATGATGCTGTTTCCTCTGTAATAATTGTATTTTTTTGACAAAGTCAAATCTTTTGCAACTTTCAAGTACAAAATTTTCAGAACGTTTATTCCATTTTCAATCATATGAAATGTTGTGAATTCCGGAATTCGTACAAGACTTTTTTTTTCAAAATATGTGCAATCTACAATGCACGTGACGACCCCCTACTAACACTTCTTCAGTCTTTTTTGGTATCAATTTTTATATTTTCACACTTTGTGACATTCAACATAGTCTTTTTTTTTTACATTCAACAGTTTTTGAATTATCTTCAAATCATAATCCATATTCTCATAGAGCTTGTTTGTGTCCCTATTAGTTTTTCATGTATCATGTGCATACAGAAACAAAAATTGCAATAATATATTTTTTTTTCTTCAGGGAAGCCATTGTATATAGTAGAAATATCTAAGAGACAAAACAATAATCCCTGGGATAAGCTAGAGATGGATTTCCCACTGAGGATGAAATGCAATCAGTAATCTTGAATCGCCATCTTTGGCTATACAGAACATTTTCACTGCTCTGCACTGTCATGTTTTCAAAACCATACAGTTTCAATTTATGCAATTATAGTCTACGGTGTCAAGGGCCTTTTTTCTTTAAAAGGGAATAAACATGTGGCTTAAATGAATGCAGAGATATTTGTCGAGCACATTTGTGAAATTGAGAAATATCAGACTATCTGTCCGAAAATTATGAATGTTCATGTTCGGTGCCATCATCGCAGGACGAGGACACTACATAAGAGTTGTGATGTTATGACCGAACAATGATGTGGGGAAATAATCGAAGAAAATCCAACTTATTTTCTCTTTCTAGCATAATGAGAGAGCGTTATTCTTACGTATTTCGGAAAGTGGTGAGAGGGGACTATTACCTTTCACGTAATGACACTAACAAGTCCAAGGAATAAGAAGGCCAACGTTCAGTAAAAAGGAAAGAATTTTGTGGGTTTCTCTCAATATTTTCTTTAATTTTTTTAATAATGTCACGAACTGCTGTATTCTCTTCATCAAGCTGGAGCCGCATCGAAACTTTATAAATTCATAACTATTAGACGGATTGTCCGATTTCCCCATAACTTCATTGATGCTATCTAGTGATATTACTGCAATGTCCCAGTTCAAATGTGTATTTTGGGAAGCTTTCCCTTTAAGGTCTATCACAACTAAACCAACTAATTATCCTCTGTCTATCCAGTGACATATAGACATGCCGGATCATGCCGTGATCCGGGGAGAGATCAATGTTGACGTCTTGGGCATACTTGGAGGTCCGTGTAGGTCCGTGTAGGTCCGTGTAGGTCCGGATGTAGGCCAATTATACGTTGCATTCAGAGGTGCAATCGATTTAAATCTTTGGTCTACAGCCGGACTGGCAATGAAAGAACATAATGTGACGCACTTTTTTATGATATTCTTTATTTCATTTTCATTCTATATCAGGCTATTTTCCACAATGAAATTAATTTGAACAAGAATCAGCAGCTGTTCTCCTTACTTGTGCTGCTGAATTGGATCCTCCCCCCCCCCCAAAAAAAAATCAAACCATTTATACAAAAGTGATATAAAACTCTGCATATATCTATTTTGATCAACATGATCAAACAACCTGATCACGCAACCCATGCCTTACTTACTTTAATAGACAAGGTAGCTCATGCTATAGATAGTTTGAACATACAATTGGAGTTTTTCTTGATTTTTCTAAAGTTTTCGACACGATAGATCACGAAATCTTGTTTTATAAATTGCGTCACTATGGAATCCGCGGGACCCCCTTAGCAATGGTTTAAGAGTTATTTAACAGAAAGAAAGCAATTTGTTAATATCAATAGCCATGATTCGCAATTAAAGCCTATGTCATGTGGAGTCCCGCAGGGCTCCCTCTTGGGCCCACTTTTATTTATCTTATACATAAACGATCTTCCAAAATCATCGCAAATTTTGTCATTCATTTGTTTTGCCGATGACAGAAGCTTGGTTTTTTTTCACATCGAGACCCTAATGCATTAATACATATGATGAATACTGAGCTCAGGTCTGTGCAATCCTGGATTTATGCGAACAAATTATCCTTGAACATAGAAAAAACCTCATCATATGGTATTCAGTAATTCTTTGAATGTTGTTCCATATGATATCAAAATAAATGATTTATGTTTAAAGCAGGTTAATAACACAAAATGTTTAGGGCTTTGGATTGACCGAGAATTATCCTGGAAAACTCATGTTAATTTTGTAAGTAAAATTTTGTCTAGAAATATTGGAATTTTGAATAAGCTCAAATATTTCTTTCCTGTTTATATTTTGCAGAGTATAAATTCTTGTTTAATATCTCCACACTTTAATTATGGAATTTTGGCGTGGGGAAATGCAATTCACTCATTACTAGATTCCCTTCTCCGTATTCAAAAGCGTGCAATAAGAATCATAAAACCATGCTCATACCAACTGTTTTTTTTTTCATCAAAACAGAATTCTGAAAATTCCAGACCTATTTTATTACAATCTCGGAATTTTCATGCATAAACTTACAACTAATGAATTACCATCTGTTTTCATCCACATGTTCAAAAGGAATCGCTCTATCCACTGTTATCCCACTCGCCAGAGTGACGCCTATCACCTTCCCCGTACTCGCACTATTTTTGCAAAGAAAACAATTATATTTACTGGACCCAGATATTGGAATGATCTCCCTCTAGATATCACTTCTTCCTTATTTTTATTCACCTTCAAACGCAAATTAAAACAGTTATTACTTAGTGGATACACACTACCAAGCTTTTAGCAACTTTTTTATGCTCCCAGTCTTTTGTCCTTGTCCGCAGCACCAAGTTATTCAAGCTATTTCATGGTACTGATACATCTTTTAATAATATAGCATTTTTGTTTTTCAAACACTGCGAGATTTGTATGAAGTCTGGTTTGTGCGATATCTATGTGGTTCATTAGTTTAGTACTTATCGATTTTTTTGTACTGGTGTCATTTTAGTTGGTCAAGACAAACATATCCGTTCTCCGTGTAAAATTATATACCTATGAACTCGGGAACCTACAGTTTTACAAGCTTTAAAGCTTTTATGTAGGCCCCATCATATTTCTTATACTTACTAGTGACATTTTCACACGATATGACCATGTACATTTGTGTCAAGTATATTTTTTTCTTTTTCTTCTACAATCAAAAAACATGATTGTATATATTTGTATTCTTGTTTTGCTGTCAATAATCTTGTAATCTCATTATTGACAAAATGGAAATATGAAATAAATTTGAACTGAACTGAAACTAATTGATATCTGCTACATAGCAATAACACTTGTGCTGAAGAATCACATTTTAACATATAATACCACCTTTTTATTTCTTACAAAAAATACCACGTAGACTAAAGTGTTATAAAGCTCTGCAAGGCTCTCAGAAAAGCTCTAAAATTGATTAACCCAATCAAATAAATCAATATCCACTTCATTATACACACCACTCACTTGAGAATGCAGCATTTCACCGAAACATGCCATAAACTAAAATTTCATAATTAGATTACTTAAAAAAAAAACCACACCACTATATTTCTAAACTACCCCTACCCCCATATCTGATTTTGTTATACAAAGCCAGAATAATCACATATTCATATTCTCAAACCAAACCGTATATCCCCACTTAAAGGTCTGCAGGTGTTTACCATTGGGAGCAGTGATTTAAAAAATGTTCGAGATATTACATTTGATGCATGCGTGTAAATCAGTTGTATCGCAAAACATCCTACCATATAAGATTTTTGCACTAAAGCCTAAGATATAAGGAAATATCACTATTTTTCCCACTAAACCATAACTGTAGACGGTTAAGTCTAGAAACATTTCAATTATAATTACAATTCACATTTTTGTATATCCAAAAATACTTAACATTGATTATACTGATTCAAAATTTTACATCGGTTGTTTCTGCCCCTAACTCATATCTTAGAACTATTTTGAAGCACTAAAGCTGTTTTTTTTTTGTTTCATCTGCAAATGGTAAATTATGCTTTAACCATCTTAAAGGGACTGTACAGTTCTGGTTGAGGTAGGGATTCATGTTTTGAACATTCCTATACAAAGTGAGATAATGAAAAGCCTCTTATGAAATATGAAAGAGCATGTAATTTTAAGAAGGATCCAACATTTATTTGATGAAAATTGGTTTTCAAATGGCTGAGATATCCAAAAAAAAATGCTAATAACAAATCCAAAATATGAAATCCAAAAGTTGCAGAGAATACAAAACTCTGCTGCTAGGTTGGTTACACGTACTCGACTCAATGAACATATAAGTCCAATTTTAAGACAACTGCATTGGCTGCCAGTAAAGCAACGGATTGATTTCAAGATCTTAATTATGGTATTTATGTGTTTGCAAGAACTAGGTCCTACTTAATACCTCCAACAGCTCATAACAAAATATCGTCCAGCAAGAATCTTCGCTCTCAGTCCAAACTTCTGTTGTACACCCCACAATATCAACACAATTTTATGGCGCAAGATCTTTTCAACTGGCAGCAGCAGAGTTATGGAACAAATTACCCACCTATCTTAAGCAAACTAATACAGTACATGATTTTAAACGTTTGTTGAAAACATATCTCTTTAACATGTCTGTGGACCAGGTTTAAAACTAAGCAATGTTTATCACAGCTCTGTCACTTTTCATCTTGTTTTTGCCTCCTCTCTCTCTCACACATGTCTATTTTCCTTATTTCTATTTATCAGTTCATTTTCCTTCAATGCGCATAGAGACATTAATCTATTTTTGTGATATACGCCATATAAATATGGTTTATTATCATCATCATTAATAACAAAAGGTGACATGCCACAACTTTATTAGGATCTCTTTGTTTCACCTTGTTTTTGGATATCTCAGCCATTTCAAAACAGATTTTTATCGAATAAACTTTTGATACCCTTTGGAACTGCATGCTCTTTGACATCTCATAGCGGAGTGGTTTCTGAATATCTCGCAAAACGTTAAAAGCTAAATCTTCAGCTCGACCAGAACTGTACACACCCTTTAACAAACCATTACCCTAGTATTACTGACTACAACTACCCAACCCCACCCGATCACACACTTTTCTACACAAATCAATTTTAACCTTGTTTACCAACAATTACTTACCAAATTTGACCATGTATAAAGCATCTAGTGTTTAATGTAGGCCTATAGACAAATAGTATCCTGTGCGGTCAAAGTGTATAGATTAGATTAGATTACATAGCTTTGGACGGATGATAGCTGCAGCAAAACACTTTGATCAATAAAACGCCAATAACGCTAATACCACTACCGTTCTTTTCAAAGTGATGGAGAAAAGAAAAAGATAGAGCAGGGGTGATTAGGCACGTAAACCTCTATCTACTTTCGACTGGAAAGAGTGCTTTCTCTTAATATGATTAACCAGGCTGTTGTACTTCTGCGACAGATAGATATGCTGCTGTTCTTCTTCTTGTTCTTGTTCTTTCTTCTTCTTCTTCTTCTTCTTCTCCTTCTTTTTCTGGTTTTGCGATTGCCTCTGACGCTGCATCACAAAACCGCCAAAAAAGTAATCTAGACATGGATTTTTAGTTAAGAAGGGTTTAATTGAGCAGACTCAGGAAAAACAGACTGTAACCTGTAAATACTGTATAACTCTATCAATACAAATGGATGTCCCTAACCTGTCCCCCCCCCCCCAAATAAAGAAAAAATGGAAAGAAAGAAAAACACTCCGTGACACACTTGTCACAACCTCGAAAAGTGGAGGTCACCTGGGCTGTTTTCCATTGTATTATTGTAACATGCTTTCGTCAAGAGATAACCAATGATATCAGAAATCAGAAAGAGGTTGTGCTGTGATACGTCTTCTGAAATGACTGACTTTCACTCCTACAACATTGAGTCTGATATCCTTGTCACAAGCTTCGTAATACCAGCCACTGCTACATTATTAGAACGTGTTTTGTACTTTTTTCCACCATTTTCATTCTGACCACCAGTACCAATATTGGTGAAAAAAAGTAAATGCTGTCGAAAACACTTATACCAGCTATTTGCCATAGGTGGACATCTTTTTAATATCTATATCGTGAAACTAATCAAAGGCCTGCATTTTTCTCTTTTGACATGAAATATTTCAGCGAGTTCCATACTTCTTTAGAACTATCTTCCGAAGAGTCAATCATCTCAAGGCCCTGTCACACCTTTCCGGGTAAGCTACGCGGCTAGTCGCGAGTAGGGATTTTCCAGCACGCAGGAGAATTCCCTGCCGGCGGACAAGGATGTTGGCGAGTTCCGTACTTGCGTCTTACTGCTAGACGCGTGCTATTTACCTGCTACTTGCGTGTATTCCGTGTGACCTGCGTGAGAGCTTTGAAACCGATCCATTTTCAGCTACGAGCGACATACGGGGACTGCGAAGTACCTGCGTTGCAGCTGCGAAGTACCTGCGTGGGAGTTGACAGCGAGGTGCTGCCGCTAAGGGCCTCCTACTGGTGTTCTGCGTGTACCTCTGGGGGCAAACCCCCGCGACTCATCCGGAACGAGTTTTGACCATGCTCAAGGTCTTGTCACATCGCGTCTTGGAAAGCCTTGCGGGTTGACTTGCGGGGAAAACTTTTGCTACCCGGACCTCCAGTTGGTCCGCACCTGACATTACCTAGCGCGTATTTCGCCCATGCGTTGCCCGGAGGTGTGCACACAAGTCCGATTTACACACAGCCAGTTTTTAGCATGATCAAAACTTTTCCCGGGTGAGTCGCGGGGATTGCCAGCAGAGGTTCATGCACAACGCCAGTAGGAGGCCCCTAGCGGCAGTACCTCGCAGGCAACTGCAACGCAAATATTTCGCAGCTGTAACGCAGGTACTTCGCAGTCCCCGTATGCGACCAAGATAATGACATTCTGTGGGACTTTTGCCATTCCCCCAGAGGGATTCCTACGCCTGACACGCAGGTCACACGGAAGTAGAACGTAAGCAGCACGAGTCTAGCAGGTAAGACGCATGCGAAACTTGCCCAAATCCTTGTCCTCCTTCAACGGAAAGTTGTGAAAGGTGTGACAGGTGTGACAGGACAGCATCTCCGGGTAACTACGGGTGAGATACGTGCTAGGTACTGTCATGTGCGGTTCATCTGCGGAAACCTCCGGGTAGTACAAACTTCCGATCATGCGTAAAGTTCCTCTCTTGGCTTTAGCTTTAATCTGGTCCAGGGAGCCAATCGAAATCAGAATATCTGTCTTCATCCAAGGTGATTCTTTTGTTCTGACCCTCCCCTTATGCATCGGCTCATGTCAATGACCTCCATTAACAAGGATATAAGAAAGTCAAAGGCTTTATCGAAAAAAAGGGGGGGGGGGGTTCGGTGCAAATGCCACGAAAGTACGATACCCCTTGATCTTCTCTCAAGTATCATTGTACACTCTAGTAGTTCGGTAATGATATTCGGAATCCTTTTGGTGCAGCAAAACCGCTCGAGCAGGAAAAACGAAGTAGGCAACAACGACGACGCCCTCTTTTGGTAGTTTCCATGAAGGATGGATTAGATGTGTGTCACGTTGATTACCCTGTCTTGTTATGTAGTACATTGTTCTGTTATGAGCTTAGTTTAATTGTTTGTTTGTTTGTTTGTTTGTTATTGTGTTTGACTTGGTATATTTTGGTTTTGTCGTAATATCTTTTTTACATTGTGCAAATGATAAGATCCGATCTGTATTGTATATTTCGGTTTACAGGGCTCCTTTTTTTAAGTAGGCCTTTTGGTACTGAAAAGACTACCCTGTTTTGAAATAAGATTGAATAAATAAATAAATAATTCCGGTCTGGAGCAATTACCCCCTGGGCAATCACCCCAGACCCTTCCCCTGACTCTAACCTTAATTCTGATCCTGAATCTAATCCTAACCCTAACCCAAACTCTAACCCTGAACCTAACCCTAACCCTAATCTTTACTCTAACCTTATCACTAACCAGTATGTTGCCATGATTCAAATTCGTTGGATCATGGAGCTATTGTTCTGTAGCTCCATGCTTGGATAATTCCGTCGAAACTACTCCCCCAAATATAAATTGTCAGCTACCACATGTAACACCTTTACCAAGTTTTACCCAAAGTTTTTTGATAGGTTGAATATCATGAGCTCACTGACTTGCATGTAGCTCTGCATGAAGGAATGTGATACTTCCCTGTGAGCACTAACTTCTGAAAGTGCGTTGCATGTTTTCGATAGACATCTTTGAAAATAATTTGGTAACCCCCGTTGACGCAACAAGCAATGTCAGGGCAAATCAAAGGGATTATAATTTCAATTTCAATTTCAATTTCGATTTATTTTCATATTTCTCGATGAAAAAATACATCAAATATAACAAAATTAAATGAAGTACATGGTATCAAGCTGGAGACATACATAAAATATTGCAAATATATAAAACATATAGTGGTCGATCTAAGTTTTGAATCTGTGAATGAATGCTAAAGAAATATGAAGGAACCTACTTAAAAGCGAGCTTGTTGAGCGTAGGTCCCAGTTAAAATCGAGTTAAAGATTAAGATGGGGAGCACGGGTACAACAATGACCGAAACATAGAGAAAAAAAGTACAATTATACAGTTATATAGCAAATTCTTCTCTAATGCAGATTTGGGGTCGGATAAGCCACATGCTGTAGGCGGATGAACCATTGTCGTTCTGGGAATAATAACAATATGACTCAGAAATTTTAGTTAAGAGCATATTCTGAAAAAGCAGACCTTAAGCTTTAGAATGATGTATAACTCAAATCAAATGGACTCTCCTAACCTATCTAAATATTGGAAAGAAAGCACAAACTCAGGAAAAGTGTGAACTGAGAAAAGAGGCTCTGAAGTACAGTGTCTATTCAAGCGCTTAATCCTTACCAAACCGTGCTGGCTGTGCGATGAATGCGACAAAAAAAAAAACAGGAAGTAAACCACCAGAGTAACAACAATGAAGGGATTATCAGATTAAACTGAAATTAGGCATGCCTCATTTACACATTCTATCCATAATTAATGCCAACTTTCAAAGCAGTAGCTTTATCCTTTCAAGAGTTATTAGAGTTGAAAGTGAAGAGTGTGGACTAGGTTTTTCAGAAATGAAAAAAGGATTCTAAAGACACACCTAATCACACTATTCTACCAAAAATGTTTGAGATAAACTGCTAAAAAAAAACACACTTTCCTGCCCGTTTTAATATATAATAACAATGATACGGTTAAAAAGTATTAGAGATTTATACATTGCGTATATTAAAGAGGGAACACATGCACCTGCAAATCCCCCCCTCCCAAAAAAAAAAAGACATTCAACAACCAGTTACAGTGCAGAAGGAATTAACATACCAGCTGTTACCTCGCCCCAACTGTCTTAGGCTGCGTTCACACAGAAGCATACCATTCGGGTATTCGGGGCTCGTTTTCGAGGGCACGCGAATAGCTTGAATCGAACGATAGGATTTCCTCACACCGGTTCACATAAGAGGGCACTATTCGAAAGTACCGAATAGCTGCAAAAAGTATAGCAAAGTGGGAATCGAGCTTGTTCGATTTTCTTGCAGCGTATACCGTCCCTCGTTTATGAAATAATGACACTTTTGGTCTGGATTTGCCCTTTAGCAAAAATAAGCATGTAGACTGACATTCTGATGCAGTTTAGAAATTGTTAATAAGATTTGCTGGGATGTAGGAGGAAGAAATCCTCACTGCATGGGATGGTGAGTTGACGGTGCGGGTGATGGTGTATTCGGTGCCCGAATAGCGAATAGCGAATAGCGAATAGCGAATAGCGAATACCGAATACCGAATACTTCTATGTGAACGCAGCCTTAGAGAAGGAAGAATATGCAATAGGTCTTAAACACAGTGACAGAATTTGAGGGCAGAAATAGCTGGTTTAACATAGCAACAACCCTGGAGTACAGTACAGCGGGATAGTCCTGTACAGCACAAAACAGATTTCAGTGCTGGTTCTAATCATTATCCGTGCCCAACCTGGTAATAGCAGTGAGTAGCGCGTATTTATTCAAATTATTGAATTTTTGCGCCTATTAAAGGACTCAATAATCGTTGATTACGTATGCCTATAAGGACAACTTCTCAGTTGTGATAAAACAACTCGTCGCAAGAGAATTTACGAATTTGACTTATACATGTTTTTGTTCATGTGATCTCAGTTCATCTTTTGTGACAAAACACAAAGGACATGAAGAGTGTATAACGAGGTAGACCTACGTCCAAAGGGTAGGACAAAGAAGTCTACGAGGTAAAAGGAGCCCACCTCAAGGGTTTATTTCTCAGAAGCATAATAAGTACCATAATTGTTATAAGGTTATTCATTTTCCTTTTCCTGACATTCTCACTATTAAAGTTTGAGTAAGTTCATGCCGACCATAGCTTTGGCCTCCATTGCATATCTTTTCAGGAATAATGTTTGCGCTTCAGGCAGTACTTTTGGAGTTGTCACATTTGTCACTTTTAGAAATGTCCACAGTTGACTTGCTTTGTTGGTGCAACGCCTACGAGTGAAACATTCCATTGATGTTCTTGGTTCAGAGACAAATTTACGCCTAAAGTGGTCTCATGTATCGTATTTTATGCAAATATGAAATATCATGTATGACTGTTACGGTACACCGTTTTAGTATATTCATAGTACTTAGTTTTCACATAGGCCTACGGATAGGGAGGCATGAGTGGGTTGACTACTTTATCTTGCAATATATAACATGCAGTTTCGTGGAAAAAAACAAGCACAGTATTATTTTCTTTTACGAAGCTCATTCCACCCTGTGGCAAATGAAACATTTATCGCATTGTTTCAAATTAAGAGATTTTCACACCCTTTCTGACGAGCGATTAGCGTATAGCCTTATGTACATCGATCTGTGTGATTTTTTGTATAACAAATTAATTTTCGTAATGCTATGTATACTCAAGAAGTTGGATTCTGTACGGAGCATAACACAAACACACACGCGCGCGCACACACACACACACACACACACACACACACACACACACACACAGCTCCCCCTTCCGCTGCTACTGTGTAAGTATAAGTTTCATCAGGGAAGTGGAAACCCCCACCTCCCTGGTTTCACATGACGACAATGATCGTTCAAGTTATCTCCGCCACAGCATTACCTACGGGTGCATTTGCTTTCCACAAAGGCAGAAACTCACCTGAGCAGGGCAAACGCATACCACTTTTTAGTAGCAACCGTGAGCTTTGTTTTGGATGCAACTCTCATGGCAACTTTAATGCAAAAAAAAAAAACAACAAAAAACCTTTGAACATGATTTATACACTAGTGTGCACGGATTGTTCTTATTTGACGCACCGTCATCCATAATGATACGTACGGCATTTCTGACTCGAGGTGTAAACTGAATTATGGACTGCCCTATAGTTTACGTTAGAAGTATTTTGGCCTACTGTCGTAAGTGGGTATCTCATTGGCTTAGAGAGTAGATGGCGACCTGAATTACACGTTGGTAGAGACTCGAGTCTCGCTGGTCGGAGAGTGGTCGCGGAGACGTCTTTGCAACGTCTCCACGACGACTCCTTGAGACTACGCTTTTGTCGGGGGATTCTCAAGTTAATCGAATACGTTGCTTTTCAGGAGACATTTTCCAGTCTCCAGCTGGTCTAGGAGACGTCTCCGAGATGTCTCCTGTAGTCTGGTCGTGGGGAGGGCGTTCTGAAGTTAATCGAACATGTTTGATTTATCTTTAGGATATATTTTTTCAGTCTCCAGCTGGTCTACGAGACGTCTCCGCGACGTCTCCTTAGTCGCGACAAAATCGCTGAGCCCAATTTTGTCCACGACGTCTCTGCGACCTTGCCGTGACATATTAGTGACCTACTGGAGACATCGCGGAGCTGTCTCTGATGATTGATAATACGTCTCTGAGACGTCGTGACGATGTCTCCGCGACGCCGGGCGGCGAACATAGTTGTCACCTTGTTTGGAGACGTCTCGGACGTCGCCTTGTAATCGCCTTCTTCGTAATACCCCCATCTCACTAGACGGCGATTCCGCTACGATCATCAAAAATCGACAAAGCGTGGCGGATCGCGGGTTAATCGCTTTAAATCTTCTCCATCGAATCTTGAGCGGTTCAGAAGCGCGGAGGGTCGCCACCATAACCTTGGTCGGCGACCTCGCTACGGAAGTTTTGAACTTCCGTACTTGAACTTCCGTAGCGAGGTCGCCGTGGTTTTAGAGCGTATCACAATCGCCTCACGAGCGCATTAAAAGCGACATATTCGTAACTCTGACGGGGTAGCAACGCGTTAGGCGTAACTCAAGCGCATCGAAAGCGGCCCCCATCGCCCATGAAAATTACCACTTTTACAGTATTACGTAACAGGAAACAACCATGAACGATAGAAAGTGATGCATAGACCAGGAAGGTGGACATGAAGAAAAACGTATAAAATTCATTTTTCCTTGTACACTCGGTACGAATCTACTCTGTTTATTCTGTTTGTTTGTCATATACCATTCCAAGTCAGTGAAAGCAAATCAAATTGTAATCTTTTCAAATATATCTTCCTTAAATTGTCTCATTGTAGGATACGATTTGTAGTTTGCTCGTAAGCCGGTTCTTTACACATTTTAACCTTGAATGGATGACTTAACTAATAGTGCAATTTCACATCAGATTCTAACTGGTGTGTTCTAGAATGCTTAGATGTAAGGGTAAAACCATATTCTGCATATCCATGTTGGTTTGACATTGACATCTGCCTGAAGAAATTCAATCATGAAACCCATTTTATACCCCGATCGCTTGAGATCGTAGCATGAGCCCAGCGTAAACGTATCACTGTCGCTCCGATCGTATCACTGTTGTAGCGAGGTCTTGATAAGCGTACGAAGACAGTCGGTTCGATCGCAGAAGCAGCGCGTCTTGTTGGCCTGGAAATGCGGCAACAACGTGGCAGAGTCGTATTATTATCGTGGCGCTACCGCCTACAGCGCAGGCTGAGCGTGGAGAAACCGTAGTGTAATCGCCTCGGAGGCCAAAAATGGAGACGGACGGCAATTGTGCAACGATTTGTTAAATCGTCACAGATCGCCATGGTCGCCATAGTCGACTTCCTAGTGAGATGGGGGCCTCATAGCGCAAACCATTTCTTGATGAGTCGAGGCGACTTATCCAGTCGCGGCAATCGCTTGCGAAGCCTCCTCCAGTGAGATAGGCCCTTTGCTGAACAACTATACCAACATGAGCGAATAAATTGTGATACAACTTGCAGTCACACATTTACTGATATAAAGTAGCCTTTAAGGGAATATGTTTGTTTGCTGTTGTACACGGCGAGGGTGAATCCTCTGGCATGCCCAGTGAGCTGTAGAAAGCAGCGCTGTTTTTGTCAAGTCATTGGAAAAAAAAAAAGAATATTCATAACGACATCATTGTGCTTCAATAGAAAGGCAGGCCTACAAACCATTATTTATATAGCCATGACGTTCATGCGGTAATGTGAAAGTAAATACCATGTCAAAAAAGATGTTGCGAACCATGGCAGTGCAAACAATACAAGTCAACGGATGTTTGAAATTGGCAAAACAGTTTGACTTTGCAACTTGCGAGTCTAGGCAACCTATTGTGGTATAAACGTATTAAAGGCATAATTCATCATTTGGAGATGAAACGAGAACAAAGCTTCAGGGCTTCAAAATAGTTCTAAAATGTGAGTTAGGGATAGAAACAACCAATGTAATTTAAATCAGTATAGTTAATGTTAAGTATTGTTAAATATGCAAAATGTGAACAATAGCTATAATAAAAATGTTTCTAGACTAAACCGTTCACAGTTATGCTTTACTCCTTATGTTTTAGGCTTTATTTCAAAATTTTTACTTGGTAAGATGTTTTGTGATACAACTTACCTACAAGGTATTATGTATCAAATGTGATATTTTTAACATTCTTAAAATCCCTGCTCCCATTGGTAAACAGTACCGAGTAACTTTAGAGACTGACGATATTCAACAATTGTCATTTTAAGATTTCTGTGTAATTGGATACAATGAAATACTGTCCCACACTGAGGATAATCAATCATGAATCAAAACACAAAGTTACATACATACATTGTACCTGTATGTCAATTTTTATCAGTTTACGTTGTTGCAAGGGCGGTAAGTTGGCTTTTAAAGTCGGTAGCGCGTCTGCCTCACGATCACGTGGCCCGGGTTCGAACCCGAGTCTGGACTGAGCAATGTTGTGTGTAAGCATACCGTCCCCTCTAACAAGAGGCAAAACACTCTGTCCCTCTGATAGGACATAAAATGGAGGTCCCGTGTATGAGAGAGTCACAACTCCTGCACGTAAAAGATCCCGCTTCATTCATCCATCGCAAAGAGCAGGGTGTTTAACCCGGTGAAGTGGTCCCACCTCACATCCAACTGGACCCCATGGAAGACCAGCTTAAAGTATCTGAATATGGGCTATCCAGCCATCTTCTTAGATGGAAATGAATAAACAAACATACAAGCAATTATTACGAATATGTTCTGCTTATACATTGTATATAATTTCTCTCTTTATTTGATGGAAAATGAAAAACTAATTTGAATCTTGAATATCCAGAATCTCATACGATGTTGATTCTACATCTTCAACGCATCGATGATTTTATTTTTGTTTGTTTTTTTACTGTCACTGCAACAGCTTAGTCAAGGTAGTAGCATGTCGGACAATGGACCATGTTATCATTGTAAAATGTCTTTCTTGATATCAGGTTTTGGAAATAGAGGTAGTTTCTCTCTCTCTATTTTCTACGTAAATCAAATTGAAATTGTATTCAATTTAGCTATTCGTCCCTTTTCTTATGTTGTCTCAGTCGTACCTTAATCCACTGTTTCGAGAGAGGGACAAAAGAAATAAAAACAAAAGAAAACTAGAAAAGCACTCTGACAGCACAGACCTCCGCCAAGCAGCTACTTTCCACCGATGATCTTGCTCTTCCCAAAGGGATTTTTCTCCTCTCCACCACCGGGGAAAAGCTCTTTGAGCTCTTCCAAAGAGATCAGTGATTTCCACCCATAGGTATTCATGCTGAAAAATCGCCCGATTTCCCAATATAGAAGCCTTTGTTACGTCATAAGCCCTCTGCTGCGCGCCTCGCCTTAGCAGAAACTAGAGCACGCACTTAAGTGCGCGTTTGAAAACCTAAAAAATGTGCAGCTTGAACTCCCAAGTTCAATCCTTTTAGTAAATTCCCAAAAAAATTTGGGATCACTACCAATATTTACTCATTTGTTACTTGTGTCATTCTTAACCTTTCCTGTAAGTTTCATCCAAATCCGTGAACTGCTTTTTGAGTTTTTTGCACACGGACAAACAAACCAACAAACCAACGGTAATGGAAACATAACCTCCTCCATTTGCGGAGGTAACAACACCAGAAAAGCACTAGTAGAGCGCAGACCTGCACCAAACAGCTCATTTCCACCATTATCATACACATATGCCAAAAATCGTCCAATTTCCCAGTATAAATGCCTTTTGTTTAATACGTCGTCAGCTTCCAGCTGCGCGGCTCCTCGCCCGAGCAGAGAACGCACTTTAGAGTGCATATACAAACCTCAAATACGCCCAGCTTGAACTCCCAAGTTCATTGACTCCAGATGATCTGCGAAAAGATGAAAATAAAAATCCTTCAAAAATTCATAAAAATTCCCGGACCACTACCAAAATTAAATCTTCTGTTTCTTGTGTCATTATCGACTTTTCCTGCTAGTTTCATTTAAATCCGTTCGCAACATTTTGAATTATTTTGCAAACAGACAAGCCAACGCCGATGAGCACGTGTGACCTCCTCCTTCTGTAACGGGGTCAAGGAACTATGGACGGGGTGCGGTCGAGCGCTCTAAAGCTAACAAAACCAAAACGAACAGTACTGTACTGTGCCAGATTTGGAGCGTTCGAGTGCTCCGTCGAGAAAGCGTATGTCATGAGTTATTTTTAGAGGAGGTCACGCATTTTGTTGCGCGAGGGTCATTCACCTTGAGAGCCTAAAGGTGCGATCACTCATCGCCGGTTTAGATGGCGGTTCATGGCGGTTCTCAAACCGCCGTGAACCGTGTCCCAATGATGGCGGAAAGCACTTTGACTACGTTCTCAACACGTTTAGAACACGGTGCAAACGCGGATTGACGCGGTAGTAACACGGATCGCCCCGGAAGGTGGAGGAGTCCATACCAAGCCCATGTAGTTGGATGCAATCAGAGCCCTTTCACTTGTCCTCAATGGGTTTCAACAAGGAGCGTTTTGCTTTGTTAGGTAAACACAATTTTAAAGAAATTATGAAATGTTGTAGCCCCCTGTGTTTTACAGATTGATATAAGTGATGCAACAAGCAATTATCTTCAAGTTTCAACGTGCTTTTTCTCTTTCTCTTTTAATTTTCAAAATATCTGTATTAACTGTCTTTAAAAAGACATACATGTCAAAGCAGAATCCAACATAGTTTCCAAAGTTTCCTGTTCATTTGCAGGTTTATTTATCAGTGATGTACAAGTACTTGCTTGTTTCAACATCTCTCTTTTTTAATCAAATTTTCACATAATTATTTCGCGTATTGAATTTAAGATCTTGTTGCTCGTTTATCCATGTTTTCACAAAATTGCTCCTTCTTACCTTTCAGAGCTCCTTGTGAAATATGAGCCTATGAGAGTTCCTAAATCGTAAGGGGAATCTGTATGTGATACCCTCGATCCATTACAACAAACTACTATGGCAAACGTGGTTTATGCCGCCCCAGAACTGTAGAACAGCACCCCAAGTGATAAAACATGCAAGTTCCATCAATAAGTCTAAAATGTTTTCAAAGCCTATATGTTAAAATAGTTACATAGTGATTGTAGATAATGATTAATGCAGCATGTTGATGTTTCCGAAATTACCTTTTCCTGTTTATCTTTTTGTTCCCCCTTTAAAGCGCATAGAGACCTTGCCGAAGGTATTATGCGCTATATAAGAACGGTAATGATGATAATGTAATGATAATATCTTTAACAACAGTCAATAAAAAGACATAAATATGTACATTATGCATTATCAAAGAAGCATATACAGTATTTGTGCATAGTTTCCTCTTTACTTACAGGTTCACGTAACATAATAATGGTGTTTTTTTTTTTCAAGTTTCAACATTGCTTTTCCCTCTACTCTCTTAAGTTTCGACATATCTGTATCAACAAGTCTTGCAAAAAAGCATACATGATCACGAAAGCAGAACCCAACATATTTACATAAGTTTTCTGTGTATAACTTAGGCCTATCAGGTTCACGTTGCTGGCCATCTTAAAAGCTGTTAAGCTTTAATAAAATTATGAACTTACCTTTTAATGTAAATGATAGTATTCAACATACCTAACAACTTTTTTTAACATTACACTTTATTTGTTACTGTATATGTGTTAAAGAAATAAGGAGACTATAGCATTCAATATATTTGCCCGATCTTGCATTATGGGTTCATCTTTGCTTTTTTTTTCTCCATTTTTTATTGCTCCGCCACGAAGTGTCGCCGGAGCCATCATTCTCTTTTAAGTTCATTGTTTCTTTTCGCTTAAAAATTATGGCAGTGTTAACACGGTATTATCACGGACCTTGCGGTGCTAACACGGAGGATACCGTTCTGTACACGATGAACGGCGATGTGAACACGGTCCATTTTAAACCGCCAAGACCGCCACGAAAAATTAAACATGTTTAATTTTTCTGGCGGTTTCCCGCGGTTTCCCGCGGTTCTCGGGGTTCATGGCGGATGAGTGACGGATGACCAGGGTTTGTATACGGTGTAAACACGGTCTTTGGCGGAGCACGGCGATTTGCTGAACCGCCATGAACCGCCATCTAAACCGGCGATGTGTGATTGCACCTTAAGGTTCTCACAAATGTTCCGAACAAAGAGAATGAACTTTTTGCATTGTGATGTATGTGCATGTTACGCGCATTCTTCAGATGCCAATTTTTGGTGCGTTTTTGGTAATCTTGTAGGGCTCACACGGGTAAATAATTCCCCATAGAGACGTGTGTTAATATTAAAATTTCAAAAAATTCTGTAAAATAGCTGGGAGAAATGAGGTGTTTCATCTTCACTAACCTGGATAAGTGAGATATACCCTTTCATCCATCAAATTTCCAAGGTGGGTTCTTTGGCTCAAATTCTGTCCAAGGGTCCGCAAAGCCAGACTACGAGTTCTTGTCACTCAAAAAATTACCTATTTTCCGTACACGTACCCAATGAATTATAGTCCCCTCAAATTCCATCAGAAAAGCTTTCATCTTCCAACCAAAATGCAGTTTGTAGAGGAATTCATACTCAATATCTACAGCTATTCAGTTTTTTTTTTGCCAAACTGCATCATTGATTTTTAACTAATTTTTTCTTCATTGATTTTGGTATCTTGGGTACGAATTTGTGAACTGGTCTGGGACAGTCTATTTTATTAACAGGTGTGAGCCCTATAGTGGAGGTCATATTTCTTATTTGACTTTTTAACATCATAAATGTGTTTTTGATGATATTTGCCCCTACATCATATGAGAAACTACACATTCGAGGGTTATGAAGCTTCTCAAAGGGACACTTTTGAAAATCATGTCCTTTGGGTTAAAAAAAAAAAAATCTTGCAGTGTTGATCAGTTCTTCATAAGATGAATACATAGATGCAGGCAATTATCCTTGATTATGGGAGTGTCATCATCACCTTATTACCTACAAAGTACTTGAAAAGACTTTGTTTTGTCAAACAGACTAACTTCATGTATTTTGAGCTGTTTCAGTGGTTGCCAAAACAAAGAAATACATAAAAATAACACAGTCATTCAAAGTTGTGTGATACTGATGACTGCTTATGTACTAAGATCTAGTACCACAAGAACATAATAAGAAAACAAATTGTAGCAAGGCAGACTTGGGGGGGGGGGGGAGGGAGTAGAGGAGAGAAGTAAAGGGGGGGGGGGGGGTAGGGAGGAGAAGGGGGAGGGAGGAAGAGATCTGACACAATACAAGATCAACACAAACCAGCAGAGCTTGTATGGGATGAATACTTCCCATAGACTTGTATGCATTGCATGCATTCTCTATTATAGGGCTCACACGGGTAAATAATTCCCCATAGAGACGTGTGTCAAAATTAAAATTTCAAAAAAATCTGTAAAATAGCTAGGAGAAATGAGGTGTTTCATCTTCACTAACCTGGATAAGTGAGATATACTCTTTCATCCATCAAATTTCCAGAGTGGGTTCTTCTGCTCAAATTCTGTCCAAGGGTCCGCAAAGCCAGACTACGAGTTCTTGTCACTCAAAAAATCACCTATTTTCCGTACACGTACCCATTGAAATATAGTCCCCTCGAATTCCAGCAGAAAAGCTTTCATCTTCCAACCAAAATGAAGTTTGTTGAGGAATTCATACTCAATATCTACAGCTATTCAGTTTTTTGCCACACTACATCATTGATTTTTAATCAATTCTTTCTTCATTTATTTTGGCATCTTTGGTACGAATTTGTGAAGGCGTCTGGGACAGTCCATTTTATTTACAGGTGTGAGTCCACTTTTGGATTGGTTCAGTTCGATGCAATACACTTTGGGAGCGTTCGAGCGCTCCTTTGGTGCGGGTACGGGGATGAAGAGACGACCCTGGTACATGCCAATCAGGACGAAATTTATGATTCTCGAAAGAAGTTTTTATATATCCGTCTTATGCAAGGTTTCCCTTGTACAGGTTGCGTGAAATATGTGAATTGGGTCTGAAATTAAAAGTATTATACTTCCAGGGTGAAATACGCATGAATAACCCTCAGTCCTAAAATAGATGTATTAAGCTGACAATGACTGATGGTTATATTAGGGATAATTCTTTGAAATGTTCCTATATGGACACAGTTTTTTTGGCGACTTCTACTCTATAGTTATCTTAAGGTATAATTGGTTGTAAGGATATACATTATCCAGGTGTGTTAACATCTACTTTGTCGTCGATGTATCAAATGGTGACATGGTAAAAATTATGTCATGTGCTGTAAATGCGTTATTTATAATACAGACTGTCGACAATAATTATGGTTATGATGAGGAGAGTTTAGACTAGTGAGAGACAAACTCAGTATCATATTCATATTTAATCTCTTTGTGTGATATAAAGAATAAGTTGGTGAAGAGACAAAACATAAAAATATTTCTATGAAAGTGGAATAATGAGATATACATCCTGTAAATGGTTTTACAGAACCATGATTTGTGTTATGATTTGAATAAAGTAGTTGTGCTCATCACCACCATTCAAGCATCACGTGGATTCTTTCTTCTTCTTTCAATAGATATGCCCCCTCTTCGGGAGGGGCTTTACATTAACAAAAGACATTGGAATGTATCTTACCCTATAGACTGGGTATGACTTGCATGCTTCCCTGCGATGTCTTTTGTTGATGATATTAATACAATGCATGGAAACATGTTTTAGTCTATAGGGGCGTATCATATTAGTACTTTGCCAGTGATTGACAGATGATATCAGCGACAGAATCTATGTGTTGTTTTTTCAATCTTTTTTTCATTTGATAATTGCTTTCTTACCTTGACATGTCTGTTTGTTTTTCAACATGACGAGGGCGTGTCTTCTGACATGGCCAGTGAGCTGCAGAAAGCCGCACAATTTTTGTCAAGTCACTTGGAAAATATGTTCATAGCAACATCAGTGCAATTCAGTAGAAAGGTACAAACCATTATTTACACAGACATATCGTTCATACTACTGAGATGGAAAACAATAACAGATGTCAAACAAAGGCCCTTTCGAACCAGTGCAAACAATACCACTGAAACAGATGTTTGAAATTGGCAGAACAGTTAGGCTTCGTAACTTATTAGTCTAGGAAACCTGTCACGGTATAAACTCTTTGGGACTGACTTAACTTGGAGGTTGACGGTAATCAGCAGTCATAAAAATGTTCATTTCTGTGTAGTGGATACGACGAAAAGCTATAAGCACAAAGGTTGATTAATTATGAATCAAAATGCAATCATACATACACATACATAGGCCTACATGCGATGTTGATGCTACATCTTAAACGCAATGAATTCTTCAGCATCCTCGATTCATGGTTGAATTCTTTTATTTTCTAATATCACGGCAACAGAAGAAATTTGGAGCTCTGTGTTAACATTATTAACCATGGGACATGTTATCATCATAAATGTCTTCCTTGATATCTGATGATTCAGCGTTTGGAAATAGAGGTAGTAATTTCTCTCTTTTCTCCCTTTGTAAATTAAATTCAAATTATATTTGATTCACCTATTCGTCCCCTTTCTGATAATGTATCGTTCGTACCTTCACAGTTTCGAGAGAGGGACAAAGCGAAAAAAAAAATAAAGATAGTCATTATTTTCTCCCACATTGAATGAACAGCCACACTTACGACATGCCTAGCGTTAAAGGCCGTGTCACACCTTTCCGGGCAAGCCTTGCGTGCGACTTGCAAAGAACAATTTTGACTACCCGGAGGTCCACGTAGATGATCCGTACATGACAGTACCTAGCATGTATCTCAACCGTAGTTGCCCGGAGGTGCGCACGCATATTTCTTTACCCGCAACCGTGTTTAGGCCCTGTCACACCTTTCCGGGCAAGCTACTCGGGCTTGTTACCTGTAGGGATTTTCTAGCACACCGGACACTCCTGAGGGCGGAAAAGGATTTGAGCGAGTCAGCGCATGTGTCTTACTTGCTGGACGCATTCTAGTTAAATTATACTTGCGAGTATACTGTGTGACCTTTGTACCGGTCGCGTGGGGGCTGACAACTCAGTGAAGGAATTCCTCTGATGGAATGGCTGAAATCCCATAGAATTTCATTATCTTGGCTGCATACGGGACTGCGAAGTACCTGCGTGGGAGTTGCCTGGGAAGTGCTGCCGCTAAGGGCCTCATACTGGCGTTCTGCGTGGACCTCTACGGGCATTCCCGCGACTCACCAGGAAAATTTTTTGGTCATGCTCAAAACTTTGCTGCGGTTAAATCGGACTTGCGTGAGCACCTCCGGGCAACTACGCGCTAGATACTGTCAGGTACGGACCAACTGCGGACAGCTCCTGGGAGTAAATTTGTTTCCCCGCAAGTCAAACCGCACCCCCCCCCCCCCCCGTACGGTATGACAAGGCATGAATGAAAATTGCAAACATTCTCATTCGCCTGCTGAAAATCTTCTATACGTGCTGGAAACTACCCCCTCGCCACAAGCCCGCGTAGCTTGCCCGGAATGGTGTGACACGGCCTTAACGTGTAGGCATACATCATCGAGACGCACACACGAACACACACATACACATACATTACATGAATAATACCGAAACGACATCTTGAATTTAAAACGGAAAAGAAACGCGATATACACCGTATCTTTAACATTATTACACGGAAGTAGGAATCTGCTGCATACATCACACTACCCCCACCACGTGAAATTCCTTTCCTTTCCCTTCCCAACGAAAATTACACAAACCTCTCTAAAGGTCCTAACTCACTGAAGCGGACTTCGCAGCGACTGCCGCGATTCGTGTGTCTCTAAAGACCAAGAAATGGCTCGTGCTCTCAGCAAGCAAGCGATTCCAGGGCGACGTCCGAGACGGTCCCTTAAGTCTTGGGGACGTCGTCGAGACGTCTTAGAGACGTCTATTTAGTCATGGGGACGTCTCGGATACTAGTAAGTCGCGGACAAGATTAGTCTCCACATGTTGGCCGCTACTACAAGAAGACGTTACGGAGACGTCTTCGAGACCACCTGAATACCGGGAAAAATCTCCGAAATTTCCGAAATCTCGAGTCTCCATCAGGTCGCCACCTAGTCTCCAAGCCTATGAAATACCGACTTTAGGAGCAGAGGTGTTTTAAGCGCGATTTCATATCATTATTCAAGTTGTTCTTTCTTCTTTCATGAAATCAGATTAACAGAGAGTTAGAGGTTTTATCAAATCGGACCTGATATAAGGACGTCATTGAATTGTAATGTTTCATGTGTTCGCGATATATAAGCACATATTACATGAAATAGTCATATCATTGCCTCAAGAGCATCCCTCTGACCTACCAGTTCTCTGCCTTGCATGCAGCTCTACATGTAGAAATATGATAATCACCTGTCAGTTCTAAATTTTGAAAGTGCGGGTTTTTTTTCTCAGTTAATCTTGGTTAAGATCTCTGAAAATACATTGGTAAATTCCGTTGACCCGTCAGGAAAGGTCAGAACAACTTGAAACAATTGTTACGACCAAAATCACACTGAGAATGATCGCACAAAAGAAACAATCAACTAATGTTCAGGCGGTTTATTAACAGTGAAATTGTGGGTACAGACTGGTAATCGGTTTCACGTCAGTACAATAATGATCAATAGAAACAATTCCAAAGCGGTAATGGAATCACTTACATGCATCCGAATCTTAAATCACAGAGTTCCTATAGTTCCCTGGTAGTGTCCAGTTACGATGTTCGATGCACAGATGAATGGTCCTTGATGCACTGATGAATGATACCTCCGATGTACATATAAATCCAGAGGCGCAGGTTACAATACTCCACGGTATAAATCCAGGGTATATGTCCACGTTATAGGTCCACGGTACAGGGGCGTCACCAGCTTTTTTTCAAGGGGGGTGCGTTTTGACACTAAATGTTTACGAGATTTTTTTTGGACAGACATTTGGAAAATAGGAAGCTCTCAATCCCTAGACTTTTACTGTTTTTTGAGGGAAACCAAGCGGGGAAAGGGCAACGGCGCGCCGGTAGCTAGGATTTCATCGGGAGGGGGGGGGGGGGGTGGGGGGAGGGTGTGGAAGTGCCGGAGAGGGTTGCATCCCTTATAAATGAATTATGGAATGACGGTGTGAAACGACAAATTACTGGCAGCGATATCAGGGGAATGGCATAACGACTACATACGAGAGAGCGAGCTTGGAAATTTTGACATTTGACAGTCCAAAAAACTGCCGTTTGTAGCCATATTTTTTTGCTTTGTAAATTAAGGGGGGCGCACCGAGCGCAACTGCTGGCAATTACTGGCAGCAATATCAGGTGAATGGCATGATAATTAAATGCGAGCGAGCAAAGAGAGCGAGCTTGGAAATTTTGACATTTTACAGTCCCAAAACTGCCATTTGGAGCCATATTTTTTCGCTTTGGAAATAAAGGAGGGGTGGGGCGCAACGGGCGCAACTGCCGGTAATTACTGGCAGCAACATCAGAATGGCATAACGACTACATACGAGCGAGCGAGCGAGCGAGCTTGAAGAATTTGACATTTTACAGTCCAAAAACTGCCGTTTGTAGCCATAATTTTTTGCTTTGTAAATTAAGGGGGGTCGCACCGAGAGCAACTGCTGGCAATTACTGGCAGCAATATTAGGTGAATGGCATAATGATTAAATGCGAGCGAGCAAAGAGAGCGAGCTTGGAAATTTTGACATTTTACAGTCCCAAAACTGCCATTTGGAGCCATATTTTTTCGCTTTGGAAATAAAGGAGGGGTGGGGGTGCAACGGGCGCAACTGCCGGTAATTACTGGCAGCAACATCAGGAGAATTGCATAACAACTAAATACGAGCGAGCGAGCGAGCGAGCGAGCGAGCGAGCTAAAAAATTTTGACATTTTACAGTCCCAAAACTGCCGTTTGTAGCCGTATTTTTTTTTGCTTTGGAAATCAAGGGGCGCACCAGGCGCAACTGCTGGCAATTACTGGCAGCAACATCTGGTGAGTGGCATAACAATTAAATGCGAGCGAGCGAAGAGAGCGAGCTTGAAAATTTTGACATTTTACAGTCCCAAAACTGCCATTTGGAGGCATATTTTTTCGCATTGGAAATAAAGGAGGTGGGGGGGGGGGGGGTTCACCGGGCGCAACTGCCGGCAATTACTGGCAGCAACATCAGGAGAATTGGGTAACAATTAAATGCGAGCGAGCGAGCTTGAAAATTTGACATTTTACAGTAAAAAACAAACTGCCGTTTGTAGGTATATTTCTATATTTAAGGGGGCCCATCGGGCGCAACTGCTGGCAAATACTGGCAGTAATATCAGGAGAGCATAATGATTACATTCGAGCGAGCAGAACGAACGAGCTTGAAAATTTTACATTTTACAGTCCAAAAACCGCCGTTCTTTTCTTAGCCATATTTTTTCGCTTTGGAAATTAAGGGGGAAGGGCACCGGGTGAATTGCATAACGATTAAATGCGAGCGAGCGAAGAGAGCGAGCTTGAAAATTTTACATTTTACAGTCCAAAAACTGCCGTTCTTAGCCATATTTTTTCGCTTTGGAAATTAAGGGGGCGCACCGGGCGCAACTGCACGCAATTACTGGTATCTAGCAACATCAGAAGAATGGCATAACGATTAAATGCGAGCGAACGGAGCGAGCGAGCTTGAAAATTTTGACATTTTTACAGTCCCCAAATTGCCGTTTGTAGCTATAATTTTTCGCTTTGGAAATTAAGGGGGGGGGGGGCGCACCAGGCGCAACTGCCGGCAATTACTGGCAGCAACTTCAGGAGAATGGCATTACGACTAAATGCGAGCGAGAGGAGCGAGCGAGCTTGAAAATGTTGACATTTTACTGTCCAAAAACTGCCGTTTGAAGCTATATTATTTTTTTTTTCGCTTTGGAAATTAAAGGGGGGCGGACGCCCGGTGCGCCCGGCGCGCCCGGTGTGCCCCTCCCCCTGGATCCGCCACTGGTAGTCAAGGGTGTGGGTTTATGTTCATGACTGGGGGAGGTATGACCAGCGAGGTGGCGTCGAAGTGACCAAGCGGGGAAAGGATGTCCAAAATCTGCACTTTAGAGCATCCCCTAAACTAATTGTGCGTGTTTGTTTGTGTGTGTGTATTATATGTACATGGAAAAGTTAGGAATTAGCCCAGGTCAAGTCTTTTTATTGGCAATGCAAGACATTTTTACATAGACTAATATGTAAAGCAACACTGCAAAAGCAATGATCTAGCTTTGATACAACGAAGCGTAAGGTACAAAGGTGCTGTACATTCTATATCACATTGCGAACCATTGTAGCGACTCTTCGTTCGGATGTACTGAGTACACTGCGCACATCCTGCTTATATGCAGAATGCCAACCAGGAATCACGCTGAATCACAATCTTTTGTCGGGTCCGGGCTTTTTGAACAATGTTTCACACTATATACCTATCTAATTATGGTTAAAAGAAATCATAGAAAAATATCTTATTTCTTGATCACCCTTTCATTCAAAAGCAGTTTACTAACACTTGAATTACTATTTCGGTAAGTCTTTTTTTTTTTTACCAGCGGATTATGAGGGGGCGCACCCCCCCCCCCCCCGTAGTTACGCCACTGCTTTTGGGTGAAATAATTGGACAGATTTCTTGAATTCTAACAAAAAAGCAAGACAATCTTTTCATCGCGGGAATTATGATCATGTGGGGTGGGGCAAATGGTGCGCTTGCCTTCCAATATTTTTATGGGGGCAACATTTTTGTTTTATTTCAAAAGCAAGAAAATTTCTCATTTCGGGAATTATTAATTATGGGGGGGGGGGGCAAAATTAAAATATGCTTGCCCCTCCAATATTTTATGGGGGTAACTTTTTGTTTTTCGGTCCAAAAAAAAAAAGATAAGAAAATCTTCTCGTCTCTGGAATTATGGAGGGGGGGGGGGGTATAAGTGCTCGGTATCGTAGGGATGTACCGTACGGTCGATAAATAGTAAACACTGTAGAATACTAATAGATATGTATAAACTCAGTGCTGCCAGAACCAGGGGTGCGAATTGATTTGTGTGTGTGTGTGTGTGTGTGTGTGTGTGTGTGTCCCTGGTGCAAAATATGAAACAAAAAATAGAAAAGAGTAATTATTTAGCGTCCGGCATTGAGGTCGCTCGCAGACTGATTTTTTATTTTTTTTTTAAGGATCTGAAGTGGGGTGCGTTCGCACCCAACGCACCCCCCCTGGTGACGCCCATGCGGTATAATGTTCACAGCAAAATGTGCAGAATCCAACGTTATGACGACCGCGTCCAGTCGATGCGTTGAATGATAATTCACTTGATAATATCCAGCTAGGAGTCCAGCCCGTCACAGCTTTGTCGTAGCAATGTCCATTGACACAAAACTGGAGTCTATCTCCATTGAGGGCACATTAATTCTCTGCAGGCAAAATGTCTCCCAGGCCTTATCTCCACAAACATAACAGGTCAGCAGGTAACACAGGACTGACTATAACAAGTCGCTTCAGAGCCAGAAGTGACGTAACTCTCAGAGCAGAGATGTTGGGTACTCTGCCTACTGCAGAATTTCTCTGGCTTATATACTGTCCATTCACCCCCTTCTAGCACATTCTGTAACTCTCTCCAACCTGGGGCCACATACCTGAACATACTAGCAAATCCTAGTTCCAGGAAACCTGGATGACTCACTGCATAACATCATTGCTAAAATTAACTACTGATCACATTGGGCTACAGGGACAGTGCCTCCCTCAGCCAAACATGTAAGCACTTCCTAGAACATTCTGGAATGGGTGAAATCATTCTAGATTGAGTGAGCTATAATGTATTTCCTGTTACATACATGTGCTGTATAGCTACATTGTATACCACCTAGAAAATTCTCCACTGATCTGGTCAGCCTGTATGTACTATATCTTTACCACATAGAATGTTCTCCATTAATCTGGTCAACCTGTGTACATACACATTAAAACAACCATGTACATCATACATGTACATAACTACTAGTGTGTACATTTGTGACACAATTAAGACAAGCAACAAATTAAAGAGACTATGTAATACAAATGCTTATTAACTTGTGTCGATTCATAATACATCAATCGAAGCTTGCACAGCCAAAAGAACATAAATGTGTCATGCATTTTATAATGATTTTCTACTTTTTTTTCTAGTATTGTATCCAATATTTCTACTTTTTTATTACTTGGATACGCCCACAAAAATCTTCCAAACCAAAATTTTGTCAGTCATCACCCTAGAATGGGTATGACTTGCATGTTTCCTTGTAATGTATTTTGTTGCTAACATTCATTTGTATTAGTAAAAGGCGTGAAAACATGCAAGTTATCATTAGTCTTGGGGGAAGGTGCATTCCAATGTCTTTTGTTAATCATATTAGTACTTTACCAAAGATTGACAAATTATATCGCTGAGAGAACCTTGGTTTGAAAGTTGTTTCGTGTGGGGTTTTTTATCTGAGCATATCCAAGTAATCTGAAATAGAAACAGTAGAAAAATGATATAGAATGTAGAAACAAACAACAACCCACATAAATTTCATTATTAAATGACTGCGCTTCGATAGAAATTGAAAGCATTTTTTTTTCGCGGCATGCTTCTGCGGTATAGATTGAACATTCCCACTGGTGGCAGATCACACACAGCAAAACTTTGAAAAGCCTGTTGAAAAGGAAGCTGACTTATTTGCAAGTGACAAATTGCCCTTCATCGACCAAATTAAGCACCGGTTATTCAGTGTTTTTAAAGTAGCCATAATGAATATTCATGGGTATACATACTCTGGTTGGACTGGAACCAATTATTTCCCGATTACTAGACAGGCGTCGTATGAACTAGACTACTACCGGACTTTCCCCCGAGAGCCAGTGCTGGTTCTTATCCCTAATAGTAGGAGTATTTCGTATTTATTCACAGTAATGGATTCTTGTGTCTAGTTGTTATTGTGAATGAAGTTCAATCTGTCAATTAGTGTTGTAATAAAAAAATCAACCTGACGTAACAATTTATAAATTTGACTCATACATTTTCATTTGTTCGAAATTCATCTTTTTTAACATAACACAGAAGACATAAAGGCCCGTATCCAATTGTCACATGGCTTATTTCTTTATGAAATCAGTCATTTCGTCGACGGAATGATCATTTAATAATAATAATAATAATACATACAATTTCTATAGCGCCGTTCTCCACTTTGATTAAATGCTCAAGGCGCTTTACAATTGTACATCAAAGCAAACAGACTGAAGATACAAGTACATCACCGTAATAGAAGAAGATGAAGAAGCAGAAAAAAAAGACATGAAAGTCTGTCTTCAAAAGACACTGGTCTTCAAAATGCACTGCTAAACAAATAGGATTTTAAATTACTCCTGAAAGATGTTATAGAGCTTGAGTCTTTCAGCTCACGAGGAAGTGAATTCCACAGTGTTGGTCCAGCGTGAGCGAAAGCTCGTTCCCCCCAAGATTTCCTAGAAAACGGAATATGTAAGAGACCTGAAGTTGAGGATCGAAGAGTTCGTGAAGGTTGGTATTGACGAAACAAACAAACATTGTAATCAGGAGCTGTTCCCTCAATAACGTGATAAATCAAAAGAAGTATCGAAGAAGTTTCGTAACGAAATGACAACATTTTGTTAAAGAAATGAAGATTTCTTCAACGAAATGGTTATTTCGTCGACGAAATGACTGATTTCGTATAACGAAATAGGCCATGCGACACTTGGCGCTCCATACAAATTGTCCATGGTTTAAATCATGGTTTCAATTGTATCACCGTCGTGAATTTGGGCCATTGAGTGTATTACGAGGTACTTTTAAAAGCTAGGACCAGGAAGTCTATGGGAGTCAAGGGGAGCCCAACTCAAGGGTCTTTCAATAACGTGGTGGCAAGTACAGACTTTTCTCTCTAGTGCATTGGGCTTGACAGAAAATACACGCCTGCCTTTATCAGATACGATTACATACGTAAATATTGTCTATTTCTCACTAAACAGAATATCTACAAGAGAGGCTTTTGACCTTTTCTTTTTTTCAGTCATTCTCACAATTAAAGTTTGAAAAAGTTCATGCCGATTTATAACGTTGACCTACATCACATCACCTTCTCAATTCAATAATACTGTTTGTGATTTCTGGCAGTACTTTTGGAGATGTCACGATAATGTTTGCTGTTCCGGTTGTCTGCAGTTGACTTGCTCTGGATGATGCGACGCCTTCGAATGAAACATGCCATTGATGTTCTTGGTTCACAGACAAATATACACCCAAAATGGTCTCGTGTCTCTTGTTTCATGCGAACATGCAACATTGCGCTGTTATGTACGGCTGTTGTGGTGTACAATGAGTTTCAGCATTCAAGTTGCTCAGTGTTGACGAATAATAAGGTATGGAGGCGGTGACTACTTAATCGTGTAAGCTCGCATGCAGTTTCCTGATAAAAACACACTAAAAAAACAACAATACCAATAACAACGAAGCCCTATCATTTTCTTTTCCGAAGCTCATTCCACCCTGTGAGTAATCAAACTTTTATCGTATCTTATTAAACGACAGGAAACGAACACACACACACACTGACGAGCTAGAAGTTGGATTCTGTACCCATAAAACTGAAAGGAACAATGCATCCAATTGGGCTATTTTGCTCCACTAGCCCCATTCACACGCATACACTCACACACACGTTGATATTCACTCTTTTAAAAATTTTGTTCAATATCAGCATCATTTTCACAATGAAACAAGTATCCCCCCCAAAAAATTAAGCCACTGTATTATTTTCACTTGTGTTGTTGAATCACCTATCTTTTTTTTAATTCTTACACACACACACACACACACACACACACATGCACCCCCCTCAAGTTCCGCCGCCCCTGAGTGATTATGACTTTCACGTAACGACTAATGATCGTTCAAGTTATCTTCACTATTGTATTGCCTGCGGTTGCACTTCTTTTAAGCAGCAACCTTCATCTTTGTTTGGATACCACTCTCATGGTAATTCTAATGCAAACATGAATCTTTGAACATGGTTTATGCACCATTGTTCACAAATTGTTCTTGAGTGACGCACTTTAAACCGTCATCCATAACAATATGGCACGTCTGACACATGTCAAGGTGTAAATAGGTTAGACTACCCTTTCCTTTAAATTGGAGAGATTTAGTAAGTGGGTATGTCATTAGCTTGGAGATTAGGTGGCGACCTAGTGACTGAGTTGAGTTTAGCTGAGTTGAGTTTATTTCACCATGCTTTGGCAAAAGCAAGCAAGTGACATCGAGTCCAAATGCTACAAATGAAGAAAATTTGTTTTTGGGTAGGCCCTTCAACATGGAATTTGTGATGAGAAATAATGTCGGTATTCGTGCAAGTCACATGGTGATGCATTTATGACAATTCGAAGAATTTTGATATTCCCATAGAAACTCATTATTATGTAACTTGCTTCCTTTTGCCAAAGTACTATAGCTTTGTAGCAAACATGAAAAATCTGGCAAAAGGAAGCATGTGACAATCAAATCATGAGTATGTTACTCGCTTCCTTTTGCCAAAGTATTATAGATTTGTAGCAAACATAGAAAATTGGCAAAAGGAAACAAGTGACAATCATATCATAAGGATGACATTTGCTTTCTTTTGCCGAAGTATTTTAGATTGTGTCCAAATATAAATAATTCGGCAAAAGGAAGCAAGTGACAACCATATCATGAGGTTGTAACCTGCTTCCTTTTGCCAAAGTATTTCAGATTTTTAGCAACATGAACAATCTGGCAAAAGGAAGCAAGTGACAATCATAAATATGAAAATGTTACTCGCTTCCTTTTTCCTTTTGTTGAAGTCTCCAACTTTCTCGACATGTCTGAAGCTTTTTTTTTCTCATTCGATGTCATGGCAACATGAATAGCTGAATTCGGAGCTCTATAATGGCAATTTAGCCATGGAACCTGTTACTGTTGTAACTGTCCTTCTCGGTTTCAGGGTTTGGAAATAAAGGTATAGTTTCTCACCCCCTCCCCTATCTCTCTGTCTCTCTCTTTCCCGGTGAAAAAGAAATCAATTACATTTTGATTAATCTATTCATCCCTTTTGTAATGATGTATCATTCGTACTTTGCAGTTTTGCGTGTCGAAGATCCTAAAGAGAGGGACAAAGATAAAGAGAGAAAAAAAGATTATTAAAGATAGCGGTTATTTTCTTTCACACTGAACAGCCACACTAAAAAACAACACAAAATGCTGTTAAACAACTCGTAATCCTACGTCATTGAGTCACGCCCACAAACGCACACGGAGACTATTATACGAGAGCGAACATCTTGAATCTTAAACAAAGAAGAGACACGATACATCGTGTCTTTTACATTTTCATGGAAATGTGAATCTTCTGCATAAACTGTGTACAACACGATCCCCCACTAAGTGTTACGAAATTCTTTTCCTAGTGAGACTCACACCATGGCCCTACCATGCTCACACGAATCTCCATTTATAAAGGGCCTATCTCACTGGAGGAGACTTAAGCCTAATGCCCACTGTGCGACCTGAGCCTGCGAGCTGGCGCGAGCTGGAGCGATCTCCTGCGAACTGCGTTGACGTCGCGTCGCACAGTGGGCGACCGAAGGTCGCACCAGATCGCAGCAGCTCGCCGCCACAAAGGTAAGGTTGCGTGAGCTCGCAAGTTTTCGGACATGTTCGCAATCAGGTCGCATAGTGAGCGTCCCCAGCTCGACCTAGATCGCAAGCATTTAGGCATACGTGAATGTCCTTCCAAAAGGGTAGAAAACTCAGAGAATTCGTGGGAAAGTTGATTTTTAAAGACAGTTTCACTAATTTCTGCAGAACAATTCTCTTACAGTTGTTATTCATATGTATATGAGTTAATGATTTCATAACCTCTCAATAATCATTGCTGGTGAACGAAAGTTATTTCAAAACACTCAATGTTTCTATTATCAAAGTGTAAAATATGATGTTATTTCTGGTTAAATAACTTTGATAATGTTCAGTTAGACATACTATCAGAACTTGGGACCCAGGCGACATTGAGCTTGAGTAATAAACGGGAATCTGGAAAATGAATATCTATGTACAATCTATGTGGCACGTTGTAAAAAGAAATGCAATCTTGCATGTTCAAAGACTGTTTCCAGAAAAATTAACGAAACTTCAAAATGTCATGATCTCTTTCTTTTCATCCAATTTTGATCAAATTTTCATTGTTTTGCAAGAAAATTATTCCTTCCTTTCAGACTAACACTCAGCTGCACAGTAATTCCACTTCAAAAAATGTGAAAAATGTGAAGAAGCCACATAATATAATTTTAATCTAAGGTGACACTGTCTGTTCCATTAAAAGCCCTATTCAGGCTAGATCCTGTGCGAGAAGAGCTAATCGTGCAGTGAGACAGGGACCAATGAAAGTGCACGCATGAGTAGAAATGGATCAAAAGGAATTTACTAGGGAGCTCGCAGTGAACTCGCAAAGAGGTCGCGCAGATGGGCATTGAAGAGGTCGCGTCCGCAATGAGATCGCGCTAGCTCACGGCGATCTGGTGAGCTGGCGAGCTGGTGCGAGCTCAAGGTCACTTTCAACGCACATCAACTCACACCAGCTCACAGACTCAGGTCGCACAGTTAAAGTAGGCTTTCGGCCTCGACTGCCGCCACTCGTCATGCTCGTGCGACTCTGAAGACCAAGAAATGGCTTGCCCTCTCACCAAGAAGGTAATTCCAAGACGACTTAAGAGATAGGTCTCTCCAAGGTCTATGGGTCTCTGCAAAAAAAGAAGAAAAAACTCTTTCCTGATTCTTCCATTTTGGATCACTCAGGTTCCTCTTGTTTTCTTCAAAAACTCAATGAAGGTTAACGGCTACAATAAACTTTGATCTTGTTTCATCTTTTTTTTTATTTATTCTTTTAGATGTGATTTCATCTGGAAACGCCCAAGACGCAATGTTACGTCCATAAGAAGTTATCGCGTTTATGTTTGGCACGGATGAATTCATGTCTGACAGGCAGTGGGCGAGAATAATGACAACAAAACCGAAGGACTGCACAAAAATCACGAAGGCAGACATTTTTTTTTTTTTTTTTTGGGGGGGGGGGGGTCAATAGTCATAGGACTGAATAGCATCTATCGATAGTGTGCGCAGTAGTTACTCTTGTAAGATCATTTTCAAGGTTACATACTTAATTAACGTATCCCACTCATACTGCAGTGGGATAAGGCAGTCAGATACAACTGAATGATTACTACTGATAACACCCCCAAAGAGCTAGTCGCTACCGACTTTGTTCCTGGAAGTGAGGAGAGTGCTGCAAGGCTGCCGAGTTTCACATGAATTCAAGTAATCCTTGGTTTCAAAAACTGAACACAAAGGGAGGACTTCGGGATTTTTAGGCAATCTGATTGAGAGCGTTTGGAAGTCTCTCCAAATGTGATGGCGCAACGACTACCTCTGTTAATCATCTTTCTGGCAGTCGTCCGGTTGTGCCACTCACTTTCAGATGTAAGTACAATCGTATCAGTATCTTCTCGGATTTTTTTTTCTTAAAATAAATGGAGCTACGATCTTCCCACCCAATCAGTATTAAGTATTAAGGAGATCAATCTTAAAGTATGATAAATAGGCACGGATAAAACTGACTATGTTATAGTGATGTGAGCTACTCTAGTTACACAATTGCCTCAAGTGACATTGATAGAATACAAAATTCTTCTAGAAAGAATAATTCCTTGAAGCGACATTCTAGTGGGCAACGATTATCTATTTATCATATTTTAATTTCTTGTTTTATTTTACTTCTTATGAATTTTGTTTTAAATCAACAATAACTAGATGTTCACGTCAGTCGTGGACTGTGTTAAATTTGTGTTCTTGGTGTGGCTTCTAACTGGGTGATAAGTTTTGCACGTGACGATAAACATTGACGTGCACAGAATATACATTTAAAGAAAGCCTTCTGCTAACATTGCATCTCATAACTGAATAAAAAAGCATCTGTAATCATCAATAGTTATTAGAAGACTTCCTTCTTTATCATCAATTCGCATGGTGTTTTCAAATTTGCGGTTCAGTGCTGTTTTTTTTTTAAAGAGATAAAGCAACTCATGAAAAAGCGTTTTATTTGACATAAGGAAGACAGAATGATTGAGAAATTTAAAAATGCTGCAGGCAAAGCTATTGGGACAACAGAAGAATGTGTTTGTACCCCGAAAGACTGTCTTTACGTCTTCTCTTATTCTCAATCAAAAGGCCATAATCAGTAAGCTAGACTCCAAGATGTTAACTTGAAGATAAACTAATTGCCTCCTGAGCCTTTTATCTAACTACAAACAAATTTGCATTACAGTTTTCATCCCTTTTTGGATAGGATCAATCGGCAATTGTTGTAGACAGTCTAGGCGCAAGTGACATTTAAGAGGGAGGTGGTATAAGATCTGAACAAAAGGGAGTGACAGCTCAGCTCGGGCGCAAAGAAATCTAAGTAAGGAACGGCGTTGCAGCAGAAACGGGGGAAATTTGAACGAATTTTATGATCCCTATAAGGATTTCGAAAATGAGAAAGATATTCCTGCATATATTAGTACTTTGTACACTTATCATACTCTTATGCGGAAATCGTTGAACATGTGAGTTTCACAGAATTAGCATACCGCCAAAATTAATCTTCTTTTATTCATGCTGTTTTGTTAAAACTTCCTGCTCCCGTTAGCTTAGTCTTTGTCCCTCCCCCAAAACTGACGTTTTCTACGCTCTACAGATGATATTCATGCTATTCATGATGCTCATGGGCATTGGGGTAGGTGCACTTAATGTTTTGTCGCAGCTTTTGGCCCTTACCACGCTCTTAGTATAAATCACACAGGATGTTCCTCCTCTTGCTCAATGATCTACACTGAGTGCTCGCCATCATGCTGTAAACGTCTAATGACAGCAAAAATGTCGGTTGAACGGTTACGACCAGAAAATAAGCAACATTTGAGACATGTTAACGGCTCGTGTTCACTGGGTGTGGAATAATGTCAGGGGCTTTGAATTTGGCTACTGGGATATATCCATACCAGAAAGAGAAGGGTCAATTTCACGTGGTCACAAATACAAATTGTGTTGATGCACTTAGTGCTATTATTATAGGCATTTAAAAGTGCACGCTTGGCATACATGTGAAAGAAATAAAAAATCTTTGCGGAGCTTGCATTTGGCATTTCAGCAAAATTAAACCTTCTATAAAAAAAAAAAAACAGAAGGAATAACTGACGTTGAACACAGTGTGCATAGATCAAAACTTACTATATATATCAAACAAGGTAAACGCAACTGTCTCAACCTTTGAGAACAGAAGCAAGAATACCATTAACACGAGAACGGAATTAAAAATTTCTTTAACCGATTCCAATAGAGACAATTTGTGGCCACCACTCACCCCTAAACATGTGAACAGAATGACGAGCGGAGGTGGCATTTTCTTTTTTCCTCCTGTCAACCCTTTTCTATTGTAAACAAGGAATAATAAAGTATCATTATGATACAGATTCTGATCACAAATTAGTGTTACAATGTACCCAATTTTATTACTTTCTGTACACTGTACCCAATGTTTTTACTTTTTACTTGGTAGCCCATTCCTTGGGCTGCCAAGTAAAAAAAAGAAAGAACACACAAACAAACAACAAATAAATGATAAATTATTTTAAGATCAAAATAAACATAAAAGCACTTTTTTGTCTAAAAGTTGTCAATTTCATAATTGAAAATGCAAAATTTAACGGGGCGAAAATTATAATACACTAACAATATACTTTACTATATCTATACACTAATATTTACTTATGAGTAAATTTAATGTATACAAAGATGGTAGCCTCGCGTCCTCGAGTGTGCCCCGTGGAACATAACTTTAGTAAACCCTACATTTTTCCTTTTCTTCTATGCTTTCTAGTAAATTATAATATAGGTTTTCCTGGCCAATTTCGCACTTTTGTCAGTCCATTTGATAAAAGGTTCATTCAATTTAGCGAAAATCCTCGTCACTGCACATTCTGTCATTCAAAATTGCAACTTGTTCGTTCAATTGTAAGCATTTCGATCAATGAAATTCGCACTTGTGCCTTTCGAATTCGTAAAACGGCATTCAAATTGGCACGTACTCTTCAGTCATTCAAATTCGCCAGCACTGCGGAAAATGGTATTTCAGTCATTCAATTTCGCGTATGGGCAGTCAAATTCCAAACATGTTCATTCAAATTGGCTAAATGTTATTTCTATTTTGAAAAGGTGAGAACCGTGATTTATGCGTATTTAAATGTGAATTTTTGTTTCATCCACACACTGTTAAGTATATAGTAAAGGTATTTTTGACCCTAAATAACTCAAGTTGGTTGTTCTGTAACGCCCCTCTTCTTTCATACATGTTATCAGAACTATACATGTACCAGTACCATATATTCACTTCACTTTCTTATGTCCAGTCATGGCAGCAAAAGTTAGATACAGGCGTATCTCTCAAGAAGGCAGGGAAAAAATCATAGAAGCATTCGAGGGTAATAACCTTGACAAATTGATGGCTAGAGCGGATCCAAGAATTTTATTCCTAATGATGATTAACGCAATATAGCACCCATCAAATGAAAATAATGAAACATGCAGATGAAAGAAAATAGGCGAAAATTATGCTCAAAACATTCCTGCAACAGAGGCTCATTTTACTGAATTTTTAGGTGAGCGTAATTCTGATTCCATATTTTTCATACAACTAACAGATTTGAAATTATTGATATAGTTTCCTCTTTGAAAATAAACGATGTTCTGGTCATGATGAGATAGATAATTTCATACTTGAGGGTGTTATTTTCTCGATTGCTGATCCACTTGCTCATATATTCAATTTGTCAATTTTTATTGGTGTGTTCCCTGATAATATGAATTTGGCTAAAGTAATCCCAATATTTAAGACAGGTGATAAGTTTGAAGTCAGCAATTATCGTCCAATTTCATTATTATCGTCATTGTCTAAGGTCTTAGAAAAACGTATTTACAAGAGAATGATCAATTTTTTGAAGGTACATGACGTTTTTACGAATTCTCAGTTTGGTTTTCGTGAGAAACATAGTACTACGCATGCTCTTTTGTATTTTGTTGATAGAGTTGTTCACGCAATCGATAACCATTCTCATTTAGTTAGTATAGGTTTTCCCGGCCAATTTCGCACTTTTGTCAGTCCATTTGATAAAAGGTTTATTCAATTTAGCGAAAATCCTCGTCACTGCACATTCTGTCATTCAAAATTGCAAGTTGGTCGTTCAATTTAGCATTTCGTTAAACGAGCATTCAAATTGGCACGTGCTCTTCAGTCATTCAAATTCGCCAACACTTGTGAAAGGGGTATTTCAGTCATTCAATTTCGCGTATGGGCAGTCAAATTCCTAACATGTTCATTCAAATTAACGCCATGTTATTTCTTTTTTGAAAAGGTGATAACATTTAAACGCGTTTTTCTATGTGATTTTTGTTTCATCCACGCACTGTTAAAGGGACTGTACAGTACTGGTTGAGGTAGGGATTCATGTTTTGAACATTCCTAAGTGAGGTAATGAAAAGCCTCTTATGAAAATATGAAAGAGCATGTAACTTTAAGACGGATTCAACGTTTATTTGATGAAAATTGGTTTTCAAATGGCTGAGATATCCAAAAAAATGCTAATAATAAAAGGCGACATGCCACAACTTTATTAGGACCTCTTTGTTTCGCCCTGTTTTTGGATAGTAGTATCTCAGCCATTTCAAAACCGATTTTCATTGAATAAACTTTTGATACCCCTTAGAATTGCATTCCCCCTTACATCTCATAGAGTGGTTTCTGAATATCTCGCAAAATGTTAAAAGCTAAATCTACACCTCGACAAGAACTGTACACACCCTTTAAGCAGTAAAAGTATCATATTTTTTACCATACATAACTCGGGTCTGTTGTTCTGTAACGCCCCTTTTTCTTTCATACATGTCATTTTAGGCCTACATGTACCAATACTACAGATTAACTTCACCTTCTTACAGTCATGACAGCACAAGTTAGATACAGACGTATTTCTCAAGAAGGCAGAAAAAGAATTATAGAAACATTTGATGATCATAACCTTGACTTCCTAGAACTGGCCGACACACTCGGAATAAAGCACTCAACGGCCAGATAAGTTGTGGCCACATGATGCACTATATCTTCGGACTGGAAGAATCACTAAGCACATTGAAGAAAAAAAAAACTGTTGCCAAAATCTCTAGAATAAGTACGAAAATATGAAATGTAATGACGATTGCAAAACAATAACTATGTTGAAAAAAAGAAAGAAAGAACCAAAGCATAAACATGCGTGCTAAATTGACTGCAAAAGATGTTAAATTGGATGCCCCAAAATGAATTTGAATGAACGAGTGCGGCATGTCCGTGATCATGTGACTATATCATTCTAAATTGAATGAACGAATAACAAAATGGTGCTTGTTTTACGAATTTCAATTGAAAAAGTGTTAATTAGAATGAGGCTAAAGGTAATTTGAATGCTCCACAATGAATTTGAATGAAGAGATCATAAAATTGAACTCCCGAACATGTCATCTACGCTAAATTTTGCTAAATTGAATGCAGCAGTTAGGAATTGGACTGATAAAAGTGCGAAATTGGCCGGGAAAACCTATATTTTCTTGGACTTCTCCAAGGCCTTCGACACTATCAATCATGATATTTTACTTTATAAGTTATCGCATTATGGAATACGTGGGAAGGCCTTGGAGTGGTTCAAGAGTTATTTAGTTGATAGAAAACAATTTGTTACAATTAAAAACAATGATTCCGTTATCAGAGAAGTTAAATGTGGCGTCCCACAGGGAAGTCTTTTAGGGCCGTTATTGTTCATTATTTATATCAATGATTTTTGTCGCGTATGCGACGACGTCTCTTTTATTCATTTTGCAGATGACATTAATGTATTTTTTGCCCTTAATGATATTGATTTTCTCGTTCATAAAATTAACATTGAATTGAAAAAAGTGACAAACTGGGTCAGGGCCAATAGGCTATCACTCAATGCTCAAAAAACGAAATATATGCTTTTTAGTAATACTGTTGATAGTTTAAGTACAAATATAGTATTAGATGACTCTCATTAACAAAGAGTCTCACATATCAAATTTTTGGGTGTCATTGTGGATGACAAACTTTCCTGGAAATCACATGTTGATAATGTTTGCAATATGATTTCATGTAATATAGGCATGGTACATAGACTGAAATTTCATATTCCACAAAAATCATTTATTATGCTATATTCGTCGTTAATATTGCCTCATCTTAATTATGGAATATTATATAGTTTGGGGCAACACGCATCAGAATTTATTAGAGAGAGTGTTCCTTTTACAAAAGAAAGCTCTCCGTGTTATCTGTTATTCCCCTGTACGTTCTCATACAAATATGTTGTTTGCCTCCAACAAGCTCTTAAAAATTGCAGATTTGTTTTTGTTTAATTTAGGGCAATTTATGTACAAGTATTGTAATAACTTGCTTTCCGTCCATTTTTGACTCTATGTTCATTAAAAATCAATCATTTCATGAATATCCCACTAGGCGTTCCAATGAATTTCATTTACCTCTTTTAAGAACGATTTTTGCTAAAAACACACTTATTCATGTAGGCCCAAATCATCGGAATTCTTTGGATCATCACATAAAAAACGCTCCATCCATATATTCTTTCAAGAGGAGACTGGAGTCTTTTTTATTGCAATCGTATAATGACTCTACAATACCGAATTACCCATTTGGCCTTTTTTTCTTACATACTGACCTGCTCACTTTGTCCCCTCTTCGAAGAATTAATGGTATTTTTTTTTCCTGGATGTTCGCAATGTTGTCATCTATGCCATTTAGCCCATAGCGTCTTGAAGTTGACTTTCCGTATGTTACTCCTGTTCATACGTCTCTCTATTTTCTATTTTCTTGTCTCGTCAAAATATTACCTTTTCCCCACCACTATCTTCTGTTTCTCTTGGCATGCTTCTGCCGAAGATCGCTGTTTCTGTTGTTCTGTTTCTGCTTCTGTTGTGCATTTTTGTCTGCTATTTTGTCTTCAGTTTGTCAGTCTTGTCCATCCCGTTTTGTCCTGTACAACCTTTTCTTCAGTAGTTGTCTTGTTGTCTAGTCCTGTTTCATGTTTGTTCGCTTCTATGAAAGTGTATACCTGGTAATCTAATTTTCAGTGGGCTTCCAGACTTCTTCCACTTTGTTATTTTTTTTGTATCTACGATGATTCAATTTATCTTTCCATCGATGTTCTTTTTCAGAGGGGCCCCACATACTACAAGCTCTGTCTTTTTAGTGGGTCCCTCCATTTTTCGCACTTTAAGCAACGGTATACATGTACTTCACTTTGATCACTTCTGTATCTTTTTTACTATACAATATATGATTACTATAGGTCCTCAATTGTTGTACAGTCTTTTCATTTCACTATGTTCTATTTACCTTATTCTCTGTTATCAATAGAAGTGAAACACATGTTTTGTCGAAAAATGAACTAAACTTTGAATTGAATTGAATTGAAGAAATAATCACGATGTAAATTGAGACCTCTTTCACCCAAATAATGTCAAAACAACAGTAATGTATCTGTGAATGAAATAATGCTATAGAACACCATAAAGACATACACATATTTTTGAAAGTACTATAAAGTTGCAAGGGTGATATCAGAATAAAGAATGAATACGAAAATATGAAATGTTATGATGCTTGCAAACAGTACCTATGATGAATGAAAATGAAAAGAGGAATAAAAGCATAAACGTGTCTGCTAAATTGACTGCAGTAAATGCGAAATTTGATGCCCAAGTATGAATTCAAATGAATGAGCGCTGCGTATACGTGATCACATGACTATATCATGCTAAATTGAATGAATGATTTGCGAAATGGTGCTTGTCTTACGAATTTGAACAGAAAAAGTGTTGATTCGAATGATGTTAAAGGTAATTTGAATGCTCCAAAATGAATCTCAATGAAAAGATTATAGAATTGAAATACCAAACATGCCATCTATGCTAAATTCTGCTAAATTGAATGCAGTAATTAGGAATTAGACTGAAAAAAAGAGCGAAATTGGCCGGGAAAACCTGAACAAAAAAAAAACAACAACAACAACAACAAAACAACCACATCAAAAACAAAACAAAACAAAACAACCCCAGAAGTGTTCCGGTGTGCAGCCCCCCCCCCCCAAAAAAAAAAAAAAAAGATAGATAAATAAAATGAAATGAAATAAAAATATTTGGGCAAAAAGAAAAAGAGAGAAAAATAGAGCATGCAAGTATGCTTAAAATCGCAAGCTGGCAACCCTAAAAATGAAAAATCTGCCTACTGTGGGAGGGGGATACCCCCCCCCCCCACATGTTTCTATTAAGTATAGTGAATGGGTGCGTGATATTGGTTTGATCATCGACAAAAATCTTACCCTACAACAACACATTAAACACATTTGTAAGTCAGCATCTTTTGAATTGTCTAAAATTGGGAAGAAAACTACTTGACCGACCTAAAACTGACAGATTAATTCATGCATTTGTTTTTTGTTACCTAGACTATTGTAACTCCATATTTTCTAACCTCCCTCATACACATTTACTCCCAATTTAACGGGTACAAAATTCTGTCGCAATGCTTGTCTCCCTCTCTAGGAAATCCGAGCCCATATTTCCAATCCTCTGTTATCTCCACTGGCTTCCCATACATTACCGCATATCTTTTAAAGTTCTTCTGCTTACGTACAAAATTCGGAATGGGCTAGCTGTGATTCCGATCTGCTAAAAATTGAAATGCAAAGGCGGCGGAATGTATTTTCATGGGGGGGAGGGGGGGGGGGGCAAAGGTGAAAACAATACTGTAATGCAGTCGCAAATGGAAACTGTTACAGATTTTGTGAAATATGCATATTCATGCGATGGTGGCATATGCTTACATTCATCGGCAAGGGAGTTTAATTTCTCTCGTTTGACACGTGATGAGTTCGCATTCATTTGATAAAATCTATAACGAAACAAAAATAGCGCCTAGTCTTTCATTAGGGTTTCTAACTAGAACCAGATATTGGCGATGTTGCTGATCATTTCACTCATTAGTAAATGTATTTCTCTTGTGACATCAAAACCAAAAAGAGATCATGCAAGAAAAAGGTTGATGACTTAAAAAGCTCTTTGCACTGACCTTTTTACCCAACAAACCCCGATGGAACTAAAGTTGATAATTATCTCGGAATCATCTTTGCGTGTATTTGCACAAAGCTTTGAGTACATTAAAACTATTACACGACCCCGCATCATTCCACTTCACTGCTTCCATTATCCGGTTTCGTTAACTCTTCCATTGGCGTTGCGCTTCCTTGACATGCCAATGACTTGCTCGGGCCAATGACGGGTCTCCTTGTTGTTGTTATCATTTACCCTTGCGTGTCCCAGGTAGGCGTACCTATTGTTCTGTGTTCATGAATGTGTATTTATTCAGGACCCAATCAGAACGACGTGAGGTTCTTTTAGTAAAATGTGATTTGCGTGATATGGTATCGGAGTGCAATTGCCGTAACGCCGACCATGAATTCCTTGGAATTCCTCTGCCTCTCGTGTCTTGTTCAATCCCTGCTGTAGACAGGTAGACTCTAACGAAATAGATATATACATACGCAGATTTTCCATTAGGAGCATGGGTCATCAGAACAAATAAATAATATAGAGTATAATTCATTGCTATACTTTCATTCTCTCTCCTTCATCACTGTTCTTTCATCCTCTCCCTATAGTCCACCTTTATCTCACTGTGCGTGCAAAAATAGAAACTCAAAACGAAGGCGAATTTATACAGTCGCCGTTTATTTCTACTCTTCACCTGTACAACTAAATGAATAAAATCAAACAAGCAGGAAGAACACCCCCAAGCTTTAACAAAACAGGGTATCCATTCATATTCTGTATGAAAGGTTTTGACTTGTTTCTTTCGTTTTGGACCGATCAAATGAAGTTGTGCCAATGAGCACATTTTTTTTTTTCACGCGAGACAGGGAGTAACACACTCCCAGTGTGAATGACAACTAAGCCGAAAATAATTGAGCATAATCGGATCACAGGCGCATATTTCATTACACCAAATCTGTGTTGCTATTCAGGCATGATATGTACATATGAAGATTTTGTTCGCAGAAACCGATAAGTCCATATTTGCAAATGGAGATATTTGCGATGAAAGGTCAAGAAAAATAAAGAGAATGATAAGAAATTTTTCGTGTCTTTTGACCATAACTTCAAAAATGTATCTTTATATGCAATGACCAATATATCATTTAAAAGGTATTATTTTGTACTTTATGACAGAGACCGCACTTCAAAATTTTCAAAAATAGACTTATCGGTTTTTGCGAACAAACTCGTCATATATAATTTGTAACTTAATCATTAGTATTATGAAATTTAAAGTTATTTGTTATCACACTAAGTTGTGTAATGTAAGCACTCTATCCCGTGACAGGAATTCGAGTCTGAGGGGCTAAAATGTACCTTTCAATTAACAAACAAAAAGTCTTTATATTCTTTCTTTCTCCACAACTTGCAAAGTGTATTATGTCCTTGGAAATGTCTTGTTGTTGGTGCATGAGAAGAAAAATAACAGACATAATTTTTGTCTGATACTACGTGACGACAGATGATCATAACATTACTGCTGCATTGTATACATCACACAATATCAACAGAGTTGAATAAAACATGATTGAAAAAGTTTTCATACTTGGAAACTTTTCAGATGAGACAATTATTGATAAAGAAAAAACAACAACAACAAACAAGCAAACATTTCATTACATTCTCCAGTGGTGTGCTTTGTGTGCTTTGTGTGCTTTGAGCATGTGCGAGCACGCCCGCGCGAACGTATTTGTGTATGCGTGTGTTGTTACATTATGTCAAGGAGGTATAATGACGCTATCAGTTGATAACGTACTGTTTAAATCAAGTATTTTAATGTCACGTCCATGTTGCTAGGTTGTCCTATAACTTCATGTAAGTTCGACTTATCGAGAAGGTGGAATACATGTAGTAACACAAGAATTTCTGAATATCTGAAGCCGATTTACAAGTCAATAAAACTTTTCACTACACAGGTAATCCGACTGATTGACAATCAGAGATGTCGAAGGGAAAATAAAATCTGAGCCTCCATTGTTTGTATTTTTCATAATTCTGATCGGACTACTGGTCAAAGATTGTCTATACACATTCTTCCTTTTTCAAAGGTGTGGGGGATGCGGAGTCATAGGCGTATGATCCATACAATAATAGGAAAATGTCAGGAGCAAAAACAAAAAACAAAAACAAAAAACAAAGAAACAAAAGCAAAAAAACCCAAAACCAAAACCAAAACCAAACAAACAATATGAAAACAACAGACCAAACAAACAAAAGAACAAAAACGAAAGCGACGGGAAAGGAGAGGAATCTCAAACTGGAGACGGGATACAGAAAATGTACGGTTACACGGAAATTACGGGACTAAATAGTGCAAAAGTATAAGGTTTGGTATAATCTAGTTAGTAACGGTATCTTTACCACCACGCATAACTCCGTAGGAATACGATTCCATTTTAACAGAGCACACGCTTTTGCCCATAGAGAGCAAGGCTCTACAGAATGTAATGACATGTGTCTTAATGGGGCCCTGAGATCAGCATGAACCATGCATGTGGTGACGCGGGACCTTGAGGACCCTGCAGGATTTGTGGCAAGAGGTTTTTCTGTCTACCTGAACCGGTATAGTGGAGTCAGTCCTTTTTACGTGTTTTCCTGTTCTCTTACTTTGTTCTCCCCGATCTGGCCGTAAAGATGCCCTAATCACGCTCAAGAATCCATAGACATGCAGGCTGTAGATCACCGGTGATGCGTGTGTCCGCGACACAGTTGGTGGTATCACACTGTATTTTTTTTTTCCAAATATTTTGCCGATGCTCATGGAGTTGCTGCCGAAGCCTAAACTCCATTGGCGGTCATACGATGCTTTAAGTTACCCCCACTAATGACCTCAAGCTTATTACGATCATAGCCGAATTTGTACATTTCCTTAATCGTGTCCTTGAAAACCTTAAAGTATCAATCACTTTCAGCAGCTCCTTGGAACTATCCCGGGATGGAAGAAGTGTCGTGCGTCAGTGAGAGCTGGCATGGTGAACAAGACGATTTTAGATGTCACTGATGTACAATAAAAGTGACTGTACATAGTACAAGTAAAAAATGCCTCTTTGCTTAGAAAATGTATGACCCAGAAGGAGGCTGCATCACTTGGATGACTGGAAGAGCAGCCTCTCCGAATATTGATGGGTTGGTAATCTCGACCACAGGTCCTAGCAGGTGGTTCCAGGTTCTAACAGCTCCGGGGGGGGGGGGGGGGGGAGGAGGAAAGAACGCATCTATGGTCGGAGTTGGATTACATACTTGAACTTTAATATGGCCATGCCTTCCTACAGTGTATGTAGGCAGCTGGGAAAATTACATATGATAATCGTAGACAAACTTGACAATAGTGGATCGTATGAAAGAGGGTGCACCGAGCAAGGAGGCGCCGTGTGTGGAGACTATTCCAACAAAGAGCTGAGACCAGCGCTGACGAAGATGTTGCATTCCTGTAGTCTCCATCTACAAAGCGAGCAGCAGTTTTCTGCACCTGCTCAAGAGAGTTTACCATTGCTGTTGTGTGTGGGTCCCAGCCCTCTGTTGTATATTCCAGTTGGGGCCGGACAAGTGCAGTACAAGCTCTGGCCTTTACTTTCTTGGTGCATGGTGATACTGTTCTACGAAAAAAGCCCTATATAGTGTCTTGCTTGCTCTGTGCCTGATGTACTGGCAATGCCTATTCAAGCCCAAGTCATCAGTGATTGCCACTCCTATAGGTACTTGTTTTTGCTCAATTTCGGATAGTGTGACGCCTGCATAATAAAGGCCTGTTTTCACGGTGCATGCGCATATCGAAAAAAGGCATAGTCCAACATTCGGAGCATCCTTTGGAGGTAGCATATTATTATGTTGGAGCGATGCTCAACGGAGGATATGAATATGCTTTCTAGGATTAGGGTTAGAGTTTACTCAGTTTAGGGTTAGGGCTAGGGTTAGGGTTAGGGTTAGGGTTAGGATTAGAGTTTAACGTAACCTCGGTGTCCCAGGTAATAAACTGAATAAACTTTAACCCTAATCCTACAGCATAATATTCATATCCTCGGCTGAGGATCGCTCCAACATAATTATTCTACCACCTTTGTATTACCAAATAAGGCAACGGGCGGGCACCCCACGCAGACTGGCCGGCAGTCAACCGGCAGTCTACATGCGTGCCCTCTACGACAAGAATCATGGAGCAGCTGTAGAAGTAATGGCAACACAAATGTCCGTCAGGAGCTGTATACGACACCCATACTGGTCACGATGAAAAAAAATTACCTTAAACTTGTAGGGCTTTGTAGTAGTTGACATGATATCTTACGACCTCAAATCAAACTTAATGTGTGCAAAAGTCTCAGACGACAAGATAGGAGTTAGTGCTTTATGTATCTTGTTTTTTCTTGACTTTTACAGTTCCACGATGTCTTCACAAAGGAGGAAATGCATACGTATTCCAGGGCTTCCAAAATATCAGGTAAACGTTCATACCTTCGTAGTATTGAGGCTCCGTTAATAGTGTTCAGTTACCCAGAATCTCAGCGGTGCATCAATTTGTTCTGCAGTGTCTTTCTAATAATCATTATCATCACGAAAAAAGGTTTACTCACTATTAAAGATGAAAATAAAAACTACAGACTTACTTTCAATTGTAATGAAAGTAAGAAAACAAGTATAAACTTTCTGATGAAATATGACATTGACAATTTGTCTTTAGTAACACAGCGAATCACTGTATGGTCTTTATCCTTTATCACCACTTGCTTAATGTGAATACTATGATGTTTTTGCTTTATATATATCATGCAGAATATGACATCATTCTCCCAAGATTTGTCAGACCGTCATCAAGAATTTCAAAGCGTGGTCTCGACGCGACCAAACATCCAATATCGCAGGAAGTCAAATTTACCGCCTTCGGTGAGGACCACCACTTGAAACTGAAACTCAACAATTGGCTCTTGAAACCTGATCTTGAAGTGGAGTACGTATTGGCCAATGGCACGATTCGGAAGCAACCTTTGGCGACAAAGAACTGCCATTACTTTTCCACGTCCGTCACACATCAACAAGCAAAAGGCGCTCTCAGCACATGTGATGGAATGGTACTTTCATTTAATATAAAAAAAAATACTCTGAGGCTTAAAAGCTTTAGTTATTGTATATCTACACACGACTATCGTAAATATCTTGTGCATTTTACACTTAACAATTTAAGTTTCACTGTGATTGCCTTCAAAGAAGTTGAACATTTGGTTTCTTGTCAGTATGACTGACTTGATTTGTGACCCTGCTGCAATGATTATCATCTTACAAGAAAGGAAGTCTTCCTTCATATGCGACCGTGCATCACAAAACCAACAAAAAGTCGCACGCACTGATTTTGTGTTAGGACTGAAAAAAGGTGAAATGGGTCAACCCAGACAATCTTGAGTTTTTCGTATCTTCCGAAAAAAACAAGTCTTCTTCTACATTATTCTGAAGTTTGAGATCATAAAACAAACAGGAACTTGTGGTTTTATTTTTTTGAACACTCTTTGGTGGAATAGTGTGATTAGGTGTTTCTCAGAGAGTCATCTTTTCTATTCTTAAAAACCCAGTCCAAACTCTTCACTTTCAACTCTGATAGCTTTAGAAAGAATAGTGCTACTGCATTGGAAGTTGGTAGTAATCAATTACACAATGTGTTAATAACGCATAATCAATTTCAGCTTCATCAAACAAATTCATTCATTGTTGTTACCCCTGTGGTTAACATCCTGTTTTTTGTTCCGTTAATCGCACAGCTAGCACGGCTTGATAATCATTAAGCGCTTGAACAGACCTTGTACTTCAGAGCCTCTTTTCTCAGTTCACACTTTCCAGATTGTGTGCTTTCTCTCCAATAATAGGATAGGTATAGGAAAGTCCATTTGAATTGAGCTATACATCATTTTAAAGCTTAGAGTCTGCTCTTTCAGAGTCCACTCTTAAATAAAAATCCATGTCCGGCAACTTTTTGTTGGTTTTGTGATACAGGGTCACATATAGTAATTTAAAATAAATGTGCTCTTGGAGAAAACATCCCGGTGCAAATGCTTTCCATGACTTTTGAGAAAACATGATCACAAAGAATGTCAATGTGATTAAAAACCAAAGTCAAGCAATCAAAATTACTGACGATGATGGTTATCACAGTTTAGACAAATATTGTTTGGAAATGGCAGAGGGCTTGACAAAGAAAATTGTACGACCATATTTTGTCATCTACTCTTAGATGATGCGTAGAGTTTAGTATTTTATCCATGTTATAACACTGCGTCTTACAATACAATCATATGAATTGTAACTGATCGACAAATTGCCCAACATCGACGTAAATAAGCACTGAATTGATCAGTGTATCAGTAGTAGCCATAATAAAAAATCATACCAGTACTCGAGCTGGATTCGAACTTACGACCTCATGATCTCCGGACAGGCTTCATCTCCACTAGGCCACCGAGCTTCCGCCCGACAGGAAGTGGTGGGTCTAATCCTTATGGCATGCAGTTTGCCAATCAGTTGCAATGAAAAATCTCGACAGAAGAATTTTATGAATTTGAATCATATAAATGTATATCATTATATAATATATTATGTACATACAATAGTATTATATACAATGTATTTTTAAGAAATTCGTACATATACATGACACATTATGTCACGTTGTCAGTTTGAAATAATTATGTATATATACACACATATTATTGTATGTATATAATATATATAATATATATATGATTATATATGTGATCGTGCATCACAAAACCAACAAAAAGTCAGACGCACTGGTTTTGTGTGAGGACTGAAAATAGGTGAAATGGGTCAACCCAGCCAACTTGAGTTTTTCATATCTTCTGAAAAGCAGGTCTTTTTCTATATCTTACTAAAGTTTTGGATCAGAAAACGAACAGGAAATTGTGTTTTTAGCAGTTTTTTCCTGAACACTGCTAGTGTTATTAAGTATTTCTCATAGAGTCCTCTTTTCATATCTTAAAAACCTTGTCCATACTCTTTACTTTCAACTCCAATAACTTTGGAAAAATTAATGCTACTGCTTTGAAAGCTAGCAGCAATCATCTACAGAAAGTGTTAACAAAGCATGCCTAATTCCAGCTTTTTCTGATAACCCCTTCATTGTTGTTCCTCCGGTGGTTAACATCCTGTTTTTTGCCCCATTTATAGCACAGCTAGCATGGTTTGGTAATCATTAAGAATAGACCCTGTACTTCAGAGCCTCTTTTCTCAGTTCACACTTTCCAGAGTGTGTGCTTTCTTTCCAATAATAGGATAGGTTAGGAAAGTCCATTTGAATTGAGTTATACATCATTTCAAAGCTTAAAGTCTGCTCTTTCAGAATCTGCTCTAACTAAAAATCCATGTCTGGTGACTTTTAGTTTGTTTTGTGATGCAGGGTCATATATGTATATATATATATATATATATATATATATATATATATATAAAATGTGCCGAATTTCTTTAAAAATACTTTTCATCTGCTTATTGGATTTCCGGCTACTTCACCCGTATGCCTTTTCATGTTTTACGAATATCACTGGATGGTGTATTTTCAGCGGGGTTCCATAAGTGTTGGGAATGAGGTTCTGCACATTGAACCACTCAAAGACGACCACGCACGGAGAGTTCGTCGTAGTGACTCCTTGGCAAGTCATCCTCATGTGATCTACAAGCGAGATGCGTCCAGTGAGGAACCGGCTAAGTGCCCTGTAGTGCAACGTAAGAACTACATCCTTATTTTTTCTTGTCTATATCCTCTCAAAAATTGCCCGGCTTCAGTTTTTGGTGTAACGTATTGTGTGACGTTTAGGATTTCCTTTATTATAAAGTCGATGGATGAACATAAGTATGATTGCTTGGGAATTTTTCTGGACTTGTCAAAGGAATTTGACACCATTGACCACTCTATACTTCTGAGTTAATGGTGTCAAATCCAAGAATGGTGTCAAATCCCAGACTACTGTCACCCAGTATGGTGTACCACAAGGGTCAGTGCTTGGCCCTTTGTTATTCTTAATTTATATCAGTGATGTTATCAATTCATTTAATTATTTTCTTATTCACTATTTACAGATGATAATAGCTTCTTGTTATCCCATAGAAATATTTCTACTCCAATGGCCATCGCAAATGCTGAAATTATTTTATTTCCGAAAAAATATTTTGCTGATTCTGTTGTAACAAGCTGTTGCTCAATGTTCAAAAGGCAAATTGTGTTATTTTTAGATCCACAGGTAAGAAAATTCTTAACAATGTTGTTCTCCTGAAGGTGGGTGATCACAGTGTTGCACGAAGTGAGCATGTGAAATTCTTGGGTGTTATTGATGAATATCAATAGCATATAGATGCTATATTATGCACTAAAATTTCTCGAGGTGTTTATGTGATAAAGTAGATTAAGATTTATCCTAACTAGGAAGGTTTTAGTTATGCTTTATAACAGTATTTTCCCCCTTACCTTACCTATTGTAATGTTGCATGGGGTAACAGTTTTAAGACTTAAATTGATAAACTCAAAGTATTACAAAACAAAGTTATTCGGCTTGTCACCAGCTCCAGCTTAAGGGAACCTAGTCAGCCATTATTCCTTAAGATGAAGTTGTTACCCTTTGATGAACTTGTGTCTTTCGATATGATGTTCATGTTTAAACTCCAGTTTTGTCCTCATATGCCTCTTGAAATGCCTATTTTCTTGTAACTCCCGGATACATACTTACAACACACGTCAAAGAAACCTTATGCATCAACCACGTGTTAGGACAATGTTGAATGCAGTATTCCTTCCAAATCACATGCATTAAAGATTGGAACCAGGTACCTGCAAACGTTAAGGACAATACGACTGTTACTATAGATTCAAGATTTTTTTTTTTTGTTGTAAGTCATATCTACCAGTAGCAATATCATTCTATGAAGATGTACGACTGCTACGGAGGAGGCTCGGTATGTTTATTGTGCCAGACATCTTGTCATCACTTGTTATTTTCAAAAAAAGGTACAAAACTGCCCTGAGAAGTGTATTTCATTAATTGGGACTGATGAAATCAGTTTGCTTTTACCAGATTTTGTTATATTGGATCTATTTATATCGATTTTCCTCTGTATAGTGCCGACAAACCACTGTGTGTGTGTGTGTGTGTGTGTATGTGTGTTTGTGTGTGTGACCAATTGATGCTCTAGCACATTTCAAATATTTTAGCGGGGGGGGGGGGGGTGTGACTCATGTTATCTTCAATGTTTCAGGGTTTTTTTCCCTCGTACATCTATAATAAAAATCACGTTATACAGTGTGTCCCATGAAGAGGGGAAACTCATGCATTGAATCATCTTGCCAAGGAACTGTAGTACTTTAATGGGGAGGATTTACGGTGTTCAAAATTCGTTTCTGGTACATATGTATGTGACGGAAGAGGAAAATAACTGGTGAATAAGCGGTGATCTTCATGACGGAGGGTATGGTTTCTCTTCAGTCTTGAGAGGCAATGGAGATGTCTCATCTATAAATCAAGTTTCCATTTCATTGGGTCGCACTGCACATTAAACCTTGCCATTATTTAACTTTGTATATTACCATGTTGTTGTTCATGTATGTACTTCTCGATCTCGGCTGGCTGGACCTGGGATCTGCTTATTCTTGAGACTCTGCACGTTGGTTGGATTATTTTTTTGATATAATTATATAATGTCTACGCGTTGTGGGTCTCTTTGCTCGTCAGCTGGGACCGAGATGTCCATTCATAATGGGCCCCACTCACAAGCTCTGCTTCTTAGGGACTCATATCCATTTGCTTCATGTTCATTCATTACTGTGACTATGTCTGGTTTTCAATAAATTGAAATTGAATTGAAATTGAAATTGAAAATATACTTCCTCAAGTTTCACTCCCCAACTATATCTCAAACGATAATCGAAAATATTTGTTGACCGGGGACTGTGTTCTTGTATCCCACTGTTTAGTAGCTGCATGTAATGATGATAATATCATACCCTTCAAACTTCGAAAATATTGGGCGATATTCGTTCCATACAGTCGATGTATGTACATACATAATACATACATATATATATATATATATATATATATGTATTATATATATATATATATTATATATATATATATATATATATATATTATATATATAGTGCATGAGGCTGAATGCACTATAACAATATAAACACCGACAAATTCTGAATTTGCCCCGAAGGCCAGTTATATTCAATGAGGCCGCAGGCCGAATTGAATATAATTGCCTGAGGGCAAATTCAGAATTTGGAGTTGCTTGGTACTTATAGTGCAATAAGATGTCATGCACTATGTGTTATATAAAATGGCATACATACCCAGGCAAGATAAATTGAAAAAAAAATACGACAGCCTAGATCATTTAAGACTCTACACGTGTCTCTAGACAAGCAATAATACCAGTTTCTTTGAACCTGTGTAGACAAAATCCTGAAGATCCACATTCAAGTATAGAGTCTAGGGTCTACGTGGTTATATCTAACTTTTTCTAGGCCCTACGATAGGTTAGGTCTAGCCTCAGGGGTCCTGGCCTAACGTTATACTAGATCTACGTCACTTACGAGAGACAGAGCTAACGTTAGTTAACACTTGACCCTACAATACAAAATAGGTCTACCATGGATCTAACAGTAACACGTTAGACGCCCTACTTACTGCACTGTGGGTCCAGGACCAGGACTGGACGATGTTTTGTAGGATTAGGGATCTACTGGATTTAAACACAAGGCTCGTGTCAGGCATCATTGGAGTCACCATTGCTGCACATGTGGATTCCGAGAGTGTGTTGTAAATGTCGTAGTAAAAGTTCATAGCGTAGCGTGATCAAAGAGCGCTTAGCGTATACCGTACACACGCTGCCCATTTCCACGGCGCACTTCCGCGTAGAATGTACGGAGAAAACGGCACAAATCTTGGGTTGACTTGCTCAATATCCGTCGGATTGATTCCTTTTTCAGAACAGTAGGAGTCCAAAATTCGTAGGGCGTATTTGATGGCATCCTTTGTGTCCTTATTGTCTAAGATACTGTTTATATAGATCAGTCTCTGTAAAAGTAGCGAACCTGTTCATTTCAGCTTCCATGTTTAAATCTACCGCTGAAAGTCTAGTCCCACACAGAGAAGTTGCTGGCATAGCCAGCGAGAATTGAGAATAACGATAATATCGAGCAAAGCATATCGCAGTTGTGGCGCAATCGCGTCGATAAGGTGCGGGATTCAGTACTCGATGATTAAAATGAGGGGGCAAAAACCGATATCAAATCGATAGCGGGATATCGTTTGCAATCGTTATATTTTGCGTGCACTATAACTTTTGTCATGCACTGCCGGCCTGTATCATAAGTATGTATGCTATTTTATATATATATATATATATATATATATATATATATATATATATATATAACGAAGAATAAACCGGTAATGCAATATTTCGCCAATATAGAGTTTATATATATATATATATATATCCGATGCAATGTAATATTATCCAGAATTCCTGGATACCGGTTGATTAGGATGGGGGGGGGGGGGGGGTTGTCACAGTTATATAGGCCCAACCTTTTCTATTGAATTTCAAAAATTGGAATGATGGAGAGTAGATCTGTATAAAGTAGAGTCTAGTCTTGAGTATTTTAGACACTTTCAATTTGATCTCAAGTCGGTTTTCTCCATTTTTCATTCATAAGTTATGTGGAAAGTGTGCATAAAAAAATCCCGCAGAAGCTTTAAAATCAATATGTTGTACCTTTGATACTGTTAAATCTCGAATACAATGTCATACAGTATGAGAACAGTACACTAAGTTTGAGCTTCACACAGTTAGATACCCTTTGGTTTCACCAGCAAAAAATAAAATAGATAAAAAGAAGACTCACTGCACCTCATCGGTGAGCTCCCACGTGGAGACTTAATGAGCTCCTTTGTGGAGACAATATGGGCTCCCTCGTGGAGACTTGGTTCATACATATATATATATTTAATAATGTTTATATTTTTCTAAGATTTATAATGTCTGTTTTATGTTAAGTGCTGTCTGGGGCAAATTATTTGTATAGGGCCCCATTTTTTTCTCTCTCTTCTTTCTTTCTATAAAAAAACAACAACACCTCATCGGACGCCATTATTACTGAAAAAAAAAATTATTTCTTTCATTGTCTTTTGATTTGTTAGGAACTATCCATAGTTTATATTATAAGTAATTCAAAGCTGAGAATGGTATAAGAACCATGAGTTCCACACTAGGAAAAAAATGCCCACGAGTCCTACACTAGGCAAAAAGGCCCATGAGTTCGACATTAGACAAAAAGGCCCACAAGACCGACATTTCATCACCGGGCTCAATGTGTCGACTTCGAGGGACTTATTTTGCTAGTCTCGATCTGTTGGACCTTGTTTGCCTAGTGTTCGACTCATGTGCCTTCTTTGCCTTGGGTCGAGCTTGGTTTTGGATTAAACTAGGCCTATACGTAATTTTAGAATGCCTCCCAACCCTGCGCTATTTTTTTTTTCACTCTTACTTTGTAGATTGGTATTAGTGAGAGATTTTGTTGGATATATATTCCTAATCATTCTTCTTTTCAGGAGATGTCGACGGTAATAGCGGTGGCGGTGGCGATACTGCATGTGAAAGCGAGACAACCTACGACGGCCCATACCTCGGTAGAAAGTACATCGAGATCTTCTACGTTGCAGACAGCTTGGTTTACCAGGAATTTGGAGACGATACAGAAAGCTATGCAATGACCATCCTAAACATCGTAAGATGAAATTATGTAGTATCATGTGTAATTGCATACTCTCTATATAACAATATATGACCTCGGATAACCGTTGACTTTATTGATTAAGAGTTAATTTCAACAAATTTATCTACAAAGGTTTCATTAAGAAAGGGCCTTATTAGAAAAAAAAGTGTTTCATGAAGCTATTCTCATAATGGAATATCATGCAAATTTCGTTAGGCACAAAATCATGCGATGGTCTCTCATATCTCCAAACTAATTGTGCAAATCCTTACTGAATTGGAATTGAAAGATTTGCAATTACCATTATGATTATAAAATCATTGAAATAGATTTTACTTACTTATATCGGCAATAATGGAGCTTGAAATGTGAAAGAGACACTAAGTGCTAATTGATGACTGAAAAATACTATAGGCCCTATCGTTTTAGTAGCTCTTCTAAGTTTGCCATGAGACTTCTGACGTTCTGTTTGTTTTGCTATCAACGTCTACTTGGACCAAATCCTCATATGCTAGTTTCATTGTGTCTGTTTCTGTATAGGTATATATACATGCGTCGCACTGTCCAGAAACTGAGCAAAGATGGACACATGATAAAGGAAATTTTCATAATTCGCCTCCGATCGAACCAAACTCAAGTTTTCTCACAAACTCTGCTGTTAGATTATCCCGGAAACTATTTGCTTTGCCATGGGGATAATTGTCCATAGATGTATCAACATAGACAGTCTAATTTCCAAACTTTTGTGCGCTTCAATATTTCCACTTTCATTTGATCATCTTTGAACTTAAGTCTTTGACCATTCCATTTCATGTTTTCAGACTGCTGACATTACATGTATGAGTTAGTATTGAGCAGCGTCCATTTCTTTGTTGTCATTTTGCTCAGTAGTATGCAGTGCTTATTACTACATTTTTTTTTTCATTTCACTTCGTTTGCAGATGAGTCGCAGATTTAGCGACCCAAGCTTGGATATTGACATACGGATTTCAGTGGTGCGATTTATGATAGCCATCACAAACACTCCATCGGTAGGGTCCCCCTTGATTTGCTTTTCCGTCTCCTTCTCCCTTTCCCTTTCTCTCTCTCTCTGTCTCTGTCTATCTAGAAGTTAATGTCTCCTTAAACCTGTTCGTATTTTTCATGTCTAACATGCAAAACGTAAAATGGAAATAATGAATAAATATGAAAATGACTTGATAACAAACATGATGTTTTGATCCACAAATGGAAGACGTAACCTTCAAGTAAATCGATTTTTCCCAAAAATATCACATATTGATTAAAACTTTACACAAAGCTTAATTCCAGTTGTTATAAAAACTTTAGAATATATACACTCTCAGGAAGTCAGAAATTTGAATATGAAAGGCAAAAAGATATTGCCTACCGAAGGGACTGTACCCTACATTGCTGAAATAATTATGTGTAGGCCTAAATGTCTAAATTGTATGAAAATTCGTTCATATTTAATATTTTGCATCCTCATTTGGTATTTTGTTTGAAAAGAATTTTGAATTAAGTCATAAGGCAGGCATTGTAGATAATTATTGAACCAAGTAAGGAAAATATGAAGAAGTTTATCATATTACCTGGAGTATTTTTTCAGATCCTATGCTTTGTATTTTCGTTTGGTGTTTTGATGGAAAGTGCTGTTAAATTCAGTCATAACCCTATAACATAGTGGACTCTTATCAAACCAAGTAATACAAGTGCCAAGAAGCTGATTATATTGGCACGAGTATTTTCTCAGAGCATGTTTATTCATTGAAATGAAACAATTAATCAGATACCAATGTATGGTTAATCTTAAAGCCCAATCAGTCACTCATGTATCAGTTTAGCGCATCCATCTATTCTGCTTGAAACAATATGAACTGAAAAAGAGGTTGGAAGTAGCGTAATGTGATTGATTTGATACATAGAAGGTGACTATTCATGAAGCAACGGTTTCTTAAGAAACCTAATCGCACAGCATGTGACACACGTTTCCGCCTATGTCTCAACAGTTTCACTTAAGGTTTTTTTTATCTTTTTTGGCATCTTCGTAAAATAGAAAAAAAAATCATCAACCACGAATTGCTGATATGGCAGTATTTCTCACTGGTGTCATCCTCCTGGAGATGTATTTTATATTATTACTATAGTGGAGCAGATATGTGAAAAAGATGCTCACATCCTGGGGAAAGTATGAAATTTTGCACATAGGGGTATTTGGGGGCACTTATTTCAAAAACTGCCAGATCCAAGAGATCTGTCCACTGGGTCGGCCGCCATTTTGAATTCCAATATGGGCGCCGTCAAAGATCCCTTTCTTCAGTTCTGAATGACATAGGCCATTGGAATTTGATACATAAAAGCATGGTAATGTGATAACTTTGATAAAAGATTAATTTGACATGTGTGACAAGCTGCACGACAGCCAGTTTGAATTTTCCTATATGGTTGCCATGTTGGAGTGGTAAAAATCTCTATCTCGGGTTTGTAATTAAGGCTACCTGATTGAGCGCGCGTTTGTAACTGATTGAGTGCGCGCTGCTATTTGTACATTGTGACGTCAGCAAGAGTTCATTATGTTTTATTTTTGCTGCTCTTTTTTGCATGCCCGCAAATGTTAGTCGTGCTGTTTGTCTTGGCAGCCATATCAAGATCAAAAATGGCGAGCATAGCGTTTGTCACACAAGTCATATTATTCTATTTTTTAACCCAGCATGTTAAAATACCTGTTTGAACCAAATTTCAGCGTCGCTCGTCAAGTAGAGCTCGAGACAAGATTTAAAACATTTCGTCGAGGCGGCCAAATTGGAATTCGAAATGGCAGCCATTCGATGTCTGTCAGACACTTCAAATTAATCTATCCTCAAATTCAACGTGTCAAAACGCTCATGTGTACAAAATTTTAGTGCCACAGGTCATTTGGAACTGAAGATAAGGATCTTTAGATATGTATTCAAAGTGGCGGCCGATCCCGTGGTCAGATCTCTTGGATCCGGCTTTTTTTTTTTTTAAATCAGCGCCTCAAAATACCCTCTATGCAAAATTTCACACTTTTTGCCGCATCTGAGCATCTCGACCAATTTTTGCTACATATCTGCCCCACTACTATGATTTATTCATCTTTGTTCTTCATTACCATGATTACTTTGTGATTATGACCAAATTATTCAACAGTTAGAATCTTTATTGATAAAAGTTCGTCGCGTTCCGCATTTCTTAATGCAGGCGCCTTGCCGGGACGAAAGCACAGTTCCTTCACGGTTACACCAGATGCGGACAGCACCCTGGATGACTTTTGCGAGTGGCAGGCTCAACTCAGCTATAATGACGACGACAATCAGGACGACTGGGACTTGGCTATCCTCTTTAGCGGGTAGGTGTGCTTTCTGGGTATTAAGAGGAGTCACTGAATTGAAGTGAAGTATGATGAGCGCAACAAGGTGACTAAGGAAGTAATGCATGCTGGAAAGCAAATCACATGCCACCGGTGCATGGCTTTAAGTCTCCTCCGAAGGACTAGGTAATAAGGATAAAGTGCCTCGCCTAGAAAAGCGCAACCACTGTATGCTTTCAAGGGACTTAAAACCAGAGACCTGAAGATTAAAGGGATGGATATAGTTGGGTTGATATGGGGATTCAAATTTTAACCTTCTGCGAGATGACTTCTTATGACTTCTTACGAAATGTTGAATAGCATACAATTCTATGAGGAATTCAAATTTTATTTGATGAAAATCAGTTTTGAAATGGCCGGGATATCCTAAAAACAAAATAAGAAAAACAAAAAGTAAAAGGTGGCTCCCACCTTGTATCAGGACTTCTTCGTTTTGGAAATCTCAACCATTTCATAACCAATTTTCATTAAATAAACTTTGAATTCCTCTTCACATTGTATGCTTTCATAATTATTTCATAAAAGATTTCTCATTACCTCACAAAAAATGGAAAGCTGAATCTCTATCTCAACCAAAACTATAATCAAAATTATCCCTCATAAAGCCCTCGGTCTTATCTACGGAGCCACGATACATCCACTTTCACAAAATTGTATAGATTTTTGAATACTATACTTGTTACTATATACTTGTAAGGTATTGAATAACTTTAAATTTCAGAAAATACTATGTCTAATCACAAACAAAAACATTAAACAATTTGTTCAGAGATGAATGCTGTAATTCTATCAATTCTATGAAAAAAAAATCATTGTATTTATTGAGAAAAGACTAAACTGTTCCATAAGTTCTCAGAACAAATAAATATTGGAACTTACATATAATTTCTCAAGAAAACTGTCAAATTTTGCAAGGTAGTGACGCATTTAATTTACTCTGTCTTGTGATTTCAACATTAGTTTCTCTCCATCTCCGTGTTGTGAATAACGCAACGTATACTAAAGTAAGATTTTGAGTGCCTGCAAAATTTTCCTATCTTGTACAAAATTTATTTATGTTATATTCAAATTTTCAGCACAAGAGCTACAATAAGGCCAAACGTGAAAATACAAACACAAATTTTCCATTCTCATCCGTTCTATACACAAAAAGATATAAAGCAATTATTTACTTCATCAAGGTTTTCATGTTTCATTGTTCTGTACCGATAAAATCGCATTAAAATCTTCAAATTAAGGTACTTGGTGAATATTTAAAATTAAGGAATTGCCAGTGATTTCTGACTTTATTTTGTTTACGAACGGTGTTGGTTTGTATTCAATCATAATAAACACATTTTATGCCAAAGAAAAACCAACAACCCTAGATTTATATGAGTGCGTTATTATTGCGTATCTATATGTTTGCCTGTGATCGACTTTTTTATACACGATCGATTGCTTTCATTATGTGGCATAAGGGTATCATGGTAATGCATATCTGTAAGTGTGTATCTGCAATTATCATTATTATCGTTATCTGTTTCTTCAGGGAAGATCTCCATTCATCAAATCAGTATAACCTCCTTGGACTGTCGTACGTAGGGGCAGTGTGCAGTCTGAATAGCAAGTGTCAAATCACTGAGAACTGCGGACTGAGTGCTGGGTTTGTGATGTCGCACGAAAGTGGTCATAGGTGAGTCCAACATGTATCGCGTAAGACAAGAACTGTGATTGTCTGTGTTTTATACATATGACACACACACATGCGCACACTCGCACACTAACACACACATAATGGTTACCAAATGGGTGGTAGTGAGTGGTCCGCGCATTAATGTACATATTTACATATAAACTCATAATTACGGTATACATTCAACTTGTTCGTGTGCATTTTTTAATAATATAGTTGGGAAAGGGGCTCACCATCGATACAGCGTTGTCAAGGCAAGAATAGTGTGGGTTCACATCTCTTGGAGTTAAAAGTAGCTCAACATTAGTCGCCATCATCTAAAAGAAAGGAATAAATAGGATTTTATGAATGAACAACACTTCCGTGATCAGTGATCGCGTGATTGAAACCTGACTGCTCATTATCCGCTAATCATCTTTGTTGATACAATTTAATGTTTCTACTATATTTGCTGGTCAAATTTGAGATACTAAGAACAAAAATTTCAAGAAAAATCCAACTGTAATTATGATTCACAATGATTGTAATTGCTCTTGATGACAAAATAAAACAAAACAAATGAAGTCACTTTGTACTGTAGTATATTTTGGAGAAAAACCGGTGTCAAAATTCCTAAGCCAAGCTGTGGAGTGGGCAATGCCGTCCCATACTGTAGGGCTGTCAAAGAAAAACGTACAATCATCGCAATTAGAAGAAAATAATAGCGAAATAAGATTTTACCCAAAATATATACAAGATCTCACTGAGAACGCATGTCTTGGAACTACGATTTGAATACGCTGTAACATCAGTTTGGCGCACATCATTACAATTCCGAACAGATTTACAGTCTTTATAATAAACAATCTAGCTTTCTATTGCTGGTAGGGCAATATGTTTAGACCGCAATTCCTAAAAAAAAAAAAAAAAAAAAAAAAAAACACACTTTTTTATAGGGAAAGAAAATAGAATAATAGTTCTGAAAATGTGGCATTGTTGTTTTTGTTTTCATTTTTTTTGGTAAGAAATGGCGTAGCCATTCCACAACAGGGTGCTGATGCCAGCATGGTTTTTGTGATCCCCCTCCCCCTCCAGACAAGTGTGGTTCTGCCATTGTACGTACTTCTGGTTTTCAGATCGTGAAACTAACCATGCATGGATTGCCCAAACAACACATCAGACAGTGAGACGGGGACACTAATGCTGCGTTGACACCATGTTCCCGGCGTCCACGGCAGCTCCATTTACCCGAAACGTAGTGCGCCGTGGGTAGATGACACATACTTCTCCTGTTTTTCTCTCTTCGCATTGTAGTCCTGTTCGTTCCAGTCCTCGCCCTGGTGAACATAATATAGCTATCAGACGCTGTCCTCACGGCGTCTGGTAAGTCTAGACTATCAATAACAAAACAAGGTTTTGTTACGGCCTATTATGTGCCGTCGTGTTTTGATAGTTGTTGCATTCACCCTGGTTTATCACGGCGTCCACGGCATCCACGGCATCCACGGTAATCACGGCCTGTCACGTTTGCCTATCCCATCTCACTGCGTTGTCTCATAAAGTCCTGTTTAAACAGACCTAATGCTGCGTTAACACCATGTTTCTGGCGGCCACGGCAGTCACGTTTCAGGCCACCGTGAATTAAACGGGATGGGCAAACGGGACAGGCCGTGATTGTCATGGATGCCGTGTGAGATTTTTAAACTGTCAAAAAAAAAAAATGCCACGGCAGTCCCGCTTTTGATAAGTACCTTGTAGGCCGTAATAAAACGGAGTGAACGCATTAAAATGTGACAGCACGTAATAGACCGTATCAAAACTTGGAGGCAATCCGGAATTTAATCGGACGCCGTAAGAACAGCATCTGATAGTTACATGTTCACCGGAGCGAGGGCCGAAACGAACAGGACTAGAATACGGAGGAAAACAAAAACAAAAACAAAAACAGGAGAATATCTCGTCTACCCGCGGCGCACTAGGTTTGGGGCAAGCGGGGCTGCCCTGGCCGCCGGAAAAAAAAAATGGTGTAAATGCAGCACAGTACCCAGACATGTTCAGGACAGCGTCCGGAGAACAAATTTCTCGCCTCAGGGCAAAATAAACGTAGGAGAGATCGAGGGGTACCATTCTTAACAGACACAAACCTATGTCTGCAATGTTGCACATGCGTGATGAGTGTATCAAAGGAATTTTACCGCGGGGGAGTTCTTATAGAAGAGCTACCCTGGCGCGGTTGCGGTAACTATAGTGCTTATGGAAGGATCTGTTAAGACGGGGCTTATGATTGCAACGATTTCCTATTTCTCTTCAAAACACACACTTAAAGGGATAGTACAGTTTTGGTGGAGATGAGAATTGGGTTTTTAACTTTTTGCGAGATACCAAGAAAACACTTATGATATAGTACAGAACATACCATTTTAAGAGGAATTCAAAGTTTATTTGACGAAGATCGGGTTTGGAATGACTGAAACATGAAAAAACAAAGTAAAACAAAGCGATCGTAATAAAGTGTGGGTCCCACACTTTATTAGAATCGCTCTTTTTTTATATATCAGCCATTTCAAAACCAATTTTCATCAAATCAACGTTGAATTCCTCATAGAATTACATGTTCTTTCACATTTTATAACAGGTTTCTCATTATCTCACCTAATGTTAGAAACCTGAAATTAGGTCTCAACCATAACTGTACAATCCCTTTAAAACATTATGCATGTACTTGTACATGAAAACATGGGAAGAGGCAGTATAGTCCCGAGAATGTATGCACTCACATCACAATCCGTCATACACGTACACACAAACACACACACACACACACCCTTCCTCTCTTTCCCTTCATCCCCCTGTCTGTCTGTCTGTCTGTACAAAATTTGTATCTGTCTCTCTCTCCCTTCAATTCGTGCAGTGATCCGCGACATGTTACTTACCTTTATGAAGACACGACGACCTATGAATTTGTGCCTGTAAAATGTGCTCTTCTAACGTCGCAGGCAAGGATCAGTACAGTACAGTACCCCATGCATGTTCTAATTGATATGAAGGAATAGTACAGTTTCGGTTGAGATGGGGTTCAAGTTTCCAACGTATTTATGACATAAGAAAGAGCATAATGTATTCTAAGAGGAATTCAAAGTTCATTAATGAAAATTGGTGTTAAAATGGCCGAGATATCCAAAATAAAGCTAACCTAATAAAAAAGTGGGACAGTAAAAGGTAGGTCCCACCTTGTATTAGGATCGCTTTGTTTTTCTTTCATTCAGCCATTTCACAACCGGTTTTCACCAAAAGCCTCGAATTCCTCGTATAGAATTGAATGCTCTTTAACATTTCATATGAGTGACTGCTGCCTAGGTATCTTGCAAAAGTTAAAAGCTGAATCGTCACCTCGGCCAATACCACACCATCCCTTTGAGTGTCTGCGTAGCTCTGGATGAGTTCGTCGCGATTTTGACTGCTGAGGTCGTTTTATCTTAATGACAGCTTGGGCTTATGGCACGACGGCACCTACGGCTGCGCAGAAGGCGTCAACATAATGTCGGCATCGCTCGCCAGAGATAGCGAATCATTTCAGTGGTCCTCGTGCAGCTCCAACCATATGAAGATATTCATCAAGTACGTCGTTTTGGTTTTTCCCAAGAATATTAGTGGCAATGCAGGAAGCCACATGAATAGAGTATGTGGGTCTGCAAAAGGGCAAGATACTTGATACCGCAAGCAAGCACGCACATTCAATGAAGCTACCCAAAACGTCGTCAATTTGTACAAATATTCTCATTTTACTGCACCTAAAAGGATCATGACAATGCTAACTACATTAAATTTAGAAGGGCCTAGATGATACGTGGATGGAGTTATCCTAAGCCCTTTAGCAACCGAAGATTTCGCATGTAATAATCTATTGTTCTGTGGAAGGTACAGCAATATCACTCTCTTTTCGACAACTTTCTAAATTATGCAAAATGGATCACGCATGTTTATTTTTGCCTATTATAAGTTATGTTTATTTGAAAGCCCATCAAGACGTTGCAAAGAGACTTGTGTGTCACAGAGATAGTTATGATATACTTTTGTGGACCTTTCACCTCTTTCAAGTTACGTAATCTTATATTCTATTTAAAAACATTACAAATAAATAAAGCATAAAACTAAAAAAAAAGCGGACGGGCAGTTTTGGGCTGTTTAGGGAGTAATCTGACGTGTGGTTTCGGACGGTTCAGTTACTAATTGGTAAAAGAAAAAGAATATATTCGTAACTGGAAGTTCATGAGGTTTAAAGTTGTCACATAATATGCGTGTTATCTTTCCCAACATCTGATCAGTTTAACTAGCATTTCTGTAGCCGGTCTTTAGTACATGGCAAATACTATCTTCGAGGACATACCATGTCAAGACATCAATGACTTTGAGATTTCCACCACTTTCCTCTTATCATGGAAGGCATGTTTTGTGCTTCTTTTTTTTCTTCCGTTACCTTAGATTTTCCACAATATTTGTATCGACAGAAGCATGTAGGACCCTATGCTTTTGTTTTGTTTTTGTCTTTCTTAACTGGGAGTACTGTGAAACATTGTCACTATTAAAGGTAGTACAAAAGGGAATGTTCTGTATCTCAATGTCTTGTCATATCGTCATATCTACCATGGTACGAATCGACTTCGGTTCTGTCTGCGATAAAATCAATAAACTTCGGTACTTTATTTAACCCCTCCACTTTCTAGCACTCAGACATGTTTGGATGACGTACCCGGAAGCAATCTATCCAGCATTGTTGACCTTTCGGGTTACACCTATGACGCAGACGAACAGTGTCAAATAGCTACAGGAGATGAAACTGCTTACAGCAGCACTCTCTTTGTAAGTATTTTCAATTCAATTCAAATTCAATTCAAAAAAAAAAAAATCTCTACTGGTAGAAGCCATGCAGTGCATATGCACTGTATTCACTAAGTACTGTTCAACGCATTGCGGGACTTCCTTCACAAGGGACGATGCAATGCAAATAGATGTTGTATTGATTCATATTACCCTGATCATCACTATGTGGACAAAAGAACATAATATTCAGAATGCGTGGATAGGTCTACAAAAGAAAGGAGAACTCATTATTCTGTCAATGAGATCATTTTTGCCAACAATGGCTTAAGTACTGATAGAATTAACAAAATGCAAATAATTGCATGTTTCCCTGCAATGTCTTTTGAGTTGAGTTGAGTTGAGTTTATTACCAACATACATGTGAATATGATAACATGATAACATGAAATTACATATTGTGAGATACAATAACATGCAAATCTTTTACGAGAATACAATGACATACAAGGTTTTACAGCTATGCAAGCATATATTTTACATACTTATACTTATCTTACATAAAAATACATGTGGCATAATTGATTTAGTTTCATTGTGATACATTTATCACTGAAAAGGCAAAGAGAATGAATAAGTATGTAATATATACATGTATGCATAGACAAAGGTTCTGAAAAAAAACACAACTAGAAAACAGAAGATAGTGTTGTTAAAGGGGGAACCAAAAGTTAGCACAAGTGCTAGTCGAGAATGGTTCTCCCATTATAGCTACATGTATTTAAAGATGCTTATTGCAAGGTCTACCCTTCTTATCTAAAGTAACTGTACTATAAAAGTACATTAAACTAAACATCTAAATTTTCTTTTAATCACTAAACTTCATTCAACAAGTGATTTTTTTTTTTTAGGTTTCCTCGAAATGAAGATCTTGTTCTTTCCACTTGAATATTTCTGGGCAAACTATTCCAGAACTTTGACCCGACAAAAGATATAGAAAATGTACCATGTGTCGTTTTACATTTCGGGAGTCTAAGCATGGAATTATCTTTGCCTCTATATAGTCCTGTATGCGTTGCTCATAATATTGCGTTACAGAATGTGGTAAATGTGCCTTGTGAGGATCATTATACAAAGGTTGACACTGCAAGCTCATGCAGGTGAAAAACATCTAATACTCCTAGACTGGTGAATAATGGCCTAGAACTTGTTCTTAAGGGGGAAAATGTAATTGCTCTCACGGCCATTTTTTTTTTTTTGGTGCTAAAAATATACAATTTAAGTGGTTTCTGTAGGTACTTCCCCATACTTTAATTCCATAAAGTATATGTGATTGTAAAAGGAATTTATATAAAAGCATAAAAACATGTCTTGGAACAAAGTATCTTGACTTAAAAACTATTTTTGCGCCCAATTTTGCGCCTAATGCATTTGTTGATACATTGAATTTGATCCTTCCACATCAAGGTCTCATCAATTTGGATTCCTACAAAAGATGCTACATGTACTCTTTCTATAACCGTTTCAGAGACTGTTAACACACCTTTAATTGCAATTGGTTGTCTTGGTCCTTTAATAATCATATGATTTGTTTTCTTCAAGTTAATAGTTAATTTGTTCACAATACACCATTTCTGCATCTCAATCAGTTTTCCATTCACGTCATTCATATCAAGTTCTTTTGTACCTTTCGGAAATATATGAAAATGTTTGAATCGTCAGCGAATAGTCTGAACTGAAAATAGTTCGATGAGCTAGGTAAATCATTGATGTATAACAGGAACAGTGTAGGTCTCAGCACTGAACCTTGTGGTACTCCACATGTGATCGTTCTACTACTGGATATTTCATCCTTGAAGCACAATACCTGCGATCGGTTTGAGAAGTAATTTTGGAGCCACTGCAACACAATGCCTCTTATGCCATAATATTCTAATTTCGCTGAAAGGATGCGATGATTGATTGTGTCAAACGCCTTTTTGAAATCTATAGATATACCAAGGGTTATTTCACCTTTATCATTTGAGTGTATTAATGTATTAACCAAATCAATTAATGATAATTTTGTACTGTATTTCTTACAAAATCCATACTGGTGTCTGTACAAAATTATAGTGGACTCTAAAAAGTCCATTAGACGACCATTGACTAATTTCTCGAAAACTTTTGCAATTACTGGCAGAACTGAAATAAGTTTGTAATTACCTGGGTCATCTTTCGAACCTTTCTTGGACAAAGGCGTCACTTTTGCAATCTTAAGTGCATCTGGGAACTGGCCCATTTCTAATGACAAATTAAAGATATAAGTCAATGGGGAAAGAGTATATGGTGCTGTGTCCTTGATCAATCTTATTGACAAGTTATCATATCCATGAGACTTTGTAGCATCAGGAGCATATACAATATCCATAATTTCTTCTTCTCTTATAAGTTTCCGAGCCAAAGACTTTGTATTTCTGGCATCCAAATAATCCTGAAAACAACTATTGGGAGGCCCATTTGGTGTCCGTTCTGCCAAATTTGACCCAACAGTGACAAAGTAGTTATTGAGTTCTTCGGCTATTTCATTTTCAGAAGATACGATTTTATATCCAAATGCTTATTCTTACCCTTTCTACCAATTAAGTCATTAATGGTATCTCAGGTCTTTGTCATATCACTTTTGTTAAGATTAAAAGAATTGCAATAGTACAATCTCTTTGCATTTTTAATAACTGTTACCAAAGTGTTTCGATACCGTTTATACTTGTTTCCGTATTCGTCACTAAAATTTGATGACCTGTAGTTTTTGTATAAGGTGTGCTTTTTCTTGATAGATTTAAGAATCGCTGATGAGATCCAAGGTTTCTTAGGGCTGTTCTTTTTCTGGGATACATTATATTCTATTGTAGTTGCATGCTTATCACATATTTTCTCAAACTTATCATGAAAAACTTTATAAGCTGTGTTTACATCTTCGTATCTAGATACATGTGCCCATCCAATTTTCCCTAGATCCTCGTGAAATGACTGGGCATTAAATAACTTGTAGGATCGGGCAAATTTCAGCACAAAAGCATTCATGATTTTATTCCCATTTTCAAAAATGACAAAAATTGGAAAATGATCTGACACATCTGTCTCAATGATATCTGAATGAATTGTATGACTATCTAAAGTATAAATATGATCAATAACAGACGAAGTAGAATCTGTCACCCTTGTGGGTGAAGAGATAATCTGTTGCACTCCTGTACTCTCTACCACACTCAGATAATCATATACCTTTTGATTATTCCTTTTTTTGTTCATCACATTTGTGACATGAAAATGCAATCATGTAAGCACTGACTTCCCGTGTAAATCACATCATTTATCCCTTTAAGAGAAGTGAATCGTCACAGGCCCTATGCAAAAATGTTCTATTCTCTTATGTTGTTGGCTATTTTTCCCCCCTGTTTTTCCGTCTTGTCTTGGATCGGCAACTGACAGACTGACTGTGGTGAGCTGTGGTGCATGCTGCCCAACTCACCACTTTTATCAGAGTTCTATGGGACAACAGCAGAAGGAACATCGTGTGGAGAAGAAATGGTAGGCAAAACCTCCCCCCCCCCCCCGCCCTCTCTCTCTCTCTCTCTCTCTTTCTTGCTCTCACAACTTCCTAAAGGCGAATCCAGCACGGAGAGCCTGATTTTACAGAAGCTCTGACAAATGTAGATAATCCTCCCCATCATAAATGTTGATCATAAATTGTACGGCCAAAACGTTATAAGACATATAACCACTGTAGCCTATATCACAAAGCTTCCAGCTGCTATTACAAACTACACAATTAAGTCATGTGAAAGAGTTAATGTGTAAAGCCAAGTGGCCCGTTGCATGAAACTTACCATTGAATTTCAATGGTAACTACCGTCAAAATTAGGCATCACAGCCAATCAGCATCAAGGATTATAAAATTTACCGCTAATTTAAAGACTTACCGCTAGAAAGGAGCGGTAAGTCCAGCGGTATTAAGGGTTTTATGCAACAGGGCCCAGGACGGGATTTCGACGTGATGTAGAGCTGACATGTTCTTACACAGAAATGAATAGATTGTAATGCTAGTCACACACGGTCGGGTACCAAAACGGATTTGATCAGGGTGAAAATGAGCCGGATTAGTCACGGAATGGAGGGTAATTTATGCTACAGTCACACACGGCCGGATTTCGAACCGGGTCTATAAGAAATTATAACCGTATCGACCCGGTTTGAGCCGTAGAGACACGTATTGACAAGTATCGAACCGCATAAAAATCCGCTTTTTAAATCCTTTTGAATCATTTTCGACCCCTATCGACCCGTGTCAAGCCGCTTCGATCCGTACCGACCCGGATGTAAACCATGTCATCATCCGTTGGATTGGAGGCAATGCGGTATACGGCAAGGTTCCATACGGTTTTACTCAGCGGGTCGATGGGAGTCGATGCGAGTCAATGCGGTTCGAACCGGGTCAATTCGGATATCAATACGGAATTGAAACCCGTGAGAAAATTTTGATCATGACTCAAAAATTTTTCACCGCCGATATCGTTTCCCCCGGAATCCATCAGGAATTGACACTGGTTACGATGCGGGTCAATCCGGGTCTCTACGGCTCTAACCGGGTCCATACGCTTTTAACTCTTTATGGACCCGGTTTGAAATCCTGCCGTGTTTGAAGTATGAATTAATAAATCATGCATTATTACCAATTTGTAAGCAATGCAGATCTTAATTAGTTTTTTTTGTAACAATTTAGTTTTTATACAATGTGCAAATAACTGAATATAAACAATGCATACTTTGCAGTGGTAACAGAAAAGTAGATAAATAGATGGAAAAGACTGATCTACCAGAAAACGGAGTTTGTAAAACGTAGATCAGTCGAGAATCAAAATCCCCAAATCATGTTTTCATTCAACTTTATCTCTTTACAGTAAGAGCATTTTACAACAAATATATTTTTGTGTACCATGCAGGTAATTTGAAATGATATATCATAGACAATAATCATTTTTAAAGCATTTTAAAGTATCTATGTAGACAGCATACAAACTTAAAATGAAATAAATATTGGGGTACAGACTTTATTCATTGAGTCATGTGCACAAAAATAATACATTGACAAATAACAACATTCCAAACAAAAACACACAATGGTTATATTAGTGTTTGGTTTGGTTTGGTTTATTCTGCATTTTCTTTCTCCAAATACAATAACAAATTGAAACAAAGTGATACAGAGTATGCGAAAAAAAATAGGAGAGTATAACATACAAATCAATACAAATTCATAACAACATCAGTCTTTAATAACATATGAATTAAAGCAACATGTTAAGGCATAAATTTTGTATATGAACAAAGGAGAAGTCAATAAAGGGGACCGTCATCATGAGCAGAGTTTGACGTGGATGAGGCCCTATCTTATATTTATAAATATATATTACAACACCTATAAATCTGCACATAAAACTCTCAATCTTAACGTTATATATACCAAACACATTTGCTAACATTTTGTTGTTGCTGCTGTCGTGCTTATTAGATGGAGGCTGTCAAATAACATAAAGGCATAGGGGCAAGAGACGCAGCTACATTATTATTATTATCATTATTGTTGAACGTTTGTCCCATTATTTCATATACCCTGATTTCATGATGTCTTGGTTTGATCTTCTCTCGTGTTTCTCAGTGGTGTATCGGAGGGGTGTGTGTCAGCTCAAAGCTAGACGTAGCCCCAGCGGTGGACGGCGGGTGGACTGAATACAGCAACTTTAGCGAGTGCTCACGAACCTGTGGCACCGGCGTTCGAGTCAGAATCCGCAATTGCACTAATCCTACGCCACAGTGGGGCGGAGAGCCATGCGTCGGGGACAGCCATGATTATGAACTGTGCAATCAAGAGGTACGTGCACTTATGACATGAAGCTACAAGACATTCTCTTGTAGTTCCATGATCATAGTCTCATTTACCAGTTAAGGTTAGTCTCATATTGTAAGCATTCTTCTCCCATAATGACTCTGTCATTGCCAGTAGCCCATAACAGGTAAACATTGATACGCCTAATTCAAAGAAACAACATGTGCACTAGCCTAGAAATCCATGCTGTGTATTAAAATGCATTTGCGTTATGTCCAGTAGCATTCTCCTGGAACAAAACATTAGGTTAATAGTTTCGATATGGAAAGTGAAATATTAATGGATCATTAAAAACGATTGAAAAATGATTAGAGAAAACCGTGAGAAGAATACTATACTCCCCCCTCAAAAAAACCATTACGCTAATCGACCATGAAAGTTGGAATGGACCATTAGAAAACCCAAAGAGGAATTTAGAATACAGAACAAAAGTAGAATTTACAAGTTTACAATGTAATTAAATGTACAATGTACAATGTACAATGTACAATGTATAATGTAATTAGATGTACAATGTAAAATGCACAATTTAAAGATAGCCCTTCCCTTTTGCATTCCTTCCCAAATAGCACAGAACATGATATATTCTACCAGAATGACAAGACTATTGTAAATCTATAACATTTATGTGATATTAGAAGGATGTTAGCCGTTAAAATTCTAATAATGCACCAAACGCTCACCGTAACGTATTCTGTGGACATAGGCACAGCTGCATACATTAATCCTCCTGTGGTTGTAATAATTGTACTTATACTTCGAAGTTCGAACAAAAGATATGCATATTAAAGCTGTCAGCTAGAAATGAAGAATTCACTAGCTTCTCTTACTTTGTTGTCGATAGCAAATAACAACACACCATTTACATGATCTACACGTTTGACTAAATGCATCACACAGGTCTGTAAAACTAGACTAGTAGTTTAGATTTGTAATTTTTTCGTAGTACGAAAAAAATATTCTAATCTTAACGGTCAATTTACTAAACAAATGAAGACCCTCTTGAGTTCAAAATTTACAGGAGGTTTCCAAATAATGTTTTATTCAATATCTATGTGTTCTCACCAATTTTTCAAAAATTTGCATGTAAAAGGGATTGGCTGTCTTTAATGATCTGGCAAATTTATTCCGGCAGTAAGCCTAATTGTTAACATGGCTTAGAACACAACATGCATCAGAAAAATTGAAATACTTGCGAAATCCTTGATTACAAACCTCTCATAGGCCTACATGATAGTGAGTTCCATTCTTTCTAACACAATGTCACTATGCACTGAACAACATTATCATCATGTTTAGTAAGAAAAATCTTTTCTTTCATCTTTTATAAATATTAAAGTGTGAAATCGCATTTGCAAAAATTCCTGATGTCCGACACTTTGTGATAAATTTCCTGCTGCATATGAGGAAACAAAACGTGCTGCAGTCACTGTCTTTATAGAAAAAATGGAAATACAATAAAATTTGGCACAGACATGCAAATCATTTCCAAAGGATTGTACTCTTTCAGTTTCTGTTGGTCCCGTTGGTTTCTAATGGTCCAATAGATTGTGATTAAAAAAAGAAAATCTGCTCTCACGGTGTGTGCCGATTTCTAATGGTCCAATAGGTTTTGATGAAAAAAAAAAATCTGTTCTAATAGTATGCGCTGGTTTCTAATGGTCCAATAGGTTTTGGTGGAAGAATCTGTTCTGATAGTATATGCTGGTTTCTGATGGTCCAATAGGTTTTTATGGAAAAATATGCTCTAAGGGTATGTGCTGGTTTCTAATGGTCCAATAGGTTTTGGTGGAAGAATCTGTTCTAATAGTATATGCTGGTTTCTGATGGTCCAATAGGTTTTGATGGAAAACTCTCCTGTAATGGTATGTACTGGTTTCTAATGGTCCGATAGGTTTTGATGGAAAAATCTGTTCTAATAGTATGTGCTGGTTTCTAATGGTCCGATAGGTTTTGATGGAAAATCTGTTCTAACTGTATGTGCTGGTTTCTAACGGTCCGATAGGTTTTGATGGAAAAATCTGTTCTAATAGTATGTGCTGGTTTCTAATGGTCCAATAGGTTTTGATGGAAAATCTGTTCTAACTGTATGTGCTGGTTTCTATTGGTCCGATAGGTTTTGATGGAAAAATCTGTTCTAACTGTATGTGCTGGTTTCTAATGGTCCGATAGGTTTTGATGGAAAATCTGTTCTAACTGTATGTGCTGGTTTCTATTGGTCCGATAGGTTTTGATGGAAAAATCTGTTCTAACTGTATGTGCTGGTTTCTAGTGGTCCAATAGGTTTTGATGGAAAAATCTGTTCTAACTGTATGTGCTGGTTTCTAATGGTCCGATAGGTTTTGATGGAAAAATCTGTTCTAACAGTATGTGCTGGTTTCTAGTGGTCCAATAGGTTTTGATGGAAAAATCTGTCCCAACAGTATGTGCTGGTTTCTAATGGTCCGATAGGTTTTGATGGAAAAATCTGTTCTAACTGTATGTGCTGGTTTCTAATGTTCCAATAGGTTTTGATGGAAAATTTGTTCTAACTGTATGTGCTGGTTTCTATTGGTCCGATAGGTTTTGATGGAAAATTTGTTCTAACTGTATGTGCTGGTTTCTATTGGTCCGATAGGTTTTGATGAAAAAAATCTGTTCATGCTGGTTTGTAATGATCCAATAGGTTTTGATAGAGTCGTCGACTGTTTTTAGTTTGTCTTGGATGTTTATATTTTTTCCAAGGGAAAAAATTATATAATCGTTTCTGGCGGTGTCTATTAGATCATTAGAATGTTCATGATTGTTGTTGGTCCATCACAACTCCAACAGAAACCGTTAGAAACCATCAGATTTATCTAACGGTCTCTACTAGTGGTCTCTAATGGGTTCTTGATGTCGGGGTACAGCCTGCTGGAGCATTAGAATTCTTTGTTGGGCTATAATGATAGATTATGCTTTTTACTTCCTATTGATGAAATGCCATGATGAGCATGTCACTGCTTGCTTTAGCCCATTGGTTACATTTATCTCGAAATGTCTTGTACAGGGAGGTGGATGCTACCCAAACTCCCTGCTTGTACAAACCTGGTGAGCAAAACCATTAACCTTTCGCAGACAGCGAGATAAATTTAATGATCTCCCTTTAATAGTAAATTCAAACGGTTCCTTTTGGTACTACAAGGAAAATATGCATTATAACTTATAAATCTTATGTTCTAGCACATAATACATTTGGAAAACAGTTGAAATGTAGACAGACGAGACAGAGAGGAAATATGCAGAAATTGTTAGCCATGCCTATTTGTGGATTTCACATTCTTCAGTCGTGTGCGACGGCACAAGATACCTTCCGTGATGAACAATGTGCTGGTACGAATTCGGTAGCAAACAATGGTGCGTTATACAGCTGGAAGGATTATACCTCAACGTTTACAGGTACGTAAATAGATTCTTGTTCTGCTTGTTATATTGATGGTACTCCCCTGTACAGTAAGTCTGCTCATCATATGTCGCAAAATCTCCCTCAACTTTCATTGATCTTAACGGATCAATAAACATAGGTACAGTTGAGTTGCATAATTTGGCTTTTCATCTGGTTGCACTGTAGATATCACGTAAGACATCCATGATCACCTAATGGTAAGTTATACCTACTCAGGATCTTTATTGGGGGGGGGGGGGGGCAACCCCACACAATTTTGACAAAGTTGGGTGTGGATGACACATCCACTCTTTGACACTATCCCTGCAGATTTCATTTGCATCCTGAAAGCCAGCAATATCTGCGAAACAAACACGCGTATAACCATGGTACACAGTAACAAGATACTGGCATGCGTACAGAAAGCGAACTCACTAGGTCCTTTCTGCACAAATAGTTTCCAAAGTAAGCCTGCCGGAGGGAACACACTGTCCTACAGTGTGTTCAAGCGCTGTGCGTTAATACAGTTGACTTTGTGAACACTGTGGGACAAGGTTCACGCTGTACTTTTGTTATTGTATTTTGCACTGTGTTCTTTCCGGTAGAGGACAAGGGAGACCAAAGTAAATTCCATTTGTTGAAACAAAAGTTGAAATAACAACGCCAATAAGAAAAAAACAAGGTTAGTTAAAGACCAAGAACTTGGTGGGAATACCATAGAGTGGGAACGCTGAGAATCTCCGTAACGAATCGTATACAACTGATCTCTGTTGTTAGTACAAAACACACAGCCGAATAATCTCGACTCGGGTCGACGGTGCGCTTCATTCTATTTCACGAGACTTACGCTAGTGGTTTCGAATGGTTTCCTTTGTGCAGATGAAATAAAGATTTATGAAATCGGACCGACCATGTATGTGTACCCATGCTACAGGGTAAAAACAAAACAAAAAAAAAAACAAACAAACAAACCTGGTAGCACAGGGAGAGACAGGCCCTATTGAATCAATCAATCAATACATCATGGAATCCAGTTTTCTCGTGTCCACGATGACACGTGTTGCAGTTTCATTTTTCCCCCGTCTTTTTTCCTTCCTAATTTGATTTCATGTTATTTGACATTGGTTCCTTTTAGTTTGCTTTATATCTGTTTGTAGTTTCATTGATTCAGTACTCGTTCTCTTATGTATTTTCCGAGGGTCCCGTATCGTACACGCATGGCTTTTTACTGGGACCCTCCATTTCCATTCCTCTCCTTATTCAATTGGTACTGTGCATATGCATAATATTATATTTTAAAAAATCAATATTTTTTTTTCATTTTGTTACTTATTATCACATGTATTTTGTTAATTTACGGTTTTGAAATCATTACAAATATGTTCTACTTATACAGTTAAACATTCGCTGCCCACCGGACTATATTAAAAGACGTGTGTGCTACGTTTAAGTTTTGTTCACGATATTTGTTAACGGGGAATTCCGTGTTTATCCTAGTAGGACCAGCCTTCCTTTTCATGGTCTCCACAGGCTATAGATTTTTATAGGAGTGTCTTCATCAGCCCGAAGTTCAAACCAGCGGGATATTTTGCGGTTTGGGAAGATAGCCCAACAGCGACATGTAGGCCTATGGGCATATTAGAAAGTTCTTGAAAGCAAAATGTTATTACAGAGGGATGAAGATATGACGTACGTGTTTCCTCTATTTGTCTACCCTCTGTACAAATGAAATTTGTAAGACGGCAAATGCTGATCTTCATATCAGGGACAGCCAGGTGGTAGTGTTGCTGCCCGGAATACAGTAAATGAAAGTTTCCATTTGGTTCTCCTTTTTTTCCTACATTTTGTTGAAAATACAGATCATGACTTATCTTACAAGTTTCATTTGTACAGAGGGCAGACAAATACCTCATGAAACGTTCCTGTTGTAAAGTGAGGTTATGTAACTTTCTGCGTTGCTTTCTATTTCAATATTTGTGTTTCATTTTGTTCTGATCTCCCATGAGTTGATGTCTTATTTGGGATCAAATTCTGCCAACAGGTGATGATCTGTGTGTAATGCACTGCCTTTCCGACACGGATCTCTTGCAAACTCGACCGAGGGATTTCCACGACGGCACTCTCTGCTGGGATGATCGTTTGGCAGACGTACGAACGAATAAGTTATGCGTCAATGGCAAGTGTGAGGTAATACGCATGGTATTATCGTTACAATGATGATGATCATTATCGTTACAATGATTTATTATCGTAAAATGATGATACAGCAGCACAGTAGCAGCAGTCCTTCCTTCAATACAGGCAGGGAATTGTTGCTTTGTCTTTAGAGACGACTACGAAGACAAAATTACTTCGAGTTGAGAAGTGTTTATTTGTTCGTAGTGTTATTTCTATAATAATTACAGAAAAAAAAACAGGTTTAATAACCGTGACTTATTAAAGTCCATAGGATATGAAATGATGTTTTATATGGAATGAGGTTGTATCACTTAGATTTTATTTCGATATATGCGCTGTCTTTAGAGAAATATCCAGTGTCTTGTATATTGTTTGCCTTGTATTTGCTGCCAATGAAACATCAGAATACAATGAAAATGGTAAAGGATAAGGCTTCAATTATGTCTTGAGAATGTCTTGTCTGAGACCATGCGATCTACGGTTTATTGGAAAATGTCAAATGACCAACTAGTCGCTGTTGTCATTTTTGCTTTAGTGAAAGATTGGAATCGAGGTGAGTCTGAATGGCTCCTCCGGTACCAACCTAAAGCGTTGCAATCCAAATACACTGGGGTTCATGTCTATAATATGCTCTTATTCACTTACCTATTATACCACTTAACGGTTTGCAATAGTCCGGTTATCAGCCATTCATTTTCACAGAAACAAACTTCGAAAACTGAAGTCTATCTTGTTGATAACTTCTGTAAATTATTATAATGGACAGGGCGTTTAACTTAGGGCTGTCAAAACCAAGCTGCCAAAGTAAGCTTAAATTCAACTTTCAGCCTAGACTGGTTTACCATTGCTTTTTACTATGACCGTCGAATACTCTTTTGTAAAAGACCGGGTACACAAAATACAGATATTAGTTTAGGGACATTTCCACAAGACTCTTGACAGGGTCTGTGTTGTTGTTGTTGTGGTTTTTTTTTGCCATGAAAAATCTTAGAAAATACCTAACATTGATTAGGTGTGGCTAGAAATTCATAAAGAGAGAACGATTTCTTTTTTTTTTGAAAGTAAAGTAAAGAAGATATCATTAACTCTTAAAGTGATGTTATCCTCAGGTGTCTATCACGAGACGCAATATTTCCAAACTCTAAAAAGTTCTCAAACCACATTACGTTGTTATTTCTTGATGCATTTTCCCCTTTTCTTGTTTGCAGTCTTTTGCAGTAAATCTTTGTTTTACCTTGGATGTTGACAAGTTCATGCAATAGTTTTATTGTGCTCTACACCTGAGCTTAACGGTGTTAACCCTTCTGTAACGATTTTATCATTGTGCATTTCTATGCCTGTCATGATAATAACGTATTATAATTAATATCTTTGAAATAGATGTTAACACATAATGTGTAACACATGTCATTGCGCTATCTAATACTCATAATTATGATGAGTTACATTTGAGGAAATTCAGAGGTTAAGAGGTTAGATTATCTGTTAGATTTTGGTAAAATTAAGGTTACAATTTGTTAATCCAAAGAAAAGTTACAGTGTATTTCGAAATTCTTTATTCCACCGGTCTGTTATTTCAGAAGGTTCGTTATTCCGAGAAGAAACAAGTTTCGTTAGTCCGAACCCTATTTCATCTTCGAACTATCGATCCTTCAGATGCATTTTCGGATTAACGAACCTCGGGAAAAACAAACAAAAAACAAACAAACAAACAAACTAACCTTCGGAATAACTCTACAAATGTTGCTTGTTCGAACATTCGGAACATTCGGATTCTTGGAATAAACAAACATCACCCACAATTGATGTGGCATTAACATGATCGAGTAATCATTTCTCTCTCAATATACATTTCTTTTCGTTTATGGCAATCATCAATACAAGAACTTTGGCTGTGATGGCAGTGGGAACACAGCGCTCGTTTATGACGATTGTCGTGTATGCGGGGGAGATAGTTCTTCATGCGATTCTACTAATGGTGCCATCATTTCTGCGCCAGATGGCGGTGAGTATCAGTGCAGAAGACAATACCGTACACAAAATTTGAATACCTTTACACATAGAAGTAGAACTAATTATGATACTTATTGCCTGTATCTTTAAATATTTAAAAGACAAATTTTGTGAGACTTAAGTTACATAATATTTCAAATATTGATTATTGTATATGTATTAACGGACAGCCAATTGTTGAAAAGACATCTATTAAGTTCCTGGGCATTACTACTAACTTAAATTTATCTTGGAATGATCACGTACACAATGTTCATACTTCAATTTCTAGAGGCATCGGAATCGTATAACACCTGAGAAACTTGGTTTCTCAGAAGTCTTTGTTTATTTGAATAATGCTTTGATATTATCTTTATACATTACGTATTGTAACATCATGTGGGAAAATTGTGGTTTGACTTTACAAAAGCGTGCAGTGCGGTTGATTACAAACTCCTTTTACTTAATATCTCCCTCAGACCCATTGTTTTCTTAACGTTCAAGGTTGATGATTATCACGTTTTTCCAAAACAACAACAACAACAACAACAACAACAACTATTTTTATGCACAAATACACGTTCAATGAACGGCCCATGGTGTTCAATGATTTCTTAATCCCTAATTCCAGTACTGGTATTCATTCTTACCCAATTCGCCGTTCATCTGGTTATCATCTTGACAACCCAATTATTGTTTTAGCACAAAAATCCTTAAGACATCATGGCCCTGATGTTTGGAAATTTTTACCCGACAACCATAACTAACGTACATATATTCACTTATTTAAAAAACAGCTTAAAGAGATGATCCGAATTAAATGTATGTCTGTTTACCAGAGCAGGTTGCTGTTTATGTGTTTTCGTTGGTTGTTTTTTTCTGTTCACTGCTATCCTTAAAGAATGGGCCCCGAACTGAACGTACAGAACAATCGTATACATAAAAGACAAGGGTATGCATTATCACACATACCCACAACTCATCTCCACACAAACACTTCACATTTCTGCCCCTTTTTGTCTATATTTCCCACTTTCTTTATCTCCACTCAGGGAGTGGTGACATGAGTATATCACCTCAGCTTGTTGTATTGTTTAGACAATAATTTCAGAGGCCATTATCCTCAGGCGTTTGCTTATGATTATGTTCTCCTGTATTTCTATTAAAGGTCTTTTGAACGACAGGTACATGCGATTCTATGTTTTAGGTCAAGAGTATTAGTTTTAAAGGTATAATTTAACATTTGCAGATGAAACAAAAACCCAGAACTAGTGCTTCAAAATTGTTCTAAAATGTGAGTTATTGATAAAAACAACTAATGTAAAAATTTGAACCAGTTTGATAGATGTTAAGTATTGTTAAATATACAAAATGTGAACAATAGTTATAATAAAAATGTTTCCAGACAAAACCGTCTACAGTTATGGTTTCTTGAGAAAAATTGTGATATCTTTTGATAGTTTTTTTTTGCAAAAAAAAAATGTATGGAAGGATGTTTTGTGATACAACTGACCTACACATATGCATCAAAAGTGATATCTTGAACATTTTGTAAAATCACTGCTCTCAAAGGTAAACAGGACCTTTAACATGGACGTTTCTGGTAACAAGCTGATTTTTTTTTTTAACGATAGCTCGAGGAATGTGTCCCGAATAACATACTAAAAGCCCCGATAAATTCTCCATGAGCATTTTCCGCAATCCAAGATGGCGTTGAAAATGGCCGCCATTTCCTAAAATTCTTATAGCTTTTCAACGAGGTATCCCAAATTCAAAATTTAAATGTCTAAGTATACGTTTTGAAGCATGAAGAACTCAATAAAATACATATTAAGAGATGTTAGCGCACACGAATACCATATAGTAGGGTACCTAAGGGGGGGGGGGGGGGGGGTCACCGTGCACCCCCCCCCCCCCCCCCCGACTCCTCGAAATTTACATTTTCAGGATCCTCATGACATACCAAAACATAATCAAGATGTTAACAGGAACGAAAAGTGGCTGTTCTAGGTGAAATCTAATGTATTCTATTGTTTTTCATAATTTCTTATGTATTTCTTTGTTTTTCAACTTTTTCAACTTTTGTTTTTTCTTTGTTTTTCTATTGGAAATTGTCACTGACCACTTTTCTACCATAATTAGCATAAAACTAATCAATGAAAGTGATTAATTGTAAAAATAGTCAGGTTTTCATGACTTCCATGAAAGAGCACCTGTTTTCCATAGGAAATGTACACAAAAGCACAAAATTGTGCCCGTTTTGGGACGACATTCCGTTACAAAAATGGGCGTGACTTCGCACAAGTATGCGGGGAAGTTGCAAATTTGGTCTCGAAAGTTGCGTGAGACTTGAACAAAACAAAGTCAAGTAAGTTTCGAGGAGTCCGGGGGGGGGGGGGGGTGCACGGTGCCCCCCCCCCCCCCCCTCCTTAGGTACCCTACTATGTAGGCCCTACATGTAAGCACATATATTATATACATACATATATATATAGCACACCCTGTTGTCGTGGAAACAGAAGAAATACATTTATGTCGAACGCACCCACGAAGTTAAGTGACTTTCGGTTTATCAAAAAGAAAGATATGAATAAATACTTAGTAAAGCATACGACCTCCTTAAAAATGAGATTATGTGAAAATTGATTTTTTTTTCATGCAACATTAACCCTGTAAGGACAGGGGGGGATCCGCCCCCCCCCCCCCGAAGTTTCGCGCTATAAATCTGTCGCGAGGCTTCTTGACTTTGTTTGTTCAAATCTCGCACAACTTTTGAGACCAAATTTGCAACATCCGCGTATATTTTTGCGAAGTCACGCCCATTATTGTAACGGAATGTCCCCCCAAAACGGGCACAATTTTGTGATTTTGTGTACATTTCCTATGGAAAACAGGTGCTCTGTCATGAAGGTCATGAAAACCTGATTATTTTTACAATTAATCACTTTCATTGATTAGTTTTGTGCTAATTATGGTAGAAAAGTGGTCAGTGACAATTTCCAAAAGAAAAACAAAGAAAAAACAAAAGTTGAAAAAGTTGAAAAACAAAGAAATACATAAGAAATTATGAAAAACAATAGAATACATTAAATTTCACCTAGAACAGCCACTTTTCGTTCCTGTTAACATCTTGATTATGTTTTGGTATGTCATGAGGATTCTGAAAATGTAAGTTTCGAGGAGTCCTGGGGGGGAGGGGGGGTGCACGGTGACCCCCCCCCCCCCCGCCCCCTTAGGTACCCGACTAATAATCCAATATGGCGTCCAGAATGGCCGCCATTTCCTTTTTTTTTTCTCTAAAACTTTGCAAGTAGATATCACCAGTGCACATGCACTTTAAATGTCGTCATATACGTTTTGGGTCACAAGGAACCAAATAAAATACTTATTCAGAGATTCTGAAGCGCACATAAAGCGCTTAAAGGGGATGGCTAGTAACTGATAAGTGGGAATCAGTGGGAATGCTGGGGGATGATTGTTCCAATCATTGTGGGATTTATTTAAGAGTACATTATATACAAACTGTATCTATTGTTCTGTGAAAATTATTTGCTTCAGAATGGTGTCATATTCAAGTAATCTGCAATTAATCGTTAATGATCGCCCCGTCACTCTACGGAAACATTAAAATGCACATTACTTGAGTATGAGACCATTCTGAAGCAAATAATTTTCACACAACAATAGATATATAATGTACTCTCAAATGAATCCCACAGGATTGGAGCTATCATCCCCAACATTCCCACTGATTCCCACTGATCAGTTGCTAGCCATCCCCTTTAACCACTTTCAGAAATCCCAAATGGTCCTGTTTTTCGCATAACCCTTCAACTAATGGGGCGATCACACATCGCCGGTTTAGATGGCGGTTCATGGCGGTTCTCAAATCGCCGTGAACCGTGTCCCAACGATGGCGGAAAGCACTTAAACGCGATGTGACTACGTTCTCAACACGTTTTGAACACGGCACTAACACGGATTGGCGCGGTAGTATTTAAACACGGATCTCCCCGAAAGGTGGAGGAGTCCATACCAAGCCCTTGTAGCTGGTTACAATCAGAGCCCTTTCGCTCGTCTTCAATGGGTTACAACAAGGAGGTATTGCTTTGTTAGGTACACACAATTCAAAAGAAATTGCGAAACGTTGTAACACCCTCTGTATCTACAGATTGACATAAGTGATGCAATAAGCAATTGTCTTGTTTCAAGTTTCAACATGCTTTTTTCTCTCTCTTTTAACTTTTAAAATACCTGTATTATTTGTTATCAAAAAGACATACATGTCAAAGCAGAATCCAACATAGTTTACAAATTTTCTGTTCATTTGCAGGTTTATATATGTGACCGTGCACCTCAAAACGAACATAAAGTCGCACACACTGATTTTGCGCGAGGACTGAAAATAAGTGAAATGGGTCAACCTAGCCAAACTTGACTTTTTCATATTTTCTGAAAGAGCGGGTCTTCTTTTACATTATGCTAAAATTTGGTATCATGAAACGGGCAAGAAAGTGTGTTTTTTTAGCAGTTTATCTCGAATATTTTTGGTAGAATAGTGTGATTAGGTGTGTCTTTAGAATCCCTTTTTCATTTCTGAAAAACCTTGTCCACACTCTTCACTTTCATCTCTAATAACTCTTGAAAGGATAGTCCTACAGCTTTGAAAGTTGGCATTAATTATGGACAGAATGTGTTAATGAGGCATGCTTAATTTAAATGTAATCTGATAATCCCTTCATTGTTGTTACTCTGGTGGATTACTTCCTGTTTTTTGTCCCATTCATCGCAGAGCCAGCACGGTTTGGTAAAGATTAAGCGCTTGAATAGACACTGTACTTCAGAGCCTCTTTTCTCAGTTCACACTTTTCCTGAGTTTGTGCTTTTTTTCCAATATTTAGATAGGTTAAGAGAGTCCATTTGATTTGAGTTATACATCATTTTAGAGCTTCAAGTCTGTTCTTTCAGAATATGGTCTTAACTAAAAATTCATGTCTGGCGACTTTTTGTTTGTTTTGAGGTGCATTGTCACATATATCAAGTGATGTAGAAGTACTTGCTTGTTCCAACATCTTCTTTTTCCCTTTCTTAATTAAGTTTTCATATATCTCTACCAACAGTCAATAAAAAGACATACATATCAAAGAAGAATAATTATAGCATTTCTGCATAGTTTCCTGTTCATTTACAGGTTTACGTAACATAATAATGGTGTATTTTTTTAAGTTTCAACATCGCTTTTCCCTCTACTCTCTTAATTAATTTTCAACATATCTGTATTAACATGTACTCCTACAAAAAGGCATACATAATCACGAAAGCACAACCCAACATATTATAACTTACAGGTTCACGTAGCATGTTTAATTTTTCGTGGCGGTCTCGGCAGTTTGAAATGGACCGTGTTCAAAACGCCGTCCACCGTGTAAAGAACGCATCCTCCGTGTTTGCACCGCAAGATCCGTGATAACACCGTGTTAACACCGCCATAACTTTTCATGCAAAAACAAATGTAGAACTTAAAAGAGAATAATGCCTCCGGCGACACTTCGTGGCGGAGCAATAAAAAAAAGAAAAAAATGGGCAAAGATGAACCCATAATACAAAATCGGGTAAATATATTGAATGCTAAAGTTTCATTACTTTTTTTTTTATTTTAACACATAGAGTAACAAAGAAAGTTTAATGTTCAAAAAGGTGGTAGGTATGTTGAATAGTACATCAGCTATATTAAGAGGTGTGTTCAGAATTTTGTTAAACTTTACCAGCTTAAAAGATGGCCAGCTGCAAGTTATACACAGAAGGCATATGTAAATATATTGTATGTTGGGTTCTGCTTTGGTGATTGTGTATGCCTTTTTGTAAGACTGCATGTTGATACAGATATGTTGAAACATAAGAGAGTAGAGGGAAAAGCGATGTTGAAATTTGAAAAAAAAAACACCATTATTATATTACGTGAATCTGTAAATTAAACAGGAAACTATGTAGATATACTGTATTCTTCATTGATATTCATATCTTATTATCGACTGATGTTGGAGATATGTGAAAACCTTATACAGAAAGAGAAAAAAAGAGGTGTTGAAACAAGCAAGTACTTGTACATCACTTGATATATAAACCTGCAAACAAACAGGAAACTTTGTTAACTATGTTGGATTCTGCTTTGCCATGTATGTCTTTTTAATGACAGTAATACAGATATTTCAGAAGTTAAAAATGAGACTTGAAGACAATTGCTTATTGCATCACTTATGTCAATCTGTAAATACACAGGGGGTTTACAACGTTTCGTAATTTCTTTTAAATTGTGATTACCTAACAAAGCAATACGTATGTAACCCATTGAAGACGAGTGCAAAGGGTCTGATTGCATCCAATTTTAGGGGCTTGGTATGGACTCCTCCACCTTTCGGGAAGATCCGTGTTTCATACCGCGCCAATCCGCGTTAGAGACTTGTTCAAAACGTGTTGAGAACGTAGTCACATCGCGTGAATTGCTTTCCGCCATCGTTGGGACACGGTTCACTGCGGTTTGAGAACTGCCATGAACCGCCATCTAAACCAGCGATGTGTGATCGCCCCCGTAACTAACCCCGATACGAACTTAAATGTCTAAATCAGGAACCCAATTGAACAATCATCAGAGATCATGAAGCACGTAAGTACCAATAAAACCAAGCGAATTCTTCCCGAAAACCAAATGGTGCCCAAAATGGCCACTATTTTGTTTTATCAATACATTGCTGTTTTTAGCTTGTTTCAAGAGACAAAGAAATTCGATATAATTTCAGAGATTCAAAAACTCAGAAGGTCCAGCGGAATCTTTACCTTAATATGTGCACAACATGGGTATGGTTTGGGTTAGATGCATCCCCCATCCCCCGCTCTTGGGGAAGAGGGGGGGGGGGGGGGAGGTGGCCTGTACAATCATTATTTTCCAAATGTTCAACCTGAAGTATATGCGCTTTATTGTTGAATTGCAATCATAAAAATGCAAAACGTCCTTCCTTTCCATATACTTAGTACACTCGCCCCCTTTCCATATACTTAGTACACTTTTGAGATTGACAAATTTCCGAATATGTCATTAAAAAGTGTGCACCAGATCTTTCACTAACAAAATGCAAAAGTTCCCTCATACTGGAGGGTGATATGCCCTTCCTAACCCTTCCGCTGCTCAGTTTCCCGATATAAATTAAGTATCCCTTTGATTAACCATTCCCAAATATTCCATCAAATATGTGTAAATGATGTAATAATGTTCATTTCAATTCAAATGTACAAGCTCCCTCGTGTTGGAGGGGTTGGGGACACTGTCTCTTTGAATTATATACTCTTTGAGGATGGACAATTTTCTCAATATTTTACACCAAGGATGCACCAGGCCGTTTAATGACGATCAAAAAAAAAATGCAAGCGCTCCCTCCAGTGGAAAGGGGTTTCCCCCTCCCACATCCTCCATCAGCTCATAGCCTTGAACATACTAGTCTTTATTCTACTTAAACTTTTCATAGAAACAAAAATCTAGTATTTCATCAACAGTGTGCACCATAAAACCCGAGATTTTCAGGTCTGAAAAAAATCTCTCTCTTGTGGGAGGGTGCATCACCTCCTACACCTCCCCCGCATATTTCCGTGAATATATATTTTCTTACTTTTATGATAAAAACAAATATCAAATATTTCACCAAAAGAGTGCGCTAAATCTCTGAATTTCACGTCGGAAAATGCCAAAATCTCCATCGTATGGGAAGGAGTATTCTCCTCCCACACTCCCCCTTCCCCGACACTATCCTGAAGATATATTTTCCTAACTTTTTAAATAGAAAACAAATATCGAATATTTCACCAAAAATGGTGCACAAGATCTCTGAATTTCAAGTCTGAAAATACGAAAATCTTTCTCGTGTTGGAGGGGGCAACCCTACCACCGAACACTTCCATGAATATATATCTTTTTGTTCCTTTTTTGATGGAAACAAAAATCTAATATTTGACCAATAGGGTGTATCAGATGTCTTAATATTAAGTTTGAAAATGCAAAATCTCTCTCATGTGTGTGTGTGTTTGGGGGGGGGGGGGAATCCCCTTCCACACCCTCACGTTGCCCGTTTTTCTGAATACTACTTAATATTTTTCTTTCTCTTTGATGGAAACAATTCAATATCTTACCAAACGTGTGCACTATATGTTTCATCTTCAAGTAAAGAAAAAAAGAAACAAAAACTCCCTCGTGTGGGAGGGGAGTATCCCTCCTCCATGTACCAATAACTATGTGTGTCATATTCCCTGTTTTTTGTCTATTATTTATCTAATCTACATTGAATGAATAGAATAATTTATTCACTATGTTTTTAGGTGGAGCAATAAACTGCACCACAGAAAATCACTGCCATGTGATAAATTACACATTATTCTGTAGCACATGTAGACACTCATTCTGAACATGTATGTAGTACAGATACCAAAAAGAATTTTTACTTCCTAAGTGATCATTGGCAGTTTCAAATGAAACTTACCTCATGGTAGACATCAAATGCGTTGGTAAAAAAAAAAAGAGGCTAGAACAAAATCTCCATCTCATGTGCTTGAGTTGACGAAAATATCGTCTTCTAGTAGGCTGTCTGTTAAGCAACAAAACTGATGGTGAAATGTTTCTCTCGTAACAAGGACACTCCTTGATTTTAACATTCAAATGTTTTAATTTGTATACTTTACGCATAACTATTTTTGATAAAAAGTTTTATGAATATTTTCCGGATGAAAAATCATATGTTAATCATGTTAATGATATACTAATATGTGTTGACATACTGTTTGTAATTGTGAGATGAAATTGATATTGCCAGCCATTTTGCACGCCATTTTGCATTTTAGGAAGAGCTCGAGCGGTTTTATAGGTACTTGCGTGCTTAGAACATCTCTGTATACATATTTTATTGTGTTCCCCATGCTTCAAAACATATATCTAGACATTTGAATTTTGCATTTGGGTTACCTGGTTGAAAGGTTATAAGAATTTCAGGAAATAGCGGCCATTTTGGACGCCATCTTGGATTATGGTACTTGTGTGCGTCAACATCTCTTAATATAATATTATATTTCATTGAGTTCTTCATCTTTCAAAACATATATTTAGACTCTTAGATTTTGTATTGGATTGCCTGGTTGAAAGGTTATAAGAATTTCAGAAAATGCCGGCCAGTTTGGACGGCATCTTGGATTACGGTACTTGTGTGCGCCAACATCTCTTAGTATTTAGACTATTGAGTTCTTCATCGTTAAAAACATAATATTTAGACATATATATTTTGAATTTGGGTTACCTGGATGAAAAGTTAAAATAATTTCAGGAAATGGCGGCCATTTTGGACGCCATCTTGGATTGCGGAAAACTCTCAAGGAGGATTTATGAAGACTTTTAGAATATTATTCAAGAAAAATTCAGCTTGTTGCCAGAAATGTCCAGGTTCAAGCCTATTTTGACCTAATGCTCGTAGACCATTTGTATATATGCATAGAATAACGCCTGCTCGTTTTTTACTTTGCATTGTTATGTTATAATGTCGCATATTTGAATTAATCATTTGTTTTATTTCAACCGTTACATGTAGATTCAAATGATATTGTACTCAATCAGTTCGTTCAGTTGACTTTATATTATATTTATGTACGAAAAGAAATTCAGAAATCAATCAATCAATCAATCTTCTGACCAAAAATTTAGAAAATTACAGTTCAAGAACAGCGATAAAGATATTTTCAGTTGCATTTCTATTTGAAGAACTCTGGTGATATTCTAAGACAGATTTATCTATCTAATTTTAAAGAATCGATTTTAGAGGCAATTCGGAAATCACTGCCTTTGTTTTCCTAATTCTGTAATAAGTCAGTGCTCATGATGAGACTGAAATTAACGAGCCCCGCTCTTCAGCAGTCCACTCTGTTTTCAACAATTTTGTGTCCGTGTATTCATGAAAGTCACAACATAAGTGTACTTCCGTTCACAGTTTTTTCCTATATTACATATTGCACTGATCCCTATATAACTATTTATTACAATATTGTACTGATCTTCTGTAACTATGCATGTGTAAATGTTTTATTCTAATTGCATCTTGCTGGAAATATAATGAATGAAATGAAATGAAATGAAAGGTTGAAAAGACTGGAATGATCCAAGTCTCTTGAACGCGCACTGTCTAAGCTTATAATAGTGACATACATCCAAAGAAATGTTCAGCGTATTTCCAGTATTTATCTGACGGATATTTGAAGCATTCAAGGTTGCACATACTGTATTCATTTTATCTCGGCTGAGTTTAATCGCACCCTTTCCAAGGCAACATTCTTGACGTGAACTGAGTGGACGCTTGGAATTCCGTCTTAAAAAGATGTTTTTAGCTGTTCCATGGCATTTGTCCCTGCGGCAATTGCTCCTATGAAATATCTACACGCTAAGCCAAACAAAAATTTATCCTCAAACATAACCCAGCCCTAATCCTTATCCTCACATGAAACTATAAATCTAAAAACCTGAATAAATTTTGAACGGTTTGATAAAGCAGAAGAAAAGTCACTAGGACATGCAAACACAATTGAATACAAAGCAATAAAAACACATTACAAAAATATCTACTCTTTAAGGATAAATCAAACAAGACAACTCACGAATTATTGATACCGCATCTCTAACCAGATTTCATGAAAAGTTGTAGACGTGTTAATTATGATACTTGCAAAGAGTATTCAATTTACAATTTAACTCAAAAGAAGTATTCATTTTCTGTTCCAGAGAGCATCATTTTGTCGATACCTGCAGGGTCATCAAATGTTTCTGTGACAGGATATGACAACTCCTATATTGGTGAGTGTTTAATCATGCTGCTGTTGGTTGAAGAATATTTGTTTTCTTCATAGTCCATTAACACTCCGATCGTGGCTTATCCAGCAATAATCAAGTTTGGACATCCAGTATGATGCTAAGCCTCCTCCCCCTTCATTGAAATGTACACTGAGCATACCCTCATTCTCATTTTATTTTGCTTATTTCCATTATTCGAGACATATTAACATAATATTGAATATTTCGTTTGAATGATCTTATAAAGATGCTTAATTATAGCAGGGACAGTACAAATGCCTATTGCTTTCCGTTGTAAGCCTACAAATTAGGTATTTCCCAATGAGTTACAACATGCCAGATGAGGCAAGCCGCAGGAATTCTACAGAGTGAAAAATGTGGGTTCCGACCATGCACTATCCCACTTTCATTGCGATAACACTGAATCAGATTATTGTGTGTGTGTGTGTGTGTGTGTGTGTGTGTGTGTGTGTGCAAAGTGGTAATAAAGAATTAGACAAGATGTCACGAGATAGTATTTACATAAAAGGTAATCTTGCATACATTAATTTATCGCATTCTTTCTTAAAGTACCTCTAGTCACTGAATACTACTCCCTTTTCTATATGTAATCGTAACATTGATAACAATGCAAAGACATTTTTATTAATATCACCCACATGCATCTTCATACGTGATTTATGTTTGTGTGAATGTTTCAACTATAATCCGGCTATCGGCAACATTAATCGATATCACATTCAATATTCTTTTTTTTTTCAACACTGATAGTGTGTGTGTAAATGTGTCTTCTTCTGATGTTACTGATCATTTTCCAATAATAATTTTTTCTTAATGAAAGTTGATAGCAGGAAATTTAACCTGTTTAGGAAAATACAACAGAAAATTCATTCAGAAGGAGAAAGTGCCTTTTAATACGAAGCCCCTCACGTAAGAGCAGAAAAGTGAGTCTTTACGAAAAATACAAAGGAGAGTCAATAAACATGTGTCGCTTGACCATTTCACCTGTTGTCCCGTTCATAAAATCATCGCATAAAAGCATTTACATAAATCTCAGAATGGCGCAAGTCGCTAATATGTAGCTATATGAGACTTTGAAATTAATTTGATTAAGTCTGTCATAAGTTTGTCTTATGAACTGAAAGTCTTTCATAAGGCTTTCATGAAACGGACTCCTGGACTATTCTGCTGCTGGTGATAAGTATTAAAAGTAAATACAAAGATGATTTCAGGTTGAAAACAGAACAGATTACAAAGTGAATATGAGACAAAAAAAAATGAATGAAATGAAATGTATAGGCCTACGAGAATTCAAAAATCCACGATATTTCTTGACAGATACATAGGCGGCATTCTTTTGATACATCAGCTCTTATTACTTTCTTTTCGTCAGGACTTCAATATCGAGGCACGTTTATCTTTGGAGTCAATGTTACGCGGCCTGCGGTTACACGTCGTGGTACATACATCGTCGGTAATATGGCAGTACGTTTCAGCCTCGTCAATAATGACTATTCCATACACCTACTGACTGAACCTACAACTGAGGTTCTCGACATTTTGCTCTACAAGGTCTCGAATGTAGATGTCGTATACAGTTACAGCAGAGCTGCTTCTATCACGTCAGCATCCGTAGCAAAAGGTACACTTTAGTCTTGAATGTATCAGACACAGGTTTATACACAAGTTCAGTACAATAATTACACCAGTACTGGCAAATACGTATGATGATACTCCAGGTCTACCGATGTTCGCAAACTTATCGTATACCCTATTTATACACTTAGAGACAACCATTGTTAAGCCAATTCGAACTGATTACACAAGCTTACACATACCATATAGGCAGAGGATTTGAAGATACTTTCTGGAGTCGATATTTGTGATAACGTTACATGAAAAAGGCATAACTATCTCTGAATGCTGCAAGAAGTGTACGCACAGCAGTCTACATTGTATATACAATTGCTCTTGTGCGACAGCAGAAACGTTTATGGTCGGGTACGCGGTATACACAGACTAATGATCTTCTCTCCTAAATGGTTTTATTTCTTGTTTTCAAGGGACCTGACGCCTAATTGTAGGAAAATGACGGAAAAGCATGGTGATATTTATTTGATATCAATCACAATCCCCACAAAGTAAAATAAAAGAATTGATCGCGATCAAAACAGTTCCTGTAGGCCTAGATTGATTCCGTACAATGCAATGTGTTCTTTATTTGTTTTAATTCTTTTTCGTCGTAATACCGCTCTTCTGATCCAAATAATATGGATTGCTCCATCCGACAAAATACTAGTACGATGGTTACCGAAGCCTCTAATCAATCCTGCCACCTCCACCTTCCCCACACGTAGGAGTCTTGATCATACTTTTCATTTATGAGTGACCCAACGTTTTGACCAATGTTTATTTTCCGACGCAGATATTACGACAACGAGCAGTGTTACGACGATGGCCACAACAGAAAAGGTGACAACAGGTCAAAAAACAACAAGCCCAGAAATTGATACTACAAAGAACCTTGATACAACATTGATTACAACAGAAAAGGCGACAGAAACTGAAAGAACAACAGAGACAGAAATCGATACGACAACGACCCGTGTAACAACAACGGCCACAACAGATAAGGTTACAACAGCTGAAACAGAAAGCACAGAAATTGATACTACAACATACCTTGATACAACATTGAGTAAAACAGACAAGCCGACAGAAACTGAAAGAGCAGCAGAGACAGAAATCGATACTACAACACGCCGTGTAACATCAATGGCCACAACAGACAAGGTAACAACAGCTGAAACAACAGAAAGCCCAGAAATTGATACTACAACAAACCTTGATACAACATTGAGTAAAACAGACAAAGCGACCAAAACTGAAAGAACAACAGAGACAGCTCAAATCGATACTACAGCGACCCGTATCACAACAATGGCCACAACATCTAAGGTAACAACAGCTGAAACAACAGAAAGCCCAGAAATTGATACTACAACAAACCTTAATACAACATTGAGTAAGACAAACAAGGTAACGGAAACTGAAAGAACAACAGAGACAGAAATCGATACTATAGCGACCCGTGTAACAACAATGGCCACAACAGATAAGGTTACAACAGCTGAAACAGCACAAAATCCAGAAATTCATACTGCAACGAACCTTGATACAACACTGAGCACAGCAGACAAGGCGACAAAAACTGAAATAACAACAGAGACAGAACCCGACAGCGCAAGGACCCGTGTAACATCAATGGCGACAACAGACAAGGTAACAACAGCTGAAAGGACAGAAAGCCCAGAAATTGATACTACAACGAACCTTGATACAACATTGAGTAAAACAGACAAGGCGACAATAACTGAAAGAACAACAGAGACAGAAATCGATACTACAGCGACCCGTGTAACAACAACGGCCACAACATCTAAGGTTACAACAGCTGAAACAGAAAGCCTAGAAATTGATACTACAAAATACCTTGATACAACATTGAGTAAAACAGACAAGCCGACAGAAACTGAAAGAGCAGCAGAGACAGAAATCGATACTACAACAAGCCGTGTAACATCAATGGCCACAACAGACAAGGTAACAACAGCTGAAACAACAGAAGGCCCAGAAATTGATACTACAACAAACCTTTATGCAACATTGAGTAAAACAGACAAGACGACCAAAACTGAAAGAACAACAGAGACAGCTCAAATCGATACTACAGCGACCCGTGTAACAACAATGGCCACAACATCTAAGGTAGCAACAGCTGAAACGATAGAAAGCCCAGAAATTGATACTACAACGAACCTTGACACAACATTGAGTAAGACAAACAAGGCGACGGAAACTGAAAGAACAACAGAAACAGAAATCGATACTACAGCGACCCGTGTAACAACAATGGCCACAACAGATAAGGTTACAGCAGCTGAAACAGCAGAAAACCTAGAAATTCACACTACAACGAACCTTGATACAGCAATGAGCACAGCAGACAAGGCGACAAAAACTGAAATAACAACAGAGACAGAACCCGACAGCGCAAGGACCCGTGTAACATCAATGGCGACAACAGACAAAGTAACATCAGCTGAAACGACAGAAAGCCCAGAAAGTGATACTACAACGAACCTTGATACAACATTGAGTAAAACAGACAAGGCGACAATAACTGAAAGAACAACAGAGACAGAAATCGATACTACAACGACCCGTGTAACAACAATGGCCACAACATCTAAGGTAACAACAGCTGAAACAACAAAAAGCCAAAAAATTGATATTACAACGAACCTTGATACAACAATGAGCTCAACAGAAAAGGCGACAGAAGCTGAAAGAGCTACAGAGACAGAAATCGATACTACAGCGACCCCTGTAACATCAATGTCCACAACAGATAAGGTTACAGCAGCTGAAACAGCAGAAAACCTAGAAATTCACACTACAACGAACCTTGATACAGCAATGAGCACAGCAGACAAGGCGACAAAAACTGAAATAACAACAGAGAAAGAAATCGATACTACAACGACCCGTGTAACAACAATGGCCACAACATCTAAGGTAACAACAGCTGAAACAACAAAAAGCCAAAAAATTGATATTACAACGAACCTTGATACAACAATGAGCCCAACAGAAAAGGCGACAGAAGCTGAAAGAGCTACAGAGACAGAAATCGATACTACAGCGACCCCTGTAACATCAATGTCCACAACAGATAAGGTTGCAACAGCTGAAACAACAGAAAGCCCAGAAATTGATATTACAATGAACCTTGATACAACAATGAGCACAACAGACAAGACGATAGAAACTGAAAGAACAACAGAGACAGGAATCGATACCACAATGACCCATGTAACAACAATGGCAACAACAGATACGTTTACAACAGCCGAAGCAGAAAGCACAGAAATTGATACTACAACAAAAATTGATACTACAACGAACCTTGATACAACATTGAGTAAAACACACAAGGCGACAGAAACTGGCGTGACAACAGAGACAGAAATCGATACTACAACGACCCGTGTAACAACAATGGCCACAACAGATAACGTTACAACAGTTGAAACAACAGAAAGTCGAGAATTTGATACTACAACGAACCGTGAAACAACGTTGATTACAACAGACAAGGCGACAGAAACTGACATAACGACAGAGACAGAAATCGATACTACAGCGTCCGATGTAACATCAATGGTAACAACAGAAAAGGTTACAACAGCTAAAACAACAGAAAACCCAGAAATTGGTACTACAACTGACATAACAACAGAGACAGAAATCGATACTACAGCGACCCGTATCACAACAATGGCCACAACAGATAAGGTAACAACAGCTCAAACGACAGAAAGCCCCGAAATTGATACTACAACAAACCTTGATACAACATTGAGTAAAACAAACAAGGCAACGGAAACTGAAAGAACAACAGAGACAGAAATCGATACTACAGCGACCCGTGTAACAACAATGGCCACAACAGATAAGGTTACAACGGCTGAAACAGCACAAAATCCAGAAATTCATACTGCAACGAACCTTGATACAACAATGAGCACAGCAGACAAGGCGACAAAAACTGAAATAACAGAGACAGAACCCGACAGCGCAAGAACCCGTGTGACATCAATGGCGACAACAGACAAGGTAACAACAGCTGAAAGGACAGAAAGCCCAGAAATTGATACTACAACGAACCTTGATACAACATTGAGTAAAACAGACAAGGCGACAATAACTGAAAGAACAACAGAGACAGAAATCGATACTACAACGACCCGTGTAACAACAATGGCCACAACAGATAAGGTTACAACAGCTGAAACAACAGAAAGCCCAGAAATTGATATTACAATGAACCTTGATACAACAATGAGCACAACAGACAAGACGATAGAAACTGAAAGAACAACAGAGACAGAAATCGATACGACAACGACCCGTGTAATAACAACGGCCACAACAGATAAGGTTACAACAGCTGAAACAGAAAGCACAGAAATTGATACAACATACCTTGATACAACATTGAGTAAAACAGACAAGCCGACAGAAACTGAAAGAGCAGCAGAGACAGAAATCGATACTACAACAAGCCGTGTAACATCAATGGCCACAACAGACAAGGTAACAACAGCTGAAACAACAGAAGGCCCAGAAATTGATACTACAACAAACCTTGATGCAACATTGAGTAAAACAGACAAGGCGACCAAAACTGAACAAACAACAGAGACAGCTCAAATCGATACTACAGCGACCCGTGTCACAACAATGGCCACAACATCTAAGGTAGCAACAGCTGAAACGATAGAAAGCCCAGAAATTGATACTACAACGAACCTTGACACAACATTGAGTAAGACAAACAAGGCAACGGAAACTGAAAGAACAACAGAGACAGAAATCGATACTACAGCGACCCGTGTAACAACAATGGCCACAACAGATAAGGTTACAACAGCTGAAACAGCAGAAAACCTAGAAATTCACACTACAACGAACCTTGATACAACAATGAGCACAGCAGACAAGGCGACAAAAACTGAAATAACAACAGAGACAGAACCCGACAGCGCAAGAATCCGTGTAACATCAATGGCGACAACAGACAAGGTAACAACAGCTGAAAGGACAGAAAGCCCAGAAATTGATACTACAACGAACCTTGATAAAACATTGAGTAAAACAGACAAGGTGACAATAACTGAAAGAACAACAGAGACAGAAATCGATACTACAACGACCCGTGTAACAACAATGGCCACAACATCTAAGGTTACAACAGCTGAAACAACAGAAAGCCCAGAAATTGATATTACAATGAACCTTGATACAACAATGAGCACAACAGACAAGACGATAGAAACTGAAAGAACAACAGAGACAGAAATCGATACGACAACGACCCGTGTAACAACAACGGCCACAACAGATAAGGTTACAACAGCTGAAACAGAAAGCACAGAAATTGATACTACAACATACCTTGATACAACATTGAGTAAAACAGACAAGCCGACAGAAACTGAAAGAGCAGCAGAGACAGAAATCGATACTACAACAAGCCGTGTAACATCAATGGCCACAACAGACAAGGTAACAACAGCTGAAACAACAGAAGGCCCAGAAATTGATACTACAACAAACCTTGATGCAACATTGAGTAAAACAGACAAGGCGACCAAAACTGAAAAAAGAACAGAGACAGCTCAAATCGATACTACAGCGACCCGTGTCACAACAATGGCCACAACATCTAAGGTAGCAACAGCTGAAACGATAGAAAGCCCAGAAATTGATACTACAACGAACCTTGACACAACATTGAGTAAGACAAACAAGGCAACGGAAACTGAAAGAACAACAGAGACAGAAATCGATACTACAGCGACCCGTGTAACAACAATGGCCACAACAGATAAGGTTACAACAGCTGAAACAGCAGAAAACCTAGAAATTCACACTACAACGAACCTTGATACAGCAATGAGCACAGCAGACAAGGCGACAAAAACTGAAATAACAACAGAGACAGAAGCCGACAGCGCAAGGACCCGTGTAACATCAATGGCGACAACAGACAAAGTAACATCAGCTGAAACGACAGAAAGCCCAGAAATTAATACTACAACGAACCTTGATACAACATTGAGTAAAACAGACAAGGCGACAATAACTGAAAGAACAACAGAGACAGAAATCGATACTACAACGACCCGTGTAAGAACAATGGCCACAACATCTAAGGTTACAACAGCTGAAACAACAGAAAGCCCAGAAATTGATATTACAATGAACCTTGATACAACAATGAGCCCAACAGAAAAGGCGACAGAAGCTGAAAGAGCTACAGAGACAGAAATCGATACTACAGCGACCCCTGTAACATCAATGTCCACAACAGATAAGGTTGCAACAGCTGAAACAACAGAAAGCCCAGAAATTGATATTACAATGAACCTTGATACAACAATGAGCACAACAGACAAGACGATAGAAACTGAAAGAACAACAGAGACAGGAATCGATACTACAATGACCCATGTAACAACAATGGCAACAACAGATACGTTTACAACAGCCGAAGCAGAAAGCACAGAAATTGATACTACAACAAAAATTGATACTACAACGAACCTTGATACAACATTGAGTAAAACACACAAGGCGACAGAAACTGGCGTGACAACAGAGACAGAAATCGATACTACAACGACCCATGTAACAACAATGGCCACAACAGATAACGTTACAACAGCTGAAACAACAGGAAGTCCAGAAATTGATACTACAATGAACCGTGAAACAACGTTGATTACAACAGACAAGGCGACAGAAACTGACATAACGACAGAGACAGAAATCGATACTACAGCGTCCCATGTAACATCAATGGTAACAACAGAAAAGGTTACAACAGCTGAAACAACAGAAAACCCAGAAATTGGTACTACAACTGACATAACAACAGAGACAGAAATCGATACTACAACAAGCCGTTTAACGACAATGGTCACATCAGATAAGGTTACAACAGCTGAAACAACAGAAAGCCCAGAAATTAGTACTTCAACGAACCTTGATACAACGTTGATTACAACAGACAAGGCGACAGAAACGGAAAGAACAACAGAGACAGAAATCGATACTACAACGACCCATGTAACAACAATTCCCACAACAGAAAAGATTACAACAGCTGAAACAACAGAAAGCCCAGAAATTGATACTGCAAAGAACCTTGATACAACGTTGATTACAACAGACAAAGCGACAGAAACTGAAAGAACAACAGAGACAGAAATCGACACTACAACGACAGGTATAACAACAATGGCCACATCAGATAAGGTTTCAACAGCTGAAACAATAGAAAGTCCAGAAATTGATACTACAACGAACCTTGACACAACAATGAGCACAGCGGACAGAGCAACAGAAACTGATATAACAACAGAGACAGATCCCGACGGCAGAACGACCCATGTAACAACAATGACCACAATAGATAAGGTTACAACAACTGAAACAACAGAAAACCCAGAAATTGACACTACAACGAACCTTGATACAACAATGTTCACAATAGAAAAGGCGACAGAAGCTGAAATAGCAACAGAGAGAGGAATCGATATCACCGCGACCCGCGTAACAACAATAGCCACAACAAACAAAGTTACAACAGCTGAAAAGACAGAAAGCCCAGAAACTGATACCGCAACAAACCTTGATACAACATTGAGTAAAATAGACAAGGCAACAGAAACTGAAATAACAACAGAGACAGAAATCGATACTACAACAAGCCGTGTAACAACAATGGCCACAACATCTAAGGTTACAACAGCTGAAACAACAGAAAACCAAGAAATTGATACTACAACGAACCTTGATACAACGATGATCACAACAGACAAGGCGACAGAGACTGAAATTACAACCGAGACAGAACTCGATACCAGAACGACCCGTGTAACAACAATAGGCACAACAAACAAGGTTACAACAGCTGAAAAGATAGAAAGCCCAGAAATTGATACTGCAACAAACCTTGATACAACATTGAGTAAAATAGACAAGGCGACAGAAACTGAAATAACAACAGAGACAGAAATCGATACTACAACAAGCCGTGTAACAACAATGGCCACAACATCTAAGGTTACAACAGCTGAAGCAACAGAAAACCCAGAAATTTATACTAGAACGAACCTTGATACAACAATGATCACAACAGACAAGACGACAGAAACTGAAAGAACAACAGCGACAGAAATATTTACTACAGTGACCCAGGTAACATCAATGGCCAAAACAGATAAGGTTGCAACAGCTGAAACACCAGAAAGCAAAGTACTTGATACTACAACGAACCTTGATACAACAATGATCCTAGCAGAAAAAGTGTCATCAGCTGAAAAAGCAACAGAGACAGAAATCGATACTACAACGACCAGTGTAACAACAGTGGCCACAACAGATAATGTTACAACAGCTGAAACAACAAAAAGCCCAGACGTTGATACTACAACGATACTTGATACAACAATGATCACAACAGAAAAGGCGACAGAAGCTGGAATAGCAATTGATACAGAAAGCGATACTACAACGACCCGTGTAACAACAATGGCCACGACAGATAAGGTTACAACAGCTGAAACAACAGAAAGTCCAGAAATTGATACTACAACGAACCGTGATACAACGTTGATTACAACAGACAAGGCGACAGAAACTGAAAGAACAACAGCGACCGGAATCGATACTACAAAGACCCATGTAACAACAATGGCCACAACAGATAAGGTTACAACAGCTGAAACAACAGAAAGCCCAGAAATTGATACTACAACGAACCTTCATACAGCAATGAGCACAGCAGACAACACGAAAGAAACTGAAAGAACAAAGGAGACAGAACCCGACAGCAGAACGACCCGTGTAATAACAATGGTCGCAATAGATAATGTAACAACAGCTGAATTAACAACAGAAAGCCCAGAAATTGATACTACAGCAAACCTTGATACAACAATGTTCACAACAGAGCAGGTGACAGAATCTAAAATAGCAACAGAGACAGAAATCAATACTGCCGCGACCCGTGTAACATCAATGGTCAAAACAGATAAGGTTAGAACAGCTGGAACAACAGAAAGCCCAGAAATTGATACAACAACGAACCTTGATACAGCAGTGATCACAACAGAAAAGGCAACAGAAGCTGAAAGAGCAACTGAGACGGAACTCGATACTGTAGCGACCCGTATAACATCAATGGCAACAACAGATCAGGTTCCAACAGCTGAAAGAACAGAAAACCGAGAAATTGATATTACAACTAACCTTGATACAACAATGATCACAACAAATAAGGCGACAGAAACTGAAATAACAACAGAGACAGAACCCGACAGCGCAAGAATCCGTGTAACATCAATGGCGACAACAGACAAGGTAACAACAGCTGAAAGGACAGAAAGCCCAGAAATTGATACTACAACGAACCTTGATAAAACATTGAGTAAAACAGACAAGGTGACAATAACTGAAAGAACAACAGAGACAGAAATCGATACTACAAAGACCCATGTAACAACAATGGCCACAACAGATAAGGTTACAACAGCTGAAACAACAGAAAGCCCAGAAATTGATACTACAACGAACCTTCATACAGCAATGAGCACAGCAGACAACACGAAAGAAACTGAAAGAACAAAGGAGACAGAACCCGACAGCAGAACGACCCGTGTAATAACAATGGTCGCAATAGATAATGTAACAACAGCTGAATTAACAACAGAAAGCCCAGAAATTGATACTACAGCAAACCTTGATACAACAATGTTCACAACAGAGCAGGTGACAGAATCTAAAATAGCAACAGAGACAGAAATCAATACTGCCGCGACCCGTGTAACATCAATGGTCAAAACAGATAAGGTTAGAACAGCTGGAACAACAGAAAGCCCAGAAATTGATACAACAACGAACCTTGATACAGCAGTGATCACAACAGAAAAGGCAACAGAAGCTGAAAGAGCAACTGAGACGGAACTCGATACCAGAACGACCCGTAAAACAACAATGGCTACAATAGATAAGGCTACAACAGCTGAAACAACACAAAGCCCAGAAATTGATACTACAACGACCCTTGATACAACAATGTTCGCAACAGAAAAGGCGACAGAAGCTAAAATAGCAACAGAGACAGAAATCGATACTGTAGCGACCCGTATAACATCAATGGCAACAACAGATCAGGTTCCAACAGCTGAAAGAACAGAAAACCGAGAAATTGATATTACAACTAACCTTGATACAACAATGATCACAACAAATAAGGCGACAGAAACTGAAATAGCAACAGAGACAGAAATCGATACTACAACAACCCGTGTAATAACAACAATGGTCACAACAGATAATAAGGTTCCAACAGCTGAAACAACAAAAAGCTCAGAAATTGATACTACAACGAACCTTGATATAACATTGAGTAAAACAGACAAGGCGACGGAAGCTGAAAGAACAACAGAGACAGAAATCGATACTACAACGACCCGTGTAACAACAATGGCCACAACAGATCATGTTACAACAGCTGAAACAACAGAAAGCCCAGAAATTGATACTACAACTAACTTTGATGCAACAATGATCACAACAGACAAGGTGACAGAAACTAAAATAGCAACAGAGACAGAAATCGATTCTACACCCACCCTTGTCACAACAATGGCCTCAATAGATAAGGTTACAACAGCTGAAAGAAAAGAAAGTCCAGAAATTGATACTACAACGATCCTTGATACAACAATGGGCACAACAGAAAAGACGACAGACACTGAAATAGCAACTGAGACAGAAATCGATCCTACAGCGACCCGTGTCACAACAATGGTCATAACAGATAAGGTAACAACAGCTGAAACAACAGAAAGCCCAGAAATTGATACTACAACGAACCTTGATACAACAATGATTACAAGAGAAAAGGCGACAGAAACTGAAGTAGCAACAGAGGCAGAATTTGATACTACAACGACCCGTGTAACAACAATGGCCACGACAGATAAGGTTACAACAGCTGAAAAAACAGAAAAACCCGAAATTGATACTACAATTAACCTTGATACAACAATGATCAAAACAGAAAAGGCGACAGAAACTGAAACAGCAACAGAGACAAAGATCGATACCAGAACGACCCGTGTGACAACAATGGCCACAACCGATGATATTAAAATAGCTGAAACAACAGAAAGCCTAGAAATTTATACTTCAACGAACCTTGATACAACAATGATCACAACAGAAAAGGCGACAGAAACTGAAGTAGCAACAGAGAAAGAATTCGATACCAGAACTACCCGTGTAGCAACAATGATTACAACAGATAAGGTTACAACAGCTGAAACAACAGAAACCCCATCAGAAATTGGTACTTCATTGAACCTTCATACAACAATGATCACAACAGAAAATGGAACAGAAACTGAACTGGCAACAGAGACAGAAATCGATACTACAACGACCCGTGTAACAACAATGGCCACAACAGATGCAGTTACAACAGCTGAAACAACAGAAAAACCCGAAATTGATACTACAATTAACCTTGATACAACAATGATCACAACAGAAAAAGCGACAGAAACTGAAACAGCAACAGAGACGGAGATCGATACCAGAACGACCCGTGTGACAACAATGGCCACAACCGATGATATTAAAACAGCTGAAACAGAAAGCCTAGAAATTGATACTACAACGAACCTTGATACAACAATGATCACAACAGAAAAGGCGACAGAAACTGAAATAGCGACAGAGACAGAAATTGATACTACAACGACCCGTGTGACAACAATGGCCACAACCGATGATATCAAAACAGCTGAAACAACAGCAAGCCTAAAAATTAATATTACAACGACCCTTGATGCAACAATGATCACAACAAAAATGGCGACAGAAGCTAAAATAGCAGCTGAGACAGAAATCGATACTACAGTGACCCGTGTAACAACTGCCGCAATAGATAAGATTATATCAGCTGAAACAACAAAAAGCCCAGAAATTGGTACTACAACGCACCTTGATAAAACAATGATCACAACGGACAAGGCGACAGAAACTGAAATAGCAACAGCGACAGAATTCGATACTACAGCGACCCGTGTCACAACAATGGTCTCAACAGAAAAGGTAACAACAGCTGAAACAACACAAAGCCCAGAAATTGATACTACAACGATCCTTGATACAACAAAGATCACAACAGAAAAGGCGAAAGAAACTGAAATAGCAACAGAGACAGAAATCGATTCTACAGCCACCCGTGTCACAACAATGGTCACGACAGATAAGATAACAACAGCTGAAACAACAGAAAGCCCAGAAATTGATACTACAACGAACCTTGATACAACAATGATCACAACCGAAAAGGCGACAGAAACTGATATAGCAACAGAGACAGAGATCGATTCTACAGCCACCCGTGTCACACAAATGGCCACTATAGATAAGGTATTAACAGCTGAAAGAACAGAAAACCCCGAAATTGATACTACAACGTACCATGATACAACAATGATTACAACATTAAAGGCAACAGAAGCTGAAATAGCAACTGAGCCAGAAATCGATACTACAACGAACCGTGTCACAACAATGGCCTCGATAGATCAGGGTATAACAGCTGAAACAACAGAAGGCCCAGAAATTGACACTACAACGAACCTTGATACAACATTGAGTAAAACAGACAAGGCGACAGAAACTGAAATAGCAACAGAGACAGAAATCGATACTACAGCGACCCGTGTAACAACAATGGTCACAACAGATAAGGTTACAACAGCTGAAACAACAGAGAGCCTAGAAATTGATACTACAACGAACCGTGATACAACAATGATCACAACAGAAAAGGCGACAGAAACTGAAATAGCAACAGAGACAGAATTCGATACTAGAACGACCCGTGTAACAAGAATGATTACAACAGATAAGGTTACAACAGCTGGAACAACAGAAACCCCATCAGAAATTGGTACTTCATCGAACCTTCATACAACATTGATCACAACAGAAAATGGAACAGAAACTGAAATAGCAACAGAGGCAGAAATCGATACTACAACTACCCGTGTAACAACAATGGCCACAACAGATAAGGTTACAACAGCTGAAACAACAGAAAGCCTAGAAATTGATACTACAACGAACCTTGATACAACAATGATCACAACAGAAATGGCGACAGAAACTGAAATAGCAACAGAGACAGAAATCGATTCTTCAGCCACCCGTGTCAATACAATGGCTTCAATAGATCAGGGTATAACAGCTGAAAAAACAGAAAACCCAGACATTGGTACAACAACGAAACTTTATACAACAATGATCACAACAAAAAAGGCGACAGAAACTGAAATTGCAACGGAGACAGAAATCGATACTACAACGTCCCGTGTAACAACAATGGCCACAACAGATAAGGTTACAACAGCTGAAACAACAGAAAGCCTAGAAATTGATACTACAACGAACCTTGATACAATGATCACGACAGATAAGGCGACACAAACTGAAATATCAACTGAGACAGAATTCGATACCAGAACGACCCGTGTAACAAGAATGATTACAACAGATAAGGTTACAACAGCTGAAACAACAGAAATCCCATCAGAAATTGGTACTTCATCGAACCTTGATACAATGATCACAACAGAAAATGGAACAGAAATTGAAATAGCAACAGAGACAGAAATCGATACTACAACGAACCGTGTCACAAAAATGGTCACAATTGAAAGAGAAACACCAGCTCGAACAACAACGGAGCCAGTAATTGATACTGCGACAAACTATGTCACAGCGATGGACACAACAGAAAAGGCGACTGCAGTTGAAACAACGACCCTGCCAGTAATCGATGTAACAACAAATCGTGTTACAACCACTGTCACAACAGAAAAGATGACAACGGCCGAAACAACAGAAACGCCTAAAATCGATACTACAGCGAACCCTGCCCCTACAACGTCCACAACTGGAAAGGTGACCACAGCTGAAACAGCAACAGAGCCAGAAATCGTTGCTACTGCGAACCGTGTCACTACAATGGCCACAACATATATAGGGACCACCGACAGAACGACTGAAGAGCCAGATGTAACAGGTAAGGTTACAGGTATTTTTTTAATAACAATTTCTCAGTTATCAAGCATGGGCAAGAGCAAATATGGCATAATTGCAGTGCAAAATCAAAGTCGTTCGATCTTCTGTCCAGTAAAGACAAAGAATGTTTGACGCTGCAGAAATCATAGTAATTGCAATCCGTTTTGCCATTCCGCTCATGACTTCGTCTAGAGTCAAACCTGCCTACCCCCGACAGCCTTTGCCTTCCAATGTTCATCTCTGTTTCATTCTCCCTTTTGCAATTTACCTTGTAGGACTGTCTAAATAAGTATACCGATTACCTTTTTTCCCCTTTGCCATGCGATGACATTTGACCATGCAGTTGGAGGTATGTGGCAATTTGGCACCAGGTCTGATAGCAGAAAAGAAAGGCAACGTGTTTGCCTGTACGCGGGCCCAAGTGAAAGCCAAATTGCCTCTAAAAAGCGTTCTTTTCTTTGGTGATCAAAGACAAACAGTTAACCAATTCATCATCAAAGTCAAACTATGTCCATGCCGTTATAACAACGGTTGTTCAAAGATGATTGGAAGTATCAAAACATACGACTCACATCAGGTGCTTTAAATTGTTTTCACGGTAGATCTTCAAGGAACATGTCAATGAATATGATTACATTCAGAAATGTGTCTATAAAATAATCAATTGTAAAAACAAAATTTATGGAATATGTGAACTAATATGCTTTGTTGTCATTCTCAAAATCTTCAGCAAATGTTTCTCAAGCTTCTTACTTCCCTATCAATTCCTTGCAGATGTTATTTCTACACCACGATCTGCATGCCTGTTCTTCCCCCGGGACACATCAGCTGCAGCTATAACGTGCCAAACTTCCCAGTTCCCTGATGGGCAATATGTAATTCTGCTCTGCTACTGCCCGATAGGATATCAGCCTGCGTCGGTTGCCTGCATCGATGGGGATTTCGTCGATGGTAATATTTACGAACGTCAAGGCTTACAAGTGGAAGCAGCACCCGTGTGTGAAGGTAGGCCTACCACAATGATATCTTATCGCTATCGCATCTATAAGATCAGACAAGAACACGCATGTACAATAGGAATAGATGTAGAAATCCACTCAATACACTATAGTTGTTGACTATGAACTGACAGAAGAAAACAAAATCGATTTTGTAGTTTAACTCTAAAAAAATATGAGGCAATTACATCGTCACGTTACCTGATATACACTCTCCTTCATAGAACTGTATTCTTATTCTCTTATAATTATTTCAATAATAACATACGAAATTTAATATTTCCGTATATGCCGTTTGTTTGATATAGTTTGATTTGCGTATAGTTCCAACGCTATGAACGTTTGATTTTCCAGTCCGCACTAAATTACGCGCCGAATACTAAGCTCTACAGAACCACGCCGTTTGGGCGCCATTTACCATTAGGTGTCAGCACTTAAAACATAACCAACCAAGTAGGCAACTCGTTTACTTTGTAGAATGTCAGAGTCTGCATCATTTGGACTCACTTCATATACCCACTCTCCCTCTGTAGCAAATGGGAACGATTAAGCTTTATCCTATAAAAAAAAAAACAAAAACGTAATCACAGGACCTACAGTGTATTATGACATGCTTAGCCCTGCTGAATCTATTCTTAAACCTGTATTACCGTGTTTTACGGCTAAAACCCTAGGATTACTTATGGTGATCTACGACAATAGTCTTGGAAAGCTCGAGATTGGGAAAGTGAAAGTTATTTGAAAGAACATTGCATGTTCTGGTTAATTTGAAACAATATGTTGAAATGAAACAACCGCAAAAGTTTTCGCAAAATCGAACACATGACACGAAACACTGAATGACCTTTCAAATTTCTCAGTTTGGGGTAATTTTCAAATTTCTCAGTTTGGGGTAATTTCTATGAGGCAAATCGTAAGTGTAAAAAAGAAGAACACCAGGCAAATGATCTGATTAGGATAGAACATTATGTTCGTTTCCAAAAAAAAAAAAAATAATAACTTTCAATTCCAAACCAATGCCGCAGAATTTATATCATGTGGAATGTCAGAAGTCGTGCAGATTGTTTTTCGCATTATTTTCAATAAAACGAATCACCAACCCGTCCTGACAAGATATCGTCGCCTTTTTTCCAGATATCGATGAATGCAGCGGAAACAGTGCAGGTTGCGACCCTGATGAGGGAACGTGCACTAACCTGCCAGGTAGTTTCGAATGCGGATGTGTTAGCGGATACGAACTGCACGACGATGGATGGAATTGCACAGGTGACTTTCTAGTTTCCTTCTCTCATTTACTGTCCAACAATTATTCCGTCATCGAAGCTGCCTTACTCTTCTATGCTAGAGGCCTCGGGCAGTGTTTACAAGGCTGTTGGGTTTTCTGCGCCAATCGGCACTCGTGTTACACAAAGAGTTGTAGCACATGCAGTGTCCTTTACGATCGCTGGTGAATTATGCCCTTTTCTTTTTATCTGTGCCGTCATAAGTGTACAAATTCATACATTTAATTTTAGTGCATCTGATTCCTGCATGCATTTTCGTAATATGTATATCAATGAATTGGATACAGAGGGTGCACAATATGCAATGTACACACATGTGTACGAACGCAATGGACGATGGCGTACGCTTTCAGCATTTTTTTGTTGCCTCTTCCACTAAATGCACTCATAGAAATGCATCAATGAAGGCATGAGACATTGTGAGATGCGCGAAGACTTGCTCTCCTGCCTTTAAAAGTTTAATGAATATTTTTATAGAGAGAAAAAGCAATAATCATTAGAAAAGAACAAAATTCCAAATTTTCCCCTTCTCTCGCGTCCCTCGTGAAACCTGGCGAGCAACCTAACAAACACGTATATTAGATGTACAAGTTAGTATACCAGATATAATGACCACAATAAAAGACAACATGCAATATCATTCTCAATGTTTTGTGGCTATGGTAATACCTGCTTCTCCAGATGCCCCAGACAAGGAATTTCTTTCAAATTTACGATCAAAGCGCTATACATCTGTATATAGCGACACTTAATAACCAACAACCGACTGACGGAGTATACATAGCGACATGAAATAACCAACAACCGAGTATTTGATTCCATTGTAATGGTAATACGAAGTTTATTTTCTGGATGTATAATTACTGCTGTATTTATACGCGTATGTATATCCCGTATGTTTTTATGTTGCCATAAATGTATTTTTTTTTTTATCTTCGTGTTAATTGTACACCTTTCCATGGCTTGAATAGATGGTAACAGCTCGTTATTCCGAAGGCTCTTTATTCCTAACATTCGTTATTCCGAAGGTTCATTGTTCCGAATTTCATTTTCGGATTAACCAATCTTCGGAATTACGAACCTTCGGAATAACGCCACAAATTTTCGGATTTGAATAACGAACCCTTTTTCATTTTCGGATTAACGAACCTCTAGGTATAGGGAATTGGCTTGTTTCGGATTAACGACCCTTCAAAATAAGGAACCTTCGGAACAGCGAACCTTCGGAAGAACGAACAGCACCCGAATAGATATATTGTAAATAAACCAAAGATATTTGGAGGTATTGAACTTTCCACGATTTATCTACCTCGTCAAGTATATAACAGATTCGGATACTTTTGAAAGCGCTCTTATATGCAATATATAATGTTTCGACTGTCATATTTTGTTTTAAGACATTGATGAATGCAGCAGAGGTCTGCATAATTGTGACGAAGATGCGACATGCGTTAATAATCCCGGCAGCTTTCAATGTTTCTGCAACGACGACTTTGTCGGAGACGGTGTTGATTGTGTAGGTACGTGCGTAAGTTACTTCATCTTTTCTTCTGTTTTTGCTTCGTTTTGATTTTTGAAGAGGGGTAGAGGGTCACCCCTAGGGTGTGTTTTTCGGATCCACATATTCCTTTGGCGTATTGGTATAACAAAGGTGATAAGACACTTGTAAGAACGTACAAGTAGCACTCAGGATGAACAAAATAATGTTAATGAGACATGGGGGAATGGGATTCAACATGGTGCCGTAGCCTTGTTCAGTTCATGCAAATCCTTCATCGATTTATTCACAGTTATAAACTGTTCAACGCTCAATGCGCTTGATTGATTTCATGTAATGATACGTATAATCTAATGAAGTTTGTCTCGAGCTAACATTCTTTTGTTTGATGCATCATTTACCTTGTATCAGAAAATGTGTTTAGAATTAACTAAACGCATTTTCATGCCACTTTGCGAAAAATGGATGGAAAAATGGATTTCAAATGGATTTGAAAGAGAAATAAGACATCTATTTTTCGAAGGAAGATTAATCTACCTGAGGGTCAACTTCGGAAATGTTACTTGTTCAGAAGGCCCTTCCGTTTGAAACAGAATGTTATAATCGTATGAGATTGATATTAAATGTTATGACATTTTGATCTGCACCAGCGACCGATCTTCTGACTGTCCGCTGGCCTTGTATATTCATTTTTGCTCTGCTGAAATATGAAAAAACTACGAACTGCATACCGATATCCCTACCTGCACACAACCTGATGCCGGTAACAGTATTGATGACGGTTTAATGATTTTATTCTTTCCAGAGGACATATATCTATCATACGGACCGGAAGTCGGTGATGTCAATATTGTGCCCTTCACGTGCTTCTCAATAGTCTGCAACTTAGCCTGGCGTACTGTGTACTTGGACACAGGATTCCCAGTTGGAAACGATGGCCTTTATACTCACATCACTGTACGTGCACTTTGCTTATCCATTTAGAAGCAATTATCATTTTAGCAATGGCTAACCAGATAGCAGATGTAACCCGTAACAAACACAGAAGCTCAGAACAGAGTAGGCCTACTTTGTTACCAGAATGTTAGAATGGTAGATTTGAGTCTTCTCCGTACGGCAAAATGTGCCTGGTTGATACCTTATGCAATTAACCTGGGGCGAACCAGGAGAGGTCGACAATATTTGTCCATTGTCTGATGTTGATAGGTGTAGTGACCATTTCCCCATAGGTTTGCGATAAATACGGATCTTAATTCACGTGTATATGTTGTGAACATCCATTTCATGTCATTATGCGGGTGAATAAGTATTTTGCCTCTTACTAGAGGGAGCAGCATCGTTATACACAACATGAATGTGAGAAGTTGGCTACTCAATTCATAAAGATATAAACAAAATGATTATTGCAAGGCGCTTTGTTGATGTGTGTGTGTGGTTTAGAAAGAAATGGAATCGTAACATATCGGGCAATTCTGAAAGCTTAGAATTTAGAACAGTTCCTTTTTTTCAGTCAATGTCAGAATAAGAGGGATATTAGATTGTATGTCAGAACAGAGAAATACAAATTGTAAATAACAACAAAAATTAGTAGTTTATATTTTACATAGACTGTATGCGTGAGTGTCTGTGTGTGTGTGTAGGAGATTTTGAATTCAGTGCTGCCCAGAAGGCATATCGTAGAAAAAATCTATTGTTAAACAGCTTAAACTATGTTTTGCATACTCCTGTTCTAATGCCTTTAAATATTGTTGCAAAATTGAGTTCTCACAAACGTTCTCGTCAACCCATATCTTCTTCTTTTTTTCATTCATTTCAATTTTCACATTATACTTTTGCAGTTTACGTCAACTGGAGTCATTGAATTTTGGGACGTAAGGCCAAATTACCTATTCCAGTACGTCAATCCTTCACTCTACACCATATATAACGCTTATCAAAATCCGACGGTGTCGGTCTTCGGGGCTCCTGTTGATACTTCCATCGGAAGTCCAAGGATATATTACCAGGTACTTGATTTAGCTTCATATCATTAAGAATCGTACAATTTGTCCGTATATCACGTTCCTATCATTGTACATCTTCATTTCGTCGTCCACTGCTTATAACAAGAACACTCCGAGAGAGATGAACTCCGCCAAGCAGCCGTGAAAAAAAATATCTCCATTTCGTAACTAGTATCTTCAACACAGACATAGAGGTATAGGGACATGTACACAATACATTTATTTTGGTGTAAGTCTGATTGTCAATTGTTGTGTTATTTGGTTACCATTTCCTTTATGATCCTGTGACATTTGGCCTTTGAGCACATGACCACAAATTTAATCGTTTCTTACTTTATCATGAAGACATCCTACAAGTTTGGTGAAAGTCTGATCATCCGTTCTTGAGTTATTTGGAGTTAAAACTTATTTTGTGTCCTTTGTGACCCCATAATAATGACCTTACGACATTTGTCGTCATAATCCCCAAATTGAATTGTGTCTGTCTTCATAATAAACACACCCTGCAAGTTTCGTGAAAATACGATCATCTGTTCACGCGTTATTGGGAGTTTGAGCTTATTTTATGTCCTTTATGACCCTATGGCCTTTTATCTTTGAACCCCCAAACTTAATATTTCCGCTCTTACTTCATCATGAACACACTCCCTGCAAGTTTGGTGAAAATCCAATCATCCGTTCTTGAATTATTAGGAGGTGACCTCATGACCCGCAAGTCTTATCGGGTTCTTTTTTTTTTCTTTCCTTACCTCACAAACCCTACTAGTTTAGTGAAAATCTATTCATCCGTTCATCGTATACACAAACAGACAGACAGACAAACAGACAAACATGTACTTAAGTGAAAGCGTAACCTCCGCCTACACTGGCGGAGGTAAATAGCGTCATGTGCGGATTGAGTTGTGGTAATACACGATTTCAAATAGCTGTCGATGCATAACTATTTCTGAGGATCTCCACTGCAAACTTTGGATGCTTCAAATGACGCTATAAGGCTTCGTTCTCAACAATATTTCGAGAACCACGAGAGTGTAGATTAAGATTAAATGAACCACTATAGGCAGTCATCACAAACAAGATCATAATGTCACAGTGAATTAAACAAGTCACCCTTGCATTGTCTCTTGAATGTAAGGTTATGGTCATTTCAGTGATTTTCACAAATCATGCTTAAAGAATTCCTTTCAGTCTCCCTCTCACTTTTTTTTCACCACTCTTAAAAAAAAAATCAAGTCTCTTTCCCACCAATCCGCTTCTTTATCTCTCACTCCATTTGTCGGTCTCTTCCCTTTCTCCTCTTCTTTTGATCTTTCTGCTGTTGGTAGGAGTATGACGGACGCACCTCACCTTCATCCACCTTCATCACTGTGCGAGAAAAGGTGGTATCGCAAATTCGCAAAACGCTCCGTTTACCCTCCGCCGATTTGTCGTCTAAAACATTCTTCGACGGAATCTCTTACCTCCTCGTAATCACGTGGGAGAACGTGCAGCCTCCGGGCTCTGGTGGTGATGAGGTTGGTCTTCCATAAAACTATTATTATCTTAATTGGCCCCATTACACCCTATCAGACAGTTGTTACTCCTAATGTCTGCATCCTGACAATAATTATATTATAATTATCGGCCTATATTGCATTGTGCACTTGACGTCTTCTTTAAATACACCAAACAAGGAAAGAACAAATAGATATAACAGCAATGTTATCGCGACTAAAATGCGGAAGAGTCTATCTATGGTAGTGTTAGTTCATTTCCATACAGAATATTATCACCACATGCATAACATATTCTACCTGTCAATTACATCGTGGTGCTCAAAGCAAAGTAAAGTGAAGTACTATACTAAGTACCCAGATCACAGTTTGGTGCTAAAGCCGCACATTGTGTAAGGATAGATAAAAAGGAAGGACATTAAGGCCGTGTCACACCTTTTCGGGCAAGCTACGCGGGCTTGTCGCGAGGAGGGATTTTCCAGCACGCAGGAGAATTTTCCGCGGGCAGACAAGAATGTTTGCGAGTTTCGCACTTGTTTATTACCTGCTAGACACGTGCTACTTACCTTCTACTTGTGTGTATTCGGTGTGACCTGCGTGCGAGCTTTGAAACTGATACGTTTTTTTCTTTTTTGTTACGAGCGACTTACGGGTACTGAGAAGTACATGCGTTGGAGTTGCCTGCAAGTGCTGCCAGTAAGGGTCTCCTACTGGTGTTCTGCGTGTACCTCTGCGAGCCAACCCCCACGACTCACTCGGAACAAGTTTTGAGCATGCTCAAGGCCGTGTCATACCGTATCTAGGGAAGTTTTGCGGCTTGACTTACGGGAAAACAAATTTGCTACCCGGAGCTCTCCGCAGTTGGTCCGCACCTGACAGTACCTAGCGCGTATCTCGCCTGTAGTTGCCCGGAGGTGCGCACGCAAGTTCGATTTAACCGCAGCCAAGTTTTGAGCATGACCAAAACTTTTTCAGGATGAGTCGCGGGGATGCCCGGAGAGTCCACGCAGAACGCCAGTAGGAGGCCCTTAACGGCAGCACATCGCAGGCAACTCCCACGCAGGTACTTCGCAGTCCTGGTATGCAGCCAAGGTAATGATATTCTGTGGGACTTCTGCCATTACTTCATAGGTATTCCTTTAATGAGTTGTCAGCCCCACGCGCCTGGCACACAGGTCACACAGTATACCCGCAAGTAGAATTTAAGTAGAACTCGCCCAGCAAGTAAGACACATGCACTGACTCGCCCAAATTTCTTGTCGGCCCTCAGAAATTGTCCGGTATGCTGGAAAATCCCTACACGCAACAAGCTCAATAGCTTGCCCGGAAAGGTGTGACTGGGCCTAAACATGATTGCGGGTAAAAAGATTTGCGTGCGCACCTCCGGGCGACTACGGGTGAGATGCGTGCTAGGTACTGTCATGTGCAGTTCATCTGCGGGGACCTCCGGGTAGTAAAAATTGTTCTTCGCCAGTCGCACGCAAGGCTTGCCCGGAAAGGTGTGGCATGGCCTCTAAGGATGCGTAAGCTTAGGTTGATGTATTATATCATCTTTAATGTAACTTTAATTTGTAATCACTACATTTATATCGTAGTAGATTCACACACACACACACACACACGCACACACACAAACCGTTCGTCGATACAAGACTTAGCGTAATCTCACCTAGATACCAGAGCATGCCTTGAGCAGAAGAGGAAAAAATAGACGAGAAAGAAATAATATCGTTACTGCAATAGATTCACTTCGACGGCAAAACTAAAGTTACGCACTCTTAGGCTTTCGTGTGATTTATGGGTTTTTTTCCTCCCTTGTAACTGACTTGTGTGTCACCACACTTATCAGAATTGGCATTGGTATTGCAATTTACCCTAAGCTGTGATCATAATGTAACACATTACTTTCTGACCAACAAAAGACAGCCGCACCTGCCACAATAACAAGAGTGACACGCACAACTGGCCGTAAAGTATTCCGATCATGCCGATGAACTTGTTTCTGTAGTATTGTTTGAGAATCTAACCCGCGTTTGTACTCTATTTTCATCACTTTTGAATTTGATGTTGTTTTCTTTTATTTGTCTACTGGTTCCAGACTAATACATACCAAGCGATTATCCTGACTAATGGTGTCCACACTGTGATACTACTGAATTTTCAAGAGGGCAGTATGATGTGGGACCCCAATTCGAAGGAAACGCCAGCTCGCATAGGCTATAGCATCAGCGGCAACTGGCGTAACGAATTTCCAAACATTGACGACTTGTTCAGGAGCTACAGACCTGACCAGCGTAATGGAACAACTGGTTTACTGGGGAGATACATATACCAACTGGATTCAAATCCTCCGTACTACATCAATCCGAGGGCGCACTGCTTAAATTGGTATAATTTGGAGCCAACACCTTCCCTCGATGGAGTGCAGTCGTGTCCATGTTCATTGTTACAAGCCATATTCGACGTCCGGTTCACGGGATGCAACTTTGCGCATTTTTCACACCAAGAGAACGTCCCGCCAGACCTCTTGTCAGACTTTAACAGACCTTGTATGTCGTAGATCTCCCTCTCTTTCTCTTTCTCTCTCTCTATCTCTCTCTCTCTGTACAATCGATGTATAGTTTGTGCCGAGACGATATGATATGATTATAATGTTATTTTTGTCTACTGAGAAAACAACACTTTCTTTAAAAGGCACAAGATCACAAGTTTACAAGCACAGTCAACAAATATGACATTTCTGGAACATCACAATGCTGTCAAACGACATCACCAATGGTATCTTATTGCGTGGGATGTGTTGAGATGATACTATCTTAGAATAAAAGAATTAAAATACACACACACACACACACACACACACACACACACAGAAACAAACAAACACACACGAAGTGTCGTATTTTCAATAGGTAAAACGCGTTGCCTACCTAAGAAAACCAGCAGGCATTAGCTGAGATATTTATCAGAGACTGAAGAAAAAAAGAGAGCGTAAATATATTTCTCCAACTGATCTTTCCTCCCTTCTGTTTCCATGACAGCTTCGTTCTACTACCCCCTGTCTTCCCTTTTTGCCACGAGATGCGTGCAACCGGTTTTTCCTCCCATAGGAAGTGGGGCATTCCGATGCACGTATTCACACTCTGGGCTATTCCAGGGATACTACAGTTTCTGGCTGTCCAGTCACTACCAATCGAAAATGCCAAGAAATGGGGTTTGGAGACAAGATGAGAGGCTCAGCTGGATTTGTAAGTCAATCCGCCCCTCTTTCTTTTTTTTTCTCTCTCTCTCTCTCTCTTTCTTTCTCCAGAAGAGGAGTGGGTAGAAGAAAATAACTGACATTTTTGTCTACTATAAATATCTATGTTTCTTTGATGTACCTTGTCAAAACAGTTTTTCTCTGTTTCTTTCACGTAATTAAAGTCCGATAGATGAGTTATGCTGTAAGCATTACAGACAGCTGACCTCTTCAGCACCGTGCTTGGTGCTCGTAAATAGGTATACTACCGTTCAGGTACTAGCCATGGCATCATTAGGGACTTTTCGATTTCACCTCGTGGACGTGGCCGTCAAGGAAATGACGTCCTTTTAAGGAACTGTGCATGCTCAAGGTTCTCCAGCACGTCCAAGGCCAGAATCGCAACGCGTCTTCGAGGGATTTCAGGCCCACCTGTAATAGATTGATGGCGGGATGACGTCATCGCGTGGCGCAACCAATCGCCATCCCGCTGGAGGGGCCACGACGTCATAGCAGTAGGTCGCGAACGGCGTGCACTGAAAATCGAAATTGGTGATAACACCGGGACGTGACGAGTGGACCGCAGTCATTGAGAGCCGCTCTAGTACGAGACTGGCGGCCACGTCCACACAATCGATAAGCCCTGTGGTACCTATAATACGTCTTTTAAGGGAGTCCGTCATTTTGTCATATTTTCCCTTTTACAGATGCCGACGTATTCCCAAGATATTTCTGCTGCAGTCGTTCACGCAGCGCCTCATTCTGCAATCTGTATGAAAGAAAGAGGCCACCATCTCACTGTCGTAACTACAGAGTTCCATTCTTAGGTATGTATTCCCATACATGAATGTATGAAAGAGCCAATTAAGGCAATTTCCCACTGCTCGACGTGATTTTGTGACCCAATATCGATTGATTTGAGATTTCAGTGAAAAAAAAAATGATACAAAGGAGTGACGAGAATGGCATAATTTTGGTAGATAAAGCAAGCCTTCTTTTTTGCCCCTTGTTGAATAAGAATGTTGAATATTTTGACAATATTCTACTAGATCATGTGGCATATCCATATTCCTCTTTGGAAGAAGTGGCACTAATGATTAAGAAACTTAGAACTTCAAAAGCCTGTGGAAAAGATTTCATAAGAAATGAATTCCTTAAGAATTGTCCCGTAGAGATGCTTCATGTGTTGGGAAAGTTCTTTAATGTGATACTGGACAGTGGTATTGTTCCAACTAAATGGTGCATAGGGATTATCATTCCTATTTTTAAGAATAAGGGTATAGAAACAAATCCTGATAATTATAGAGGAATAACTCTTCTCAGTTGTCTAGGAAAACTTTTACTTCCATTTTGAATCATCGAATCTCAGAGTTTTTCGAAGCTGCTGATATGGTAGGTGAAGAACAGGCTGGCTTTCGTTCTAATTCATTCTACAATTGATAATACTTTTTGTTTTGAAGACAATAATTGATGTTTATCTGCAAAATAAACAATGTTTATACTGTGCATTTATTGATTACAAGAAAGATATAGATCTAATTGATAGATCATCTTTATGGTACAAAATGTTGAAGATGGGACTTAGGGGTAAACTGTTTACTGTAATCAAGAACATTTATGAAAGTGCTAAGTCATGTATGGCGGTCGGGGGGGGGGGGAGATGTCAGAGTTTTTTTTTTTACTCGTAACACTGGTGTGCAACAGGGTGAAAACCTTTCCCCACTTTTATTTGCCATTTATCTGAATGATTTCCAAGAATACATTAGAAAATCATATGGTGGACTTAAGTATTTGGAAAGCGAGATTTTTGACCACCTGGATTCTGATAACGTCAAAAAAGCTTTAAATCTTTCTTGTTTACTTTATGCAGATGATACAATAATTTTAGCACAAAATCCAGAGGAGTTGCAAAAAGCTCTTGATTCTTTGGATAGTATTGTCAGACATGGCGCTTGACTTTATGCTAGCAAGACTAAAATTGTTATTTTCTCCCATAGGAAGGTTAGAAGAATTCCTGAATTTGTTTGTGCTGGTGATCCACTTGAGGTTGTAGGTGACTTTGTGTACCTTGGAGTGAAATTTGATTATAATGGTAGTTTTAAAAAGGCAATTTCTAAACAAGTCACACCAGCTAGAAAAGCACTTTATAGCATGTTGGTCAAGGCTAAAAAGTTGCAGCTCTCCGTGGACACACAGTGCCATCTATTTGGTCATCTTGTTGTACCTGTTTTACTCTATGGTTGTGAAGTCTGGGGTTATGAGTGCATAGACCAAATTGAAGTTTTCCATAGGAAATTCTTAGGAAAAGTTTTGCTTGTGAACAAATGCACTCCTGATTGTATGGTTTATGGTGAAACCGGATGTAGAGTAATTTTGAACCATATTAGATGTCGTATTATTGGATTCTGGTTGAGATTAGTTAAGGGAAAAGAAACCAAACACTCATGTACACCTTTCAAATTTCTTCTCCATTTACAAGGAGACATACACTCCTTATCAAAATCACAATGGTTATTATTCATCGCAAATATTTTTGATTATGCAGGGCTAGGAAATGTGTGGTTAGCACAAGGGGATGGATGTAGTGCTGCATGGATTTCACACACTTCAAAAGTTAGACTTCTTGATATGTTAGATAGATAGACATATAGATAAATGGTATTTTATTGAAGTATTCATATCTCGCAGTCATACGACTGAATTGCACATAGAATTACATCGTAAAAGAGACAATAGATATTACAAAACAGGTATTCATACAAATGAAACACGTAAAATACTGACATCAAGAAACGAGGTCATACGACAGGACATGTAGACCTACAGACTGGGCAAGCCGTAAACATAACCTCATAACAAAAACACAGATGATCAGGGTTCGGTATTCACACACTCTCTTTCGACACCTGCCTCACACACTATCACCCGCCCTTTCGCTCTCTGTCACTTTCACTGGCTCTTTCTCTCATGTTTTGCATAGCACCACTACGCTCACACAATGAATAATTCATAATAGTACATTATCAGACCTGCTGATTTCCTATTCTCGTTATACCCCAGTGATCACTCTCGTGCACCTGATCATCAAAGCCTATACTGATCAATGAGATTCTTCTCGGGAGATATGCACAATGAATGCCTATTGAATGCACTGAATTAATTACGGGGGATTCTAAAATGTGCAAAGTATATGTGACCGTGCACCTAAAAACGAACATAAAGTCGCACACACTGATTTTGCGTAAGGACTGAAAATAAGTGAAATGGGTCAACCTAGCCAAACTTGACTTTTTCATATTTTCTGAAAGAACGGGTCTTCTTTTACATTATGCTAAAATTTGGTATCATAAAACGGGCAGGAAATTGTGTTTTTTTAGCAGTTTATCTCAAACATTTTTGGTAGAATAGTGTGATTAGGTGTGTCTTTAGAATCCTTTTTTTTTCATTTCTGAAAAACCTTGTCCACACTCTTCACTTTCAACTCTAATAACTATTGAAAGGATAGTGCAACTGCTTTGAAAGTTGGCATTGATTATGGATAGAATGTGTTAATGAGGCATGCTCAATTTCAGTTTAATCTGATAATCTCTTTATTGTTGTTACTCTGGTGGTTTACTTCTTGTTTTTTTGTCCCATTCATCGCACAGCCAGCACAGTTTGGTAAAGATTAAGCGCTTGAATAGACACTGTACTTCAGAGCCTCTTTTCTCAGTTCACACGTTTCCTGAGTTTGTGCTTTCTTTCCAATATTTAGATAGGTTAGGAGAGTCCCTTTGATTTGAGTTATACATCATTTTAAAGCTTAAAGTCTTCTCTGTCAGAATATGGTCTTAACTAAAAATTCATGTCTGGCGACTTTTTGTTTGTTTTGAGGTGCAGGGTCACATTTGATGTTTGAGAAGTGTTTACAGATCTTGTGTAAGAAAGATTATGTTACATTAAGTAAATTCAGATGTCGATCGAATAGATTACACGTTAATAAGGGCAGGTTTGATGCAAGCCTGACAGATGAATTGCATTGTACTATATGTTCATCTGCAGATATAGGGGATGATTTTCATTGTATTTTTGTTTGTTCCTTTTTCCAAAAAGAGAGACTATTGTATTTACCAAGTAGCGTGACGGCCAGTACACCAAGTCCGTTACATATGGCCAAACTATTCAATTTAGCTAATGCTTGCCATTTGAAAAAAAAAATAGCCAAATTTGTCAGAATGATTATGTTTCAGTTTTCTTCAAGACCAAATAAGAAAGACAGTAGTTTTGTAGAGAGTAAAGTAGATGTGAATGTGTGTACACGTAGTGGTAGAGTAGTTAAACGTCCTTTACGCCTTGTTTTGTAAACGTGTAATATCTGTTATTTTCACATGAACATGTATATTATCACTTTTTATTTTTGTATTCATATATTGTAAATATGTTTGCACTTTCATACCCCGAGAGGGGGTCGATAGAGTCAATAATCAAAATCCAAATAAATGTACACATGGAAAGTTTATGTAATTCAAATATTATGTCCATTAGACTTTAGAACGGGGGATCAGAAGGTGTTTTGAGTGGACTGAAGGTGATAGCTCGCATGGCCATCTTCCGACTAAGACGAAGGCAGTTTAGATAAGATTTGCATGTACTCCCCCACACTTCAATACCATACGTAATGTTGGACTGGATAAAAGATTTGTACAGGAGAATAAGTGTATGATGGGGGACACATTATTCCCAAGACATTTCTGCTGCCGTCGTTCACGAAACGCCTTATTCTGCAATCACTATGAAAGAAAGAGGCCACCATCTCTCTGTCGTAACTACAGACTTCCATTCTTAGGGATGTATTCCCATGGAAATCTGTTCAAATCTCCTGTAATGGAAAGAGGACTTGTTGCATGAACTTTGTTCTTACATAAAACCTTTCCCTGGGTAATGACTAACCAACAGCTACATTACCCAGATTTTTTCTTCTTTTTTTTTTCTTCGGGAGTAGCAAAATGCAAAGACGAACTGTATTGTCTTCTTCATTTTAGGGTCCATATTCGAAGTATAAATTGCTATGCTAGAACTTTTGCTCTTTTTTCATCTTTCGTTATGTTCTTTACCTGCAGAACGGGTTACTATGAGTAAATATAACTACATTATTTCTGTCCAATGAAAAGAATTGTGAGAAGACAACGTGATTTTTTTTCCATATGTATTCAAATAAAAAATGTCATTCTGTTTATCTGTTGCTTCCTTTCAGGTTGGCTCTTCGGTAATCCTCACGTTAAAACATTCGACGGGAAATCATACACACTCAACAGCCTGGGAGAATATGTTATGCTGGAGTACACCAATGGCGATCCGTTTCAGGTTCAAGCGAGGACCGGGAAAACGGTTGGAGAAAGGGATAATACTGGGACCGTCTTCCTGGGCTTTGCCGCCACACAAGGAATTACAACTGTAATTATAAAATCACCATGTGTCTGTCCTTGCCACCTGTTCAAAGCTCACTGATTCATTTCACTTTCTATCTCAAGTCTAAATCCTCACGAATTACACATACTACATCTTCCATAAACGGAAACTAATGCGTCACTATCTGTAGTCAACAATGGTTTGGTGATTTTTCTTTTTGTATTTGAAATTTGTGGCAAAAACTCGCACCTACAACAAGAATACTGGTCTCCTTAATTATAGCAATTTTAATTCCAAGCATTCTGTCTCTTCTTAACATAGAGATGAATTACCAAAGTTCTAGTTGTTGTTTTCTGATACTGACATGTTATTGTGTTTTTCACGTCATCTTAATAATTTTTTACCGTCGACCTTTTGACAGCTTCAAATAACCCTCAACGGCAATCGGACGGAGATGGAAGTCAAAGTGAATGACTCAAACGTAGATCTTGAAACTGTGCGAACAGGTAAAGCTTCAGAAAATACAGAATTGAATTGCGGTGTTCTGAATTAAATCTTATATATACTTATACGACAGCATGAGGCAGAAAAAATGCAGACTTGAATACAGCGTGTGTGAGAAATTATTCAAACCATAAAAGTCGTATCAATGGAATGAATGTGTGTGTATTAAAAAGTTTAACACATGACTGACGAGTTTAGATTAAGAAATTCCGTGTTGATTCACCATATCATATTTCACATTTCCTATAATGGCAGTTATATCACGCGCTTTTCAGGAATTTTCTCAAGAAAATGCATTACAATATAAAGGTGAATTTAACATGCCTTAACCCTCTCCCCACCCGTGTATTGGAGTCATATTGTAGCAGTTCAACAAAACGTGTTGGTCCTTTAAAGATGTCATGCCCAAATGAACAATACCTTGTGCATTAGCAATGGACGGATATGATATTAGCCACAAGATGGTTAGCAACTATGGTAATTGGAAGGATCTCTGAAGAGCAGCGTCACCACTGGAGAAGCTACCCTGGTCACGGCCCTTCTTCATCTTTTCCTTCTCCTTGTTAATATCAAAATCGTTATGATAACATCGCCATCACCATCACCACCAGTCTTATTACACTTCCTAGAAATGCAACATATAGACACTATAGCCCTAAACATGAATTTCTTTCTTGCCTTTGTCACAGAAGGGTACGATTCGACTGATGACTATTTTGCGCTGACAGTGAGCAGTGATAACACCACGGAAGAGGGGGCGACTAACGGTACGACCGTCACAGCTGTCTTCTTGAGTCCAGCGCAGATCCCATCCTCACTTCAAGTCACATTTCAGAGTGGAATCCTGGATTTAATCATGTACGGGCCTTCGGAGTATGCCGAACTGAGTGTTGGAAGGGGTTTACTTGGTATGTCATCAGTAACCCTTTTGCATTAACATTTTTCATGCAATGTCAGAGTGTTATCCTGGTTATCATGACGCAGACATGAATATAGCACTATTCCCACAAGTATGTGACTACTGACTGTTTCCTTGTAACATATCACTTGTGATCGATTCGCAAGATAACTATCAAACTATTGTAAGGGTTTGCCGTGAATGCCATGAAAACTCAATTTGCTTGGGAGGATCTTGTGGTTTATTGTGTCGAAAGCCTTTTGAAAATCAATGAATACACCAGTAATGTTTTTACCTTCATCGATTGACTTTAGAAGTGAATTCACAAGGTTGATAACAGAGAGCTTAGTACTGTACTTTTTACGTAAACCATATATACCGATGTTTGTACAAAATACTGTTGGAGTCCAAAAAATCCACCAACCGCTTGTGGATTTTTTTTCAAAAATCTTTGCAATTATTGGCAACACTTAATAGATAGTTCTGTAATTGCCTGGTTCTTCCCTAGAACCTTTCTTGTAAATTGGAGTAACTTTTGCTATTTTCAGAGCATCTTGGAAAACTCCAGCTTCCAGTGACAAATTGAAGATATATAAGTCAGTGGCTCAGAAGTTAGATGCGCCGAGTCCTTTAACAAACGTATTGGTATATTGTAAAAAACCATGTGTTTTTCTTTTATCCAATGCCTGGAAGTAATTGCAGATTTCCCCAGATGTAACTGGTGCTCAAAATAATGATTTAAGTATTATTGATTTTCATAGGTTTGTGGAACGGCGATCCATCGGATGACTTTCTGCTTAGGAATGGAACCATTCTGCAACCGGAGGAAGGCAAAAATCTTTCAGAGGCGGAAATCTTTGAGTTTGGAAAATCATGTGAGTCAAAACAATATTGTCTCCTCTGACCTATACCCGTACTCAACTTAGAAACTTTGATGCAAGAAAGCTTCTTCAGTGAAAAAGTTAACCAAAACTTGTTCAATGGTATTTTCTGGTTGTTTGGTAAATAAGTTCCCTGTTTGTTTGTTTGTTTGTTGTTTTTGTTTGTTGGGGGTTTGTGTGTGTGCGTGTGTGTGTGTGAGGAGAGGATGATTTTGAAGTAGACAATGTGAATTGATTTTTTACACTTTTGCTTACTGTTTTGAGAGCAATGTTGAATTTTTCTGTTAAGCAACATATCAATGATTGATAGAAACGGAAATGTGCAATTCGTGTGATATCATCTATATAGCAAAATTAGTATGCAAGAGAGAACTATGAATACAGTATTATGACAAAATGGATACGACCTAGATTAAGCAATAGAAATGAGCAATTTCTCTCTTATTCACAGTAATCTCTCTGTCAGTACATTCAAACTGTCCTTTTCATTAGTTTCTGCACCAAATTTTTCGGAATTTTAATTCTTGTCAATGTAGGGGCGGTCAGATTGAACGAGTCGTTGTTCGATCATGGAAACAACGATTACAACGATCCTGACTTCATGCCACTGTTTTTGGATGAACTCCTGGCTGACGCGCCCACAGAGGAAAAGAGTGCTGCCCTTGAGTTGTGTGAAGACGACAGGTCGTGTCTCTTTGATTACTTGGCGGTGGGGCCGGTGCTTGGAGCAAACTCGTTGAATATTGGTGCCAGACGCGAGGCATACGTGCAAACACTTAGTAAGGGACAAAGTGGATTTGTCACCAAGTGATTTACCTTAGATTACAAGTCAGGCTCATAGAAAAAACAGCTTCTTTATTGATGCAGTTCTTATGGGGTATTAATATCGAGTTTGGCTTTTTTTTAAAGGGGCACTTCTGATGTGAAATATCTTCGTAAAGCTATTTGTGACAAAAATGCACCTTGTTGTCAGGTTGAAATATGTAATTAAAAAGACAATTACATTGAAATACGCATCAAATTGAAAATAATAGCACCACTCTTCCATTCCCGTTATATGTTACTCTTGACCACACTTCTCTGTTTGCACCAACAGCTGAAATGAAATAAATTGATAAATGTTTTTGTATGTATGTATGCATATATATATACATATTATATAAATTATTATAAATAAGTGAAATGGGTCAACCTAGCCGAACTTGACTTTTTCATATTTTCGGAAAGAGCGAGTCTTCTTTTACATTATGCTAAAATTTGGTATCATAAAACGGGCAGGAAAATGTGTTTTTTTTAGCAGTTTATCTCGAACATTTTTGGTAGAATAGTGTGATTAGGTGTGTCTTTAGAATCCCTTTTTCATTTCTGAAAAACCTTGTCCACACTCTTCACTTTCAACTCTAATAACTTTTGAAAGTATAGTGCTACTGCTTTGAAAGTTGGCATTGATTATGGTCAGAATGTGTTAATGAGGCGTGCTTAATTTTAGTTTAATTTGATAATCCCTTCATTGTCGTTACTCTAGTGGTTTACTTCCTGTTTTTTGTCCCATTCATCGCACAGCCAGCACGGTTTGGTAAAGATTAAGCGCTTGAATAGACACTGTACTTCAGAGCCTCTTTTCTCAGTTCACACTTTTCCTGAGTTTGTGCTTTCTTTCCAATATTTAGATAAGTTATGAGAGTCCCTTTGATTTGAGTTATACATCATTTTAAAGCTTAAAGTCTTCTCTGTCAGAATATGGTCTTAACTAAAAATTCATGTCTGGCGACTTTTTGTTTCTTTTGAGGTGCACAGTCACACACACACACACACATATATATATATATATATATATGTACATAACTTTACAATTAAATAATTGTATACACATTTCATCTTCATTATTGTGTTTACCGAATCAGATAACTTTCCCCCGGAAATCACGGACATCAAAGAGCTAAGCGCTACGGGGTCGTTGATGGCCAACAACACGCTGCATGTTGTAGTAGGAGAAACCTACGTCCTTCTGATCAAAGCTTTTGATCCAAACAACGACATCATCACGTTTTCACTGAGCGGCACTGCTCCACAGAATTCGTCCATTGATGATGGTCAGGTTCTTTATGAACACTACGCAGTCAACGAATGTGTTTAGGATTGTTTTGTGTAGTTTTCTGGAATCTTACAAACAAATAAACATGTTTTTATTAGCGTATAAGATGAGTTGTAATTGGATTATTTTTATGTCAACTCGATGCTCATAATTATGACTGTATTATCTATGTGCGTCACCATGGTCATAATAGGATTGCTTTTCTGCCTGGTCAAATATTGACGTTCATGATTTTATCATCTGGTAAGAATAGGGTAAAATAATGGGCCGAGATACAGCTTAAGTTTCGTCTTTTGACAGTCTAATAACCTCCTCGCTGAATACTGAGCATCCGACCATCATAGGCAATTTACAATCAGTAAAGCTTATTTTCAATGATCTTAATTTACAACCTATTTCTATTTTTGAGAAGATTGGAGTTTGTATTTTTGTTGCTAATTGACAAATACCTACAATTTCATTTTTAATATCATACAAATTAGATAAATTTAACCATTTTCATGTAATCTTTGCACATTGGAAGAGAATTAATAAACTATGATCTTATGCTCAGTGAAAAGTTCACACAAATTACTAGTATTAATGATTGATTGCTATACTCGTCATGTCCATCCTGTATTGTCCCCCTATAGATGGTCGGCTTGTCTGGACTCCAGCAAACACGGACAGGATTACTCTGGACGTGGTGGCCAGTGACGGTTTGGTCCAATCCTCAGTCTCAATCCTTGTCAAGGTCTGCCTGTGTGAAAACAATGGCACTTGTGACTTTGAAACCGAAGCCGAAGGAGAAGACCTCAATGAGAACAGATTTGCGGTAAGTCTAAATAAAAAAAAAATAAAAAAAAAATAACTGTGAAAATGACGAACGATATCATTCCTCGTCTCATGTTTTCATGATTGAATTGCATTGATCCGTTGCACAATTGTGAAATATTTGGAAAATTTCAATCAAGAGGAAAAATAAATATTCCTGGAAAAATTGAATGGCTAAATCAACGTAGACCCTACCTGTTGAATACCTCTCTTCCAACGTTTGCACCTACACTGAGTACGAAGCTCTGTTTTTATTTTGTTTTTTATTCTCCTTCCCAAGGGAGGAAGCCTTTGTATTTGAAAACCTACGAATATTAGTAGAGTTAACATTCAAATATCGGGTGCAAACTTTTTTTATTTGGTAAATGTTTAAAAAATTGTCATTTACAAGCAACAGGACAGGAAAGCAGATACTCGGGATACATGGTAATCACCAAATCATGGTATCTGTCACCTGGTGTCCTGCGTGTGCATGCGCTTTTCCTGTGTACAAGGTGTATGAAGGGGGTGTGGACGAGGGTGATGAAGGAGATTTTGCAATAATTTTCTACAACTGAAGTTAGACGATCTGGTGCACTTTACTGGTGAAATATCTGAAAAATTATGATGCATTTGATAAGTTTTGATAGTTTTAAAAACAACGTTAGTTAACGATTTCATTATGTCTTGCCAGTCTTACTGCATCATAATTTTAATTCATTTTTATTCTTTTTAGAGAAGGCGAGGGGTGGAGAGAGGGCAGAACCCCAAAATTATGGGTGCCTAAAATGATATAATATGTCCGGTAGTAGTATAACTGGTGGTGGTAGTAGTAGTAGTGGTAGTAGTAGTAGTAGTAGTATTAGTAGTAGAAGTAGTGAAATTAATGGCAGGGGCGACACGTTTTTCGGGGGGAGGAGGGGTGCGAGACGGGGGTACCATTGACCTTGACCCCCACCCTTACACGTGACGGGAAGAATCTCAGGACGGAATCTTTGGAAATTCATGGGTGTTGTAACTTTTTTTCCGAGTTATTCTCCAGTTCCCCGGCCCCCGGTAGAAATACAAGTAGACGATTTTCATTGTGACTTTCTGACGTCTTGTTTCAGGTCGTCACATGCAATTGCGCGGCCGGCTGGTCTGGAGACCACTGCCAACTCGATATTGACTCGTGTGCGGGGGACCCCTGCTTCGAAGGCGTGCTCTGCATCGACGAAAGCCCCCCAAGCACGGAGCCGAAATGCGAGAACTGTCCTCCCAATCTATTCGGTGATGGATTCACCTGCTACGGTAATACCACGCATACATATAGCACAGGAAATACATGCAAATGGTTTTTATACAAAGAAAATACAAAAACGCTTCAAATATTCTTTGTCTCTGCCGTTTACCAGTGTTCTTTTGAGATCGCTACATTGCAAAGAATGGTCTCCGAGCAGAATCAATTTAAACATGCCTTCAGCATCTTTGTGAGTGTCTGTGTCATCCTGTGAACAGGAAAAGGAAATGATGCGTAGAAATATTATGAAAAGGCCTATTTATAATGACTTTATTGAATAATACTCAATAATAGGTACATCATGAATAATAACCATTCCCCTAACCAGTCAAGACATATTTTGTCTAACCCTAATGAAATATTTCTTGTTTGTACTTGTTTCCAACAGACCTGAACGAATGTTCCAATAGAACACTCCATGACTGCGAACAGATCTGCATGAATACCTTGGGTTCATATCAGTGTCTGTGCTATGAAGGGTACACATTGAATCTGGATAGACGGACGTGCAGTGGTATGTTCCTTCAGAAGATAGCGACTACCGTCTTTTAGTTTCTAATTCACAATGGCTTTCTTAAAATATGTCACCTATGGTGCATAGCGTAAATGATTGACATCGTCTCTTATGGTAATTAATTAAAATTTCTTGTTTCCTTGATCAGCTTAGCTATTTTTCTAATGATTTCATAAAGTTTAAATGCATAAGTTAAGTTTCATACAGTGACATTTACTTTAGGTGTCATCTAACTATGAAAGTCAACAGATGAGATCCAAACCATCTACACAAGTACACAGTCATGTTCTCATACACCAAGAATGTCCGGTATATGTATAATATATATATATATATATGTGTGTGTGTGTGTGTGTGTGTGTGTGTGTGCGTGTGTGTGTGTGTGTGTGTGTGTGTGTGTGTATGTGTATAGTAATCAAAAGTTCTGCGTCGGTGTGGCTCCTGCGGTGTTTTTATTTGACTCCCAAGTTTTTACTCTTGATATCTAAAACAGAATAATTCTATATATAGCAGGTGTGTCTACACAATCGCTGGTATATATATGTGATGAACCATATTCTTGTTTTTCTTTTTTGACGAATTTCACTCACAGACAAGAGTATTATTGCTATTCTTATGTACAAACAGATATCGATGAATGTGTATTGGGTATGCACAACTGTGGAAACAACAGTGTGTGTGTTAATACAGCCGGGTCCTTTAACTGCTCTTGCACGCCTGGATACCAGGGAATAGAGGGAAACCAGGCTTCATGCGAAGGTAACTGTAAACTGCAGTAGGCTCGATTTTGTGACCAAACTCTGCAAAGTAAGCTTCTGTAATCATTAACTGTTTTGATATTTCAAACACATTAAAAGAAATCTTTCTTCTTTGAACTGCGTTTTATTGCTCATATAAATGTGTATATAATGTACATACATACATACACATATATACATTATACATATATATACATGTACAAATGAATTAAGTAGATTTCATATAGTGACGTAGCTTACTAAAAGTATACTTTATTTCCAAGCTTTCGGCCTTAGGCCTTGTTTACGGCTGTAAATGTGATGTTATGACATGTCAATTTACAGCCGTGAACAATGCCTATGGCCGGAAGCTTGGAAATAAAGTGTGGTTGGCAAGCTACGCCTATTTCTTCCTCCTTTCACTTCTTACAGTTCGTAACAAGAAGCAATTATTCCTCGTCTTCTCTTGGAACCGTACGTCTTTCAGGTGTCATGAAGCTAAAATAATACAAATAGCCAGAAAATGATATTGTTTTAGTTATCAAAGTTTCAAAGACGACATATACTATTAACATCACCTTCTAGATGATAGAGATAATTTGTGATTTTTGGTCGAAGATTTGTTGTTTCTGTTTTTTCCCCTCCCTAGATATCAATGAATGCACTAATGTCCAACATTGTAACCAGTACGCTGTATGCAACAACACTGTCGGTTCTTTCACGTGCACGTGCATGGCGGGTTTCGTGGGCGATGGACTTCTGAAATGTGCAGGTTAGATCCTCGAAGATAACGTCAAGTTATGGCTGTTATAGTATCCTTTATACTAAACATGTAGTCATAACTCAACACCAAGAACTGGAATCTTAAATATGAAGAATTAGAGGGATGAAACTGGCGATACTTAAAAAAAGAAATGAGACCTTAGATACTGCTATCAGTAAACTCCGTGTTTGATGCAAGTTACTAGTGCAGTATTTTTTTTGATAATGTAATTTAAATGTAATTGACAAGACTCGCCACTCTTATCAGATATTATTGTAGAAGGTAATACTAATTATATATATATACAGTTATTGTCAGTATGTAGTGATAGAAGTTTAAAACAATGTACGCTTTTAAAACGTAATTTAAAAGAATGTACGTCGTTGAACATTTTCAAACGAGAACTAAAAAACACCCTCATAATCCAGTATACTTCTGACACATAAATATTCATACCACCTGGTCAACAAACACCCTAAACAATGAGTTCACGGCCATAACTGAAGTAACATTTACCTCATCACACTGATACACAAAATAACACTCAACTTACAAACCAAGATTCATCCCAACACAATGCACACCGCACTGCACCGCACGTCCTTCGCACAATTACTTCCCACTCAGTGAGTGGCAAGATTTTCTTTATGTATCTCTTTATTGTGCCCTTCGCACAATTACCCCCAACTCAGTGAGTGGCAAGATTTTCTTTATGTATCTCTTTACCTGGGGCCATCTTCCTCGTCAAGCTTAGCTTATGATGGTCCCCTGCATTTCATTTTTATCACTTCCTATTGCTTCCTTTTATATAATATGATATTCGTTCTTGAAAAAAGAAAATGTATGTACGATCCAAACGTTACGAATATTAGCTCTGTAAATGACTATGTCAGTATTTTGTTGATTTGTTGATTTGTATTGATTTTGAAATGCAGAAATAAAAACTGAACTGAACTGAACTGAACTGAAGAAGTAGTGTAACAGTATAGTAGTGTAAAAGTTATCGAACTTATAGCAGTGCAACCCACCACTGTCAGGTACTCATTTGTATGCTTGGGTCTATCTGTGCTTGCCTAATTGCTCAAATTATGATTACAATGTATTCACAGTAATTACACGTGAAGTATTTGAACATGCTTGCAATGATTATTGTCTGTGGCATTATTTTCTTGAAGACGAAGACGAATGTCGCGACCCGGAAGTGAACGAGTGTCACGAGCAAGCCACATGTACGAACAGGTTTGGGTTCTACATTTGCGCTTGCGACGCGGGCTGGATCGGGGACGGGATCGAATGCAGCAACGTCGATGAGTGCGAGAACGCCACCGACGTGTGCAGTCCAGTCGCCACTTGCATGGATACTCCCGGGAGCTTTAGGTGTGACTGTGATCGGGGTTACACAGGAAATGGCGCTGTTTGCGTTGGTAAGTTTAAACAGGGAGGTAGTTGAAATAGGAAATCTGCGTTATTTGCATCTTATTGATATAATACATTTAATACATAACTATTGAATGGATGGATAGTGTGCAACACGATTATTGTCCGAGCTTTCTTCAGTCCCTGACACATTTTGTTTTATTTCCTTTATTATGATAAATATTCTATTTTTTTTTTGTCCTTCCGTTTGAGGTCCGGGACATAAAAAGTATTAAATACGTATGAGACCAACATGAGACGAGGCTGATTTTCCTGTTCTGATTTCTTTTGCTTTTATTCAGTCATTAAGAGTTCTAGTTTCCTGCTTGTTCAGTAATAGTTTTAGTTGTGCCACAATACATTATAAAATTCAAGAGATATTTTTTTTTTGATTTGGGAACCCCGAGCTTCATAGATAGCTGCGGGTGTAAAGCCTGTAATGGACGACTGATGTGGACCCCCCCCCCTCCCCCTCGCCTATCACTAGTCTATCACCTGGTAATGACGAGGTCAAATCGAGTTTATTTTGTTTTTGCTCAGTTAACATGTTAAGTTGAGTGTAGATTATTGGTTGGTCAGTAAACATGTTCTTTGTTTGTCTTAGGTTTTTTTTCTCTTTTTTTTTGAAATCTTTTGTAGACATTGACGAGTGCGCAAGTGGCACCACGAACAACTGTACGTTCGGGTCAAGCTGTCTGAACACGGATGGAGCTTTCGAGTGTCTATGTCTCCCTGGGTTCAGCAGGAGTCTACACGGTCGATGCGAAGGTGATTTACATAGTGGAAGGAATTAACATTGTCGGGGGGGGGGGGATTTGATTCAAAGAAACATGTGATATCCGATGACGTAATTCATGTTCAAGACCAGACTTGCGTGATTTTAAATCCGCCCAGTTAATCATGCTGCTGTCATTTTAAGACGCCACACAATGTTTCCAGGAGGAGGCGATATTATTCTTTAGGTTGGCACGATGTTCGAGTAATTTCAATCGACTTGACTGCGCATATAGTGCACCCCTGTACATATCCTTGAAGTACGACAATAAAAACTACATTAAGACTGTGATCCCTAACTTTATAAGCTCATGGGCAGGTATGGAACGCCAAGTGTCGCATCGTCTATTTCCTCACGAAATCGGTCATTTCTTGACGTAAGAGAATATGCGACACTTGGCGCCCCATACTTAATTACGAGCTTATCCTCGAAGTTAAGGATCATCTGAATGTAGCTAATGTAATAGCAGACTTTCACCCCTTCCCTGCAAGAAAGCGTTAGTAAAGAGAAGAATCTCTCCCGTATATCAATGCTGCGTGCCGTGGAGTAGTTATACACTTTCAATTCAATTCAATTCAATTCAATCATAGTTTATTTCCAATCAACGAAAATCAAAAACATAGTACAATGTATACATGTCATTAAATGATATTGTTCAAACGCTTGCAAAAGATTCATGTAATATACGAGACAAATTATAGAACAACATATATGTACAATAATAAAGAGGAACACTGTACAAATACTACGTGGGCGAGCGGAAAATAAATTCGATCATGGAAAATAGTGATCCACTAAAAAGCAAAGCTTGTCGGACGTGGATCGCTAGATAAATAATGAGTGAATGATATACTATTCTATAACAATATACTTGTAGTTATTTTGAGATACACAGGTCGGGAAAAAAATATAGAATACCAATGCTATAGTGCCCGGACACTGTTCATTGAACCACGTGTACCGGGGAAATATGACAAGGACAATACATTCGTACACACATTCAATTACCCACACGCATATACACTGTTGGACGCGAGACAGTACCGAGAGGAGAGAAGACGGTAACAATATACAAGTCTACGAAGAACAATAGACGGGAAAGGAAAAGGAGAGAAGAAAGAAGAGAGGTCTGCACACAGAACACGCCAAGTGCTGCGACATCAGGACAGGTGAAAGCTCAAACATGAATTATAGCAATTTAAATTATCTAAGATTATAAGTAGAAAGTAAATGTTTTCTGAGTTTATATTTAAATGTGACAAATTTGGGGGAATCTTTTAAACTATTATCTAAATTATTCCAAAGTCTGGGTCCGGTATAAAGAAATGTATTTTGGGCATGTGCGGTTCTCATTAACGGAAGATGGAATTCGTCGGATCGTCGCGTGGGATAGTTATGAACATGACTGTTTCGATGAAATAAATCGTGGAATATTTTAGGTAAAAAGGTACTATTGTAATTAAACATAAACTGACCAAGTTGAAACACATACAAATCATTTACTTTTAATATTTTATGGTCAGAAAACAAAGCATCTGTATGTTCTCGGGTATGTAAATTAAAAACAATTCTAAGCGCTTTCTTTTGCAATAAAAGAAGTTTATCAAGTAACATCTGATATGTATTACCCCAAGCAAGAATCCCGTAGTTTAAATAAGGGAGTATCAAACTAGAATAAAGAGTTAATAATGCAGATGAAGGAAGATAATATTTCAATCTATTCATTACGCCAATATTACGTGAAATAATTTTACATATGTTATCAATATGATTCCTCCATGAAAGCTTGTTATCAACGCAAACACCAAGAAATTTAAAAGAAGAAACTTCTTCTAAGGGAGTAGTATCAAATGTTATATTGCCTGGGAGGCTATCTAAAGAATTACTAAAAAGCATAACTTTTGTTTTTTGAATATTTAATGACAATTTGTTTGCGTATATCCATTGTATAACCTTTATCAATTCTTCATTGACTGTTCTTATTAAGATATTTGGGTCAGGGTGGGAAAAAAAAAGATTAGAGTCATCCGCGAATAATATGAATGATAGTTTCTCCGAGGATCTATGAAAATCATTAATATAAATAATGAATAACAATGGGCCTAATAAACTCCCTTGTGGAACACCACATGCAATTGTTTTACTTTGAGAGTCAAAGCCGTTGACATGTACAAATTGGGATCTTTCTGATAGGTAACTCGTGAACCACTCCAAGGCCTTTCCACGTATTCCATAATGAGACAGTTTGGCGAGAAGTATTCCGTGGTTAATCGTGTCAAAGGCCTTGGAGAAGTCCAAGAAGATACCTATTGTGTGTGAAAGTGTGTCGAGTGCGTGTGTGACTTTGTCGATGAGGGCAAGTAGTGCGTGTGTTGTGCTGTGATTTTCCCTGAATCCAAATTGAAAGTTTGAAAATATGTCGCAGGTTTTAAGAAAACGTACTGTCCTGATGTAGACTATTCTTTCAAGAATCTTAGAAATAGAAGATAATAAAGATATGGGTCTATAGTTATTGACATCATCCTTCTCCCCTTTCTTATAAATAGGAATTACTTTCGCAATTTTCATGCTATTTGGCACATGGCCAGTTGCAAGCGATGAGTTGATAATATGTACTAAGGGATCCACTATTTGAGGAATTATGTTTTTTATCAAATGGTTGTCAATTCCGTCATGGCCAGGACTTTTACCTTCTTTCAAATTGGCAACAATCTTTATTATTTCTTCTTTATATGTTGGGTCAAAAAATATAGTTTTAGAGTTAGGTGTATCTAAAAAATCACTAAAAGATTTACTAGAAAGAGGAATATTTTGAGAAAGATTTTTTCCAATTGAAGAAAAGAAGTCATTAAAAATTTCAGCCATGCCAGCGGGAGTGTTGCTGGAGGCATTGCCCCACCGAACTTCAGAAATATTAGATGAATTGTTAGGAGTATTCATAGCATTCTTTAATGTTTTCCATGTGTTTTTAATGTCATTTTTATATTTGCTTATCTGATTAACATAAAAAAATTTCTTCTGCGTACGCAATAATTTGGTGAGTGTGTTTTTGTATGAAACATTGTATGAAACTTTGTAGCAGGTGTTAATGAATTGTTTGACAAAAGACAGTGCTTCTGTTTTAAATAAGTCAACATCATTCCTCAATCACAACAAACCTGGCAAGCAACAGTTAGCTGGTCCTTTCAATGTATTCGGCAGCAATTATTCAGCATACAGAGAACAGGACACGTGAACAAATACAATATCCTTCAAAGATGGTACATCTTCAACTTTAAACTCAGGCACGCAGAAGTACACATCAGCCAATTACTTTGTCATCCGAAAAAAAACCTGGCGAAGCAAATTATGCAAAATGTGCGCAAGATAACATAGCTCCTTTATGAGGTTCTGATATTATTTGCTTATTTGCTTATTTATATTTTAGTACTGGGGTAGTAATACCATAATGGTAATTGAAACCATTACCACCAAGATCCATGCAGGATTTTGACATTTCCTCTTAAATAGAGCTTTGAGTTTTTAAAATCAACAGCCTCTTCTATTGTCATGCTATAGAACCTACGCATACATTTGCACAAATTGTGATAAGATACCACTCCTCTACTACTACCTTCTTGCTCCCTGCCTCAATGACTGGGGTTATGGGTCTGGAATCATAGGTTCACGCGTTGCAGGTAGTCAGTCATATCTATGGTACTATCTCGTTAGTAAGACAGTGCGTAGCTTGACATATAACCTTGGCACTTTTCTTGACTTATTACCCCCTCCCCAAACTTTTGCCATTGTGTTTGTAGACCACAAGATTATAAAAATTGATATTTTTGTTAACGACAATTTTGAAGTACAGGTGTATACATGTGTTAACTTGACACAACCGCCAATTCGCTTTACAGATATCGATGAATGCAACCTCGGTCACTGCTCTGTAAACGCGGATTGTACAAACCTGAATGGATCTTTTAGCTGCGAGTGTCGGTCATCCTACCAGGGCAATGGAATATTTTGCACAGGTAAGTATAAGTGTCAAAAAGGAGAACGAGAGAGGGCGCTTTTCTGCGACTCTGTCCTCAAAATCAGCATTAAAAAAAGTTTAAACGGTCTTTCTGTCAAATCCTTTGCATTGTCATTCGGTTTTTTTCTTCTTGTGTGTGTGGGGGGGGGGGGGGTAGCCTAAGCTATTATGCAAACATACACATATTAATGGATATACACTCAGCAAAAAAGAAAGTATACATTTTTTAAAGTTTATATTTCTCATATAATATTTGGCCAAAATTAAGCTAATGTATTATATACCAAATGAAAGCTAATCTGATATTGGCTATCAACCTGGTTGGACAATAAAAAAAGGAAAACTTTACGCATGGGTGAACACCTTTGTTTTTCTATTCCGAGGCACAAAAGTAAAGATTTAAAAAATAGGCAACTTGTCATTTATGCGTAAGTGTTCTTCCGTGTAACAATAAGAACAAAAGACAAATCTAAGACAATAAAAAACATAAATTTAGTTGCAAAAATGAACGTTTGCTATATAATATCCTTGAAGCAAAAAAGATCAATAAAGGCCTAAAAATAATGTAGGAATATGAGGAACCTTCTGTCAAATCCAAATTTAAATGAAATTAGAAGTAAGCACGATAAACAAAAATGATAGGAATTGGAATTGATTTCTCCATTTAGGAAAATTGTAAATAATATTTGGTTCTTGAATTGGTCTCATCAATTCTTAGATTACTAAATCAAAAGAATGAAATAAAGATATTCTGTTCATTTAAAGCTCTTTGTGCCCTTATTTCCTTTTTGAAGTTTGAGTTGACAAAAAATTCTTATTTTCCCCCTTTAGTTTCCCACTTTCATTTTGTTTGAGTTGGTAAAGAGATGAAGAAAACGGAAACTTATTTTTATTTCTTTCATGTCTCTCATTGTATGAAACTGGTCTTTTGTTGGCATTGTTGAAGGGCATTTGCAAATGAAACACAATGAGCCAATTTTTGCAATTTTTACTTTTGTGCCTTGGAGGACAAAAGCGAATGTTGTCACTCATGCTTACATTTTCCTTGTATATTGACATATTTTGATAACCAATCAAATTAAATCAAATCTTATGTGAATAGTATGAACTCGTAAAAAGTGTTTACTTCCTGTTTTTGCTGAGTGTAGATACTCGCTCGAATCATGCACAAAAACATAAAAAGCCAATCATTTACTGTTAGTGAGCATGAGAACTCGAAATGTATTACCATTTCGACTCCACTAAAGAAAATATAAAGGGAGTTCCCCAAAATCCATTTTTTCATGAAAATTACACGTTCCATCAAGTTGATACTGACATGTGTTAAGGGTAGTAATTATTCCCCCTGCTTTCTGAAGCGGTTAGCCAAGTGCTCCTTCATTACGCTAGAAAAGTGAACGCATGTGAAATTTTCTTTATATTTCCTTTATAATTGCTGTCCACACATGACGTCATAGCCTCTGGTAGTCTCCCCATCATGCGGTTCCAACACCAACGCTTTCAAAATTCGTAATTTTTGCATCGATTGTTCGATTTTCCTCAAACTTTCACTGATGTGTTGTACTTATGTTGCTGCTTTCACTCAATCCACATTTCTCTTTGGGTTTTGGTTTCCTTCAAAGGCACAGGGACCAGGGATTCAGGAGGGCGCTATTGGATCGCGCGATGATAGCCATGAATTATTCCATTACGATGGCATGCAACGAGTTCTGGAGCATGTATCGTGTATGGTGATGATGATGATGATGATGATGATGATGATGTGTGTGTGTGTGTGTGTGTGTGTGTATGTGTGAGGGTGTGTGTGTGTGTGTACGCGAGTACAAATCGTCTTTGCACAGTAGCTCTCTGCGCTCACGTGTACGCAACTCTGAGCCGAGTTCTGTGGTCAGCATGATTGTAAAGAACTGAGGATTTTTGGAAACATAGGGCTGAGTACAGGATCTAGGATCATTCTAGCAACATATTCAAGGAGATGAGATTATGGCCCTGGACTTGTCAAGAATATTAATGTTGGAAAAAAAAAACTTGACGCCGTGCCAGAATAGATGCTAAAAGTTTTAACATTGGTGAAAAGTAACAAAAATTATGGAAATGAAGAAAGCTTCGTTTTTTTGTTTCTTTGTTTCTTTTTTCTTTTGACGAGTACTATGGTACTATATTGGTAAGCCAAATGTTAGACCTCTCGTTAGAGGGTTTGAGTAAGTGTTAATAGCTTCACAGTGACAGTGACACTGACACGAGAATAGAAGCAGAAGAGGTTCAAATGAGACTAACAACAATGGTCACGAACGAATTACAGAATACAGCACACCACAAAATCGTGTTCTATCAAAAAAAAAAATACAAGAACGCCAAGGTGGTATTCATGTTCATTGTTCAGGGTAAGCTCACACTCACATACACATCGTTTTGTTCCTGTGCAGTGTTCAAGTTTTGTACAGAGATTTAAATTTGACCAAAATCTGGAACCTAACTTGAAATTAATCATGAATTTAATTAAGTCTAAAACTAAATTGTACCCTAGTCAGCTATTACTCATATCAATGACAGTGTTATCTTATAAAAGTGGGAAATGCTTTTTGTTTGTCACACCTAGTATAACATACATAGTAAAGACGTATTACACACATTTGAAAACCAACAGAACTACAAAAATTACTCTGGCGACTGGTTTGCCTCCGCCAGATCCCATTATTCCTGCAATAACACTACAAAACGTCTTACATAAGACTACAATTTCACATGACTGAAGATGACCAAAAAAAAAAAAAAACCTACTTATTTGAAATGTGATTGCACAACCCCCAAATATAAATGGATGGTGTATTAGATGAAAAGATATACAACTTGCTTGTGACATCTGTGCTTATTCTTTATTCTCCCTTATTTGATGTTGTTCACTAGATCACGCCATCCGTCATTAGTCATGATTAATTCAACTTGCATAGTGGTGAATTGCTCGTTGTTTCAAACACTATTTCTTTCAGTAAGAAACGTTACTCAACAGATGGAAATATCCTTCTGCACACTTCTCTTCTTCTTTCAAAGTCCCTTCTCAGTAATCTGACCAGTGCATCCTTGTCGTTCCTGCTGAAGTCGATTTTGTTGGACAGAACAAAGACTATCTTTGGTCAGATGTGTATATCGTATTGTTTTGAGATGGTGAAATGCTTACGATTTTGAAACTAACTTTGAATTTATGTCCATGGTTACTAAACGCGCTTGCTCCATGAGTACGCAGACAATTTGTACAAGTGTATGTGTACACTTGACACCACAAATACGTAAACATACACACATGTGCATAATATTATACACACACGCGCGCGCGCACGCGCGCGGCGCGCGTTTCTATGTGCACTCGGTAGAACAGCATAGTTGCAGGTGTGCTGAGTTATGTATATTCATGAGAAAATCTCTCTCTTGGTTGGGGGGGGGGGGGGGGGAAGCGCTCACCGGCTAGGGTAGCAGCTCTCGTGAATATCGCGCCCGCTATTGATTTTCCGCGGGCGGACAAGAATGTTTGCAATTTTCGCACTTGTTTCTTACTTACTAGACGCGTGCTACTTAGCTTCTACTTGCGTGCGTTCCGTGTGACTCGCGTGAGAGCTTTGAAACCGATCCATTTTCTGTTACGAGCGACTTACGGGGATTGCGAAGTACCTGCTTTGGAGTTGCCTGTGTGGTGCTACCGGTAAGGGTTTCCTACTTGTGTTCTGCGCGTACCTCTACGGGCAACTCCCATGACTCTTCCGGAACAAGTTTTGAGCATGCTCAAGGCCTTGTCATACCGTATCTGGGGAAGTTTTGCGGCTTGACTTGCGGGGAGACAAATTTGCTACCCGGAGCTTTCCGCAGTTGGCCCGAACTTGACAGTACCTAGCACTTATTTCGTCCTTAGTTGCCCGAAGGTGCGCACGCTAGTCCAATTTTCCCGCAGCAAAGTTTTGAGCATGACCAAAACTATTTCCGGATGAGTCGCGAGGATTGCCCGAAGAGTTCCACGCAGAACACCCGTAGGAGGGCCGTAGCCGCCGCAATTCACAGGCATTTAACCCACTTGAAGTAGGTAAGTTGCCCGCTGATCTATGCCTATGTGAAGGGAATGCGTGCCATTTGTGGGCTCATTCTCTTCTTTGTCCTCTGTCCCGTCGAGGACTACCTGGTCCCTTTCGGACAGGACTTCATCCGCCGAATGGACTTCAGCAGCAATTTGATGCATTTGCTGTGAATCTTCCGGGCTTTGTGGCTGTCCATCCACTGGACGTTCTCTGCCCTTGTGCACTTTCCGTCTACGGGGCATCTTCACTTCTTGAAAGCTAGTTGACAAATGATTGTTTGCCCATCCACTCGAACCAGCCTATTGTTCAGGCTAGCACTCACCTCGCAGGCGACTAGTACGCAGATAACACGCAGTTGTGGCGCAGGTACTTCGCAGAGCCCGTATGTCGCCCGTAACTGACATAAAAGAAGCTATCACGAAGCCATCACGTGACACCCACGCGCCTAACATGCAGTTCAACGGAATACACGCAAGAAGGACTGAGGTATCACGCGTTTATCATGCAATACCCACGCCAAACTCGCCCTAAACCTTGTCCGGCCGCAGAAATTATTCTGCGTGCTGAAAAATCCCCATACGCAATAAGCCCGCTTAGCTGGTGTGACAGGGCCTTTTTTGGCAGCAGGTAAATAGAGCCAGCGTGCGCACCTCCGGGTAACTACTTTTGAGATACATGCTAGGTACTGTCATGTGCGGATCATCTGCGGGGACCTCCGGATAGCAAAAATGTTCTTCGGAAGTCGCACGCGAGGCTGGTGTGACACGGCCTTAACGATTCGTTGCACGTAGCGAAAGTATTGCAGGCCTACATGAGGGTTGACCAAATCAAGACCTCAGATTGATATTTTTTTCCCCTACTGAATACGGGAAGAATCGGCTTTAATCGGTCTTTTTGAAACATTTCGTGTCTTGATCTTTACGTTATTCAACAGACGGCAGAAGTGCCCTCTTAAATCCCGGGTTCCTGTGCCTTCAAAGCACGCCATCACACCATAGACATGTCACATGCCATAATGCGAAAATATTGAAAAGAAATGTGAAAAGGATTGGAGTTATTTGATATGTTCTGTTTGTTTGTTCTTGATGTAGACATTGATGAGTGTTCCTTGCAACTTCACGACTGCTCTCAGATCTGCGTCAACAAAGAAATGGGATTCTCCTGTGACTGTGAGAAGGGTTTCATCTGGATGACAATAACAAAACTTGCAGTGGTATTTAATCTTTCCAACGCTCAAACTAAATGCAATGTATTGTAACAGATTGATATTATATCGCCCTCCGTCGACTTTATTATACACACGAATACACACTGATCAGTTATTTTTTGGTAATATCGTTACACAATTTATCAGGCATTCATTTGAATATAACACAGTGCAAAATTATGGCTTTCCTGGTTCTGATTGACCTATATCTATGCAAACAATTCAAACATTTCATTTCATTACATCCTATTCTCGTGTCTAACAGAATCAAGAAAATATGCATGTAGGCACGTTATGGACAAACAGCTCTTCGAAAGTGTCCACTGAAAAAAAGAAGTCATATTTGAAAAACGTAATATTCATGAAAAACTACGGAAATGCAAATGAAATCGGAGTGGAACGGAGAAATTGAAAATGCGATGAACACACCTTTGGTTACACATCCATTAATAATTGTTCAAAGATAAAGTTACATCTTGTATTTTACGAACTGGTAAAAGAGAGAAAGGACTATCTGGACTGTAACATCAAAGTATTCAACAAACGAACAAACATGATATTATTATGTTTGTTCGTTTGTTGCTCAGTCTATCTCTCCCTCTCTCTCTCCCTCTCTCCCTTGCTATGAACTTGTCAGTGTTGCAAAATTCAATTTGCACAAACAATGGAACTTGTGGAGCGAATGCCGTCTGTGTGAGTGTCAATGGCGAAGAAAGATGCAGTTGTAATCGCCAAGGATTCGAGCTGTCGTCAAATACAACTTGCAAAGGTTTGTTTCCGTTTTCCTGTTAAATTCGCATGCTTTGCATAATTACATCTCATATACAACTTGCAAAGGTATGTCTGATAAAGGCAACGTTTTATAGTTTGGAACTTGTGTTTTAATGAGAGTTAATGAAAGACAAAAATAATACAAATGCTCTGCACTTTTGTTCTCGATCATGAAAAAGGAATGTGAAAATCAAGTTTATACCCCCTCCCCCCAGTGGCAAAAACAGCTCTGATGCGGGCATTTTGAAAACCGAAATCATTTTATCACTTTAACTATGCCCTACAAAACGAATATTCCAAAATGTACATGTATAACCATAACGTAATTCTAAGCAACTTTTGTGAAGTCTGGTTATCATTCTTTCTTTTCTTGTGTGTGTGTGTGTGTGTGTGTGTGTGCGGTCTTGTGTGCGTCTTGTGTGTTTGTCTGTCCGTGTGTTTGTGTGTCTGTCTGTTTGTATTCGACTAGATATCAACGAGTGTGAAGGAGAGAATCTGTGCGAGACGTATTGCAACAACACTGAGGGTGGCTTCACGTGCTCATGCGCGAAAGGATACGACCTAGAGACGAACGACAGAAATTGCACAGGTAAAGGATTACTCGTCTGAAAATCACAAACTATGGGGAATAAAGATGGTTGTGGAATGATTTCGTCTTACTGAATTTTCCCCTAGGTGATATTAAATGCATTTCCGTATTACCAGGATGAATGCTTTGTCATGCGCTGTGTTAAATTTCATTGCATCGCTGCCTCCGACCTATACACGTCATACAATTGTCGTGCGCATAATTATGCAGTGCCTTTAATAGACAGGTCATGGACTTAGAATATATAATTGAAATATCTTCTTCCTCTCTGTGCCTCATGATCAAGACTCCATAAAGATCTTTTTCTGAAGTAAGTGGGACTTAAAAAAAAAAAAGAATGATATATTATTGATTATGATGAAATGAAGCATACGTGCATTTTATGTACATACGTGTATTTGAAAAGGGAACTATTATTATTTTGTTCTCTTGGGCACTTGCAACCGCATTCTGAAAATAGGATTCCGTTTGCGTTTTAGAAGAGCCGTTCAGCTACTACAAACCCTTAACTTGTTTTTAATCTTTATTTTTCCTCGGCTAGAACACGTTATGAAATACAGTGTATTGTTAATTCATCAGGTAAACATAATCCAGACATTAAAGGAACATTTTAACTTATCGCAACAATAGACGCCATGTTGGCAGTCATTCTCCCACTCCTTCCGTTCTAAAATGCCTACCGCCTCTTCCAGGATTCCAAAACAATCCTTTTGGTTATTTCTTTTTTTCAGACATTGACGAATGCCTTGACTCTAACGCCTGTCCACCAAATGCTGACTGTGTTAACTCTGATGGAGGTTTTACTTGTCTGTGTCAACGAGGTTACCTGGCATCCGGCAATCAAAATGAATCATGTACAAGTAAGGATTGGTGTCATTTTTGTCCTCCGGACACCTTTGGGAGAAAGTTATTTCATGCCTTCCACTTGTCTGTTCGACGTCTGTACGTCCCAGAATAGTTAACACAACACCGCATAAAAAAACAACAACATAAAAACAAAACAGTAAGATGGATATTCTTTTTACCAGTTTTTTTTTTCATTTTTTTAGTTATTTATCTATTCACCACAAAATTGGGTTGGATGACCCTTTTCAGCCAATGGCTGTTTTTCATAGGGGTCCACATCACATTAAATGTACATAAAATCACAACATTCATATTCAAACATAGCAGTTACATTCAAAATACAATAAATTAATCTACATAAAACCAAACAATCAATACAGAAGTGAAATACATAATAAATAAACCTAAATAGGGGACAACAGTTATTGGGGAGGGGGTGAGAAATGCTAAAAAACATCGTCATCCTCATTCTATGCATATATTGAGCTATTCATATTAAATTCTGTTAACACTTTATTACATTAGGATCATTGGCCGAAATCCCTCTTTGTCAAATAAATGTTACAGGTGAATGCGCTAAAACATTTTAAAACTTCAGCTGTGATGTCTACAGATGTCGAAACGATAGAAATATAAAGACATTTACTTCCATGCATTTATATTTGTAAAAGGTCGAATGTCACTGTACTTGACCAAGAATGTTATGAATCGGTCATTACTTAATTCATCTAAATATGTCCAGTGATAATATAAATTGGTAAAATGGTATTTTAATATGAACATTATTTGGATGTCATGTCAAAGTCTACAATGTGTTTTCTAACAGACTGAAGGACTAAGAAAAGGAAACGAGCAATGAATAATGGAATCAGTTTATCAATGAGTCATCGTCAAAATGTGGAAAATATATAAGAAAAATACCATCAGCTCTCTGCAACTATACCCACAACCGTTCTCTCTTTTTTTTTTGCTTTTCTTTTTTTCGCAGATATCAACGAGTGTGATGAAAGTGACCGCTGTGGGGTAAACGCTCAGTGCAATGACACCGACGGGTCGTATTTATGTACGTGCCTTAATGGCTACGTAGGCGACGGCATGACTTGCGTTGGTGAGTCAAAAAAGTCATGAAAGTTATTATTTGGGGTGCGGTTCTATTGTTTTCGTCCAAATAGACTTTCAAATTCAAATTTGACAGGTACCCCATAAGCCATCTGGGGTTTGAGCCATTCATGTTTTTCATCGTAGAAGGATTGCTGTCATTGCATCGGAATTTTGACGCTGGTTATGGTAAGGTAGAAAGTGCAGATAACTATAACTATAAATAAAAGATGGTGACAATCAGGATAAAACGTTACCGGAACTACAAAGGGATTTTTTTTTTTAAATAAACAAAATTGTATTTTTTCGGGGAAAACATTTTATTGTTTTTTTCTTCAATCCCGTAAATATGGTCGATATTGAATGAAGACTCTCCTTATGCCCTCATTTTCATCAAAATCAATTCGGTCCCTAATCTCTCTTTCATACCAGCAATTTATTTTTATGACAATTAGAGGACCTATGATATGCTTACAACGTACCTGTCTCTTTTCCCCATTATGCAGTGTAGTATAAATAATTTGGTCGAGAAAGTGTTCTTAGGTATACATTTTTAAAAAATCTTTCTTATTAATTGTACTGTGTCATTCTCCATGTCCGCTTATGATGTATTTCTCGTTATTCATCTTTGTTATTGTATCTCTTGTTATCCCCTAATATATTGTTTCTCTTTCTATTCCCTCCACGTATTGATTCTCATTTCAGATAGGAACGAATGTTCAGAAGGAGCATGCGACGCAAACGCCGATTGCAAAAACACGGAAGGCTCTTTTACGTGCAGCTGCCGAAGCGGATATACTGGTAGCGGCTTTGACTGTACAGGTACGCAGCTACCGTCCAGAAAGTACGCGAGCATTGCTGGCAAAGAGGCGTGCGCGCAGAAATCCGTTTCACATTCCACCCGTACAAGTACAGTATACCTCCTAGGGCATATCTTCACAAAGATGTTTGCGAGGTATTGCAAGTTACAGTACTATTTAAAGTAGTCGACCATTATTCATGGTGATATGTACGTGCCCCTTGTAAATTATAAACCATCATTTCTTATCAATAATTACGCAATTACTAGAACTGTGAATGAGATACATTGTACGTCAAAAATATAGAAGAAACATGAATTTTGTGAGATTTCCAAAGAATTTTCTACGTATCTTCTTCCAGTGTAATATTACAACATATCATAACCTGCATCCCCGCGTAGAATAAAAAGGAAGCTACAAAACTTACAAAAAGTTTGATAACTCTTAATCTCACAGTCTGTTCATCTTCAAACTTTCACTGAGTATCGAAACCTGTCCTTTAATGACACATATTACAAAAGAGCAGATTATGAAACAAAAGACTGCCTGAAAAATAACACATGCACAACACACACACACACACACATACACACACACACAATATGCAAAGTGTAGTATGCAAATTACACAAGATGATAGGTTCATCGCATCACTAATCATCAAACGAATTCAGTTGATAAAACAAAGATAAAACAACACTAATGTTTTATTATTTCTAAGTTGTACTATTATAGCAACAGTGTACATGTATGGCTTTTTTAATCATTAAAAGGGGTGAGCAGGTCGTACATTGTATTTATCAATCATAAGTAGCCAGAAATCAGTAAAGATGTAGAACATCATGTATTTCGCCATCAAAATTGTGATTTTTTTTTTATAGGGGGGGGGGAGCGACTGATGAAATTTATTGGCCCGAATTCACGAAGGCGGTACAATCTTTGTCCATGGTTTAGACCACGCCAAGTGTCGCATGGCCTATTTCGTTGCGAAATGACTGATTTCGTATCGAAATAGACCATGCGACACTTGGCGCCCCATACAAAACTACGGTCTTTGTCCATGGTTTTATAAACCATGGACAAAGATCGTACCACCTTCATGAATTCGGCCGTAAAGTTTTAAATGTTTGTATTTACATCGCTCATTGAAATTACATTGAGCACGAAATGGAGTACAAATTATTATCTACTATAATCGTCAACGATAGTTATAGAGTATATCGTGGTTGAATATTCTTAGCACTATGTGTGTGTTCTCTCTCTCTCTCTCTCTCTCGTCATAGATATTAATGAATGCAGTGAACAGTCATCTTGTGCCGCTAATGCAAAGTGCAGAAACACTAATGGCTCGTTCGTCTGCACATGCACAGAGGGATTTAGGGGAAATGCTTACGTGAAATGTGACGACATTAACGAGTGCACAGAACAGCCCGATGTCTGTCACGGACAGGCGACCTGTACGAATCTTGAGGGCAGCTACGAATGTTTCTGTAATGACGGTTTCCGGGGAAACGGATCATATTGTGAAGGTAAAAGTTCATGTTTACCTTTTCCTCACACAGCATTTCTGAGAGTTTTTACACCTCCACCAGATAAAGTGTGATGATATTTGCACATACGGTACATAATAAGTTCACGGGGGGGGGGGGGGCAGCTCCGGGGGCCGCGCTAAGCGCTCGCATTCACCCCCCCCCCCCCCCCCCAAAAAAAAAAAAAAAAAATAAAATAAATAAGTAGAACATAAAAATATTAAAGAAATAATAAATAAAATTAAATGAATAAATGAATAGAAAATAATAAACAAAAATGAATAAATACAAATTTAAAAAAAATAAATGAATGAACAAATAAAACATAACACAACACAACAGACAAATAAAATGCAGAAAGGGTATGTTTGTAGACATAGAGAGGGCTGTCGATATTCTCTCCAAATTCCGGTTTGTTTGTTTTTTTATTTCTATTGCAATTTATGGGTTTTATTTCACAAAATAGATTTCGACATTACCTGCATACATATACTCAGTAATTAAATCTGATATGTGCTGATCGAAATTATTTATTGTATTTTAATATTAATTGATGTATATTATGCTGTCATTTTTTTTTCAACTATTACGCGACATTTTTTCTTTTCTTCTCAAAATCCCATTTAGGGTATTGCGGTGCGTGGTACAAGACAGAAATGCAGCATTTAGGGTACTTTACTTGATATCATTAAAAAATGCACCATAATGAGGGTACGTGATATGCCTCCATGGTGCTATCATCTAGGGTACACATTTTCAAGTTCAAGTTCAAATTCATTTTCATTTCCTACAAATAAACAGAGAAAATCATATACAATCTATAAGTATAACATAGTTGTTATAATTGCAAAAAACCCGTAAATTAACAAAATACATGTGATAATGAGTAACGAAATGAAGAAAACATATTACATATATATATATATATAATATACATGTAGATATATATATATATATATATATATATATACTATATATATATATATATACTATATATATATATATATATATATATATATATATACATATATATACATAGTACATATTAAATAGGGATGGGAGTGGAAATGGAGGGTCCCACTAAAAAGCAAAGCTTGTAATATATGAGACACTCAGAGCAAAATCAAAGGAATCAATATCAACTGTCATAAGATTAAATTAGGAAAAAATGAGTTTTAAAAAAAATGAAACTACAACACGTGCCATCGTGGACACAAGCAAACTGATGTGATGTGAGATTAGTCCCAAATGCAACCTGGATTGAATATATTGCAAAGAGTTGTGTACATATATCGGTAAGAATGCAGAAGAGTGGACATAAAAGACTGGGATAACAGGAGAGAATGGACACAATGGTATATTATACCGTACAATAACAGGAACATGTGAGGAGGACTTGTGTTTGACATAGTCATAGCCTGTCATTAGGGGGTCGTGTCGAATGCGTCTGGGCGCAGGTCTCTACCATTAAATAAGTTATTCCACACATGCGCAATGAAACAGCGATTCATGCACACAAGCACTCACATGGCCCACCAATAGTACGACATGAGAATGTGATAGAAACAACGAATCAGCGCTTCAAAAACAGGAAATCGAGTTGTCAAAGTGAATCAATGATTGTGTATATTTATATAGATACATTATTTATATAGATACATTATGCACTTATATCTTGGAATGCCATTAAAATGACATAGCCAAAGGAAGTACAGTATACCAACGAAATACGCAGAAAATCATGTACAACGAACAACGTTTTATATCATTGTCGCATGTTTGAGCACAAATCCACGACGAATGTCTTTATTTTGTGGAAGAGCTTTCTTTTATCGTTGCTTTGTCTCCCCCCCCCCCCGTGAAACAAATCAAAGTCAAAGGGGCAAAACCAAAATTAACACATTTCTTTTCTCTTTCTCTTTCTTAAAGAGGTCTTCGTGGATTTACGCCCACCACATCATTCCATTTGGATTTAATGAAATATAATTTTATTATTGTCATATAACTACGTAGTAGAACTAACAAGGTAGGAGGAGGGGTTGCATTTTATATTAAACAACATTTTGATTATTTTGTACACACCGAACTTAACTCCATGAATGAAATTTTAGAATCTTTGGTTGTTGAAATAAATATCCCAAAGTCTAGGAATATTTTGATTACATTGATATATAGACCTCCAAACTCCAGCAGTGCATTATTTCTAGAAGCCTTACAGGATCTCATCCATAACCCAATTTTTGTTAATAAAAAATGCTTTGTTATGGGCGATTTCAATATAGATATATTGAAATGCCACACAGTAAATGCCTCTCAGAATTTACTTGATAGTATGTTTTCAGCTTCTTTTTTACCACTTATTACTAAACCCACCCGAGTGACAGATAATACAGCTTCACTTATTGATAATATATTTTGTAATATTACGCCTACTCCTAAATCGAATATCATTTTAGCAGATATATCAGACCACTTTCCAATTTTCACATCCATCCCAGTCACCACGAAACCAATTAGTCCCACTAGAGAAGTATTTAGAAAAGTCACACCGGATAACTTACAGAATTTGAAGAATAGTCTGAATGAAGAAACTTGGAGAGAAGTATATAGCACTCATGATACGGATTTATCATTTGATGTTTTTATGAATATTTTGAATTCTCATTTAGAGAAATATGTTCCTTTGGTAGAAGTTAAACGTAATTACAAAAAGTATCCTAGATCACCATGGATAACAAAATCTCTTCTACGATCTATAAACCGGAAAAACAATTTGTATTATGCAGACAAAATTAAACGTACTGAACAATCTCATCGTAAATATATTATGTATAAAAACACTCTTACAAGAATATTGCGTTATGAAAAAAAGAAGTATTACGCGGATCAGATATCCTTTTGTAAGCATGACATGAGTAAAACTTGGAAAATAATAAACAGTGCTATAAATAAAGAAAAAGTTTTGTGTTACAAGAGTTGTTTCTGGTGACAAGGAAATAACAGACCCTGTGATGATTGCAGATGCATTTAACCTTTACTTTTCGCAGATTGGACATGATCTTGCTAATAAAACTCCTGCTTGTCAAAAAAAATTTCTATGAATTTCTTAAATTACCCAACTCAAATTCATTCTTTTTTGATCCGATTATTAGTTATGAAGTAAAAGATATCATTATGAGTTTGGAAAGTAAAAGAAGCTCGGGACCTGATTGTATTGATAACGTTATTTTGAAAAATATAGCTGAGAATATTGTTGAACCTTTAACTTACATTTTTAATTTGTCATTAAGCAGTGGTGTTGTTCCGCTACGAATGAAAATTGCTAAAGTAATCCCAATTTATAAGAAAGGTAATAAGGAAGATATTAGTAATTATAGACCAATTTCATTGTTGTCATCGTTTTCAAAACTGTTAGAAAAAGTTGTTTATTCTAGACTCCTTAAATTTCTTGATTTTTATGATATCATTTCTGATTCACAATTTGGTTTCCGCAAAGGACATAGCACTTCTCAAGCAATTCTCTCCTTTATTGAAAAAGTAGCCAAAGCAGTAGATAGGGCTCATCACACAGTGGGTGTCTTCCTGGACCTCTCCAAGGCCTTCGATACCATTGATCATAAAATATTACTTCATAAATTATGTCACTATGGTATACGTGGCAAGGCCTTGGGGTGGTTCAGGAGTTACCTCTCTGATCGTAAACAGTATGTTTTTCTATCTGGTCAAAACTCCTGCAACCAATCTGTCACCTGTGGTGTACCTCAGGGTAGTTTACTAGGACCTCTTTTATTCATTTTGTATATAAATGATATAATAAATGCTTCTAATATTTTATCTTTTGTACTTTTTGCTGATGACTCTAATGTTTTTCTTTCTCATTCAGATCCTCATATTTTGGTGGATTTGTTAAATTCTGAATTAAAGAGATTGTTATGTTGGATAAGGTCAAATAAGTTGTCTATAAATCTTCTTAAAACTAAATGTATATTATTTAGTAATACTTTAAATAATCTTCCTAATAATATAAAAATAGATGATATAGTTACAGATGAAGTTGCATCAATGAAGTTTTTAGGTTTGGTTATTGACAATAAACTTTCATGGAAGTCACATATTGACAGTATTTGTCACACAATATCTCGAAATATTGGTGTTATTAATAGAGTTAAATATTATTTTTCTATTCCCACCCTTTTAATGTTATATTCAGCTTTGATTTTACCTTATTTGAATTATGGCATCATAGCTTGGGGGAACACACATCCATCATATTTCGACAGACTGTCCCGTCTCCAGAAAAAAGCTCTTCGAATAATTTGTCATGTTTCTTGGAGAGCCCACACCGATGTTTTATTTTCTGAAAACAAAATTTTAAAGATAACTGATATTTATTATTATTGTCTTGGCCAATTTATGTATAAACTTTCTAATAATTTGTTGCCGTCTGTCTTCACAAGCATGTTTGCGAGAAACCGCTCGTTCCATAAATATCCAACTCGTCACTCAGATGAATTCCATCTGCCTTTAACTAGAACAATGTTTACACATTCTATATTTACATTTGCTGGACCTAAATATTGGAACAACCTTTCTAACAGTTTGAGGACATCTCCAAGTTTAAGTTCCTTTAAGAGTAATCTGAAGAAAAATATTTTGAACAGTTATAAGAATTGTTGATTCTTTATTGGTTGCAAAGAAGTGTAAAATCCAACCTTATATTCTATTGGAATTACAGCTAAGCGGCTCCATCCATCCACTACCTCTCGTGTCCTTCTATTTTTTTTTTGTCTCTTATCTTCACACCACGCATTAAGCTGCTTTCTCCCCCCCCCCTCTCTCATACACACACACACACTCACACACACACACACACACACACACACACATACTATTTTGTTTCTCTCCTCTCTTTTCCGGCATGACAGCGACTTAGTGTAGTGTAGGGATTTGTTCAGGGTTTTTGTTTCGGATAAGTTTGGTTATAGGTCTTTTTGTCTTAGTTTCTTTGTTTCATCCATTTTCAATGCTTATCAGTCTATCGATCATATAATTTCTTGTATTACGTGTGGGGGGAATGCAGCCTACAAGCTCAGCTTTTTAGCATTCCTCCCCATTTCCAACATTTTCCTATACCTACAAGTTTTCTGTAAATTTATCCTTTACTTTGTATGATGAAATTTATGCACTGTATTCAATTTTTGTAATATATTTATATGTTTTTGTTGGAAATGAAAAATAAATGAATGAATGAATGAATGAATGCATGAACTTTGTACAAAGTTTCTCTCCGTTAGTGCACAGTCGTTGGCAGGGGTTAAGCAGCATGACTCAATAGCAACTGAGATATTCTTTTTTATCTTGTTATGACCCTTTCGTCCGAATGCCGGGCCCTGCCGGCGCCGCTGCATTACCGGAAAGACTTTCTATTTACGTGGATATCTGATTATACCTAAACTGCACTTACCTTTCAACCTTGATATTGACAATGACATCAGTTGGCCGCATCTTGTTTTTTTTTTAACTGAACTTCTTCCCCATAGAGCACTATTGATCAGCAGAGTATCATTTATTTCCGCTTCTGACGAATGAAACAACATACCAGCTTACATTTAAATCAGATTCTAAAAATTTCGTATAAGATAAACAAACGGCTGATGTTTTTGACGATCGGGACAAATTCAATTGGTCTGGATTTTCCTAAACTACCAGTAGATAATGTATACAGAATGATTTCTTTAGTTTTGTCAAGACAGTGTCCGTGCACAGTTATAAATCACTCAAGAATGTCCCGTTTGCACTCTTGTAAACTTGTGAACCCTTTCATTGTAATTTGACACAAGAATTTTCCTCCAGATGTACATTCCTCCTTCATGTCTCACCTTCACAAACTATCTCTACGTAAATGCATAGACGTTCGAAGGGGCTTGTCAGCATGACTCTGTAAAACAACCAATCTAATTTTGTTACCTTAACTGTTAGAACACCTCGTTCGTATGCTATTATTGGAGTAATTATATTTCTGTTATTACCATATAAGCGCCTTGTCTTCTTTTATAATCATTGTTATTTCATATTACGCATACGAATTTAACTCACCAACGTTAAGTGTAGGAGGATTCCATTTACTTTTGTAGACATAAATTTAGCGAGACTACATGATGTAACAGTTGTTCTATTGTATAACATAAAAATTCTTTATTTTTGTCAAGACTGTGTCCGTGCACAGCTATAAATCACTCAAGAATGTTCCGTTTGCACTCTTGTAAACTTGTGAACCCTTTCATTGCAGTTTGACACAAGAATTTTCCTCCAGATGTACATTCCTCCTTCATGTCTCACCTTCACAAACTATCTCTACGTAAATGCATAGACGTTCGAAGGGGCTTGTCAGCATGACTCTGTAAAACAACCAATTAATTTTTTTTTACCTTAACTGTTAGAACACCTTGTTCGTATGCTATTATTGGAGTAATTATATCTTTGTTATTACCATATAAGCGCCTTGTCTTCTTTTATAATCATTGTTATTTCATATTACGCATACGAATTTACCTCATCAACGTTACGTGTAGGAGGATTCCATTTACTTTTGTAGACATAAATTTAGCGAGACTATATGATGTAACATTTGTTCTATTGTGTAACGTAAAAATGTATCAGTATCATTATTGTTATTATCAACTCACATGCACTGCACACCCCCGCACATGCACACACTCACATTTACATTCACGCACAGACATTGCAACGTACTACACAAAAATACATGGCCCCAGAACAACCATTCTCAACTTTCCACTCAAATCCTCATAATGACTCATAACAACGATCATCCTGACCAGGGTATCATAAGTAATCACAGTAAATACTACACTATTTCGGATTTCAATAATATGTTCAAATCTTCATTTGATTCCACTGCAAGTCATGTTAATAATTCCCGTAGTAATTCCACAAATAGGAATGATGACACTAATTATAACCCCATTAAAGATTTTAGCTTATTCCACTGGAATGCTAGAAGCTTAAACAAAAATTTTGATTCATTTGAACTACTTCTTCTTTCTTTACAAAATTGTCCCTTTTCCGCAATCGGTATAACTGAAACTTGGTTAGGGCACACGTCTCCATATTTGTTTAGCCTTGATAGATATAAAATATTTCGCTCTGATCGTAAGAGAGGTAGAGGGGGAGGGGCAGTGGCGTATCTAGGGGAAACGGCGCCCGGGGCAAGCGTGAAAATTGCGCCCCTATTTCTGAAAAAGTGTTCAACCCCAACCCCATCCCGGTAGGGACTTTAAACAAAGTCTACATGATATGCTTTTTTCAAGCACTTAAAATGGGTCTTTTGAGGGTGATTTAAATGTAGTGAATTTTGATAAATTTTGGCGAGCGAGCGCAGCGAGCGAGCCGAAAATTTTTGTATTTCAGCTTACAAAACATGGAATTCTTGCCATTTTTTGCTTATTAAATCTTACAATTCTAATCAAGATATAGGCTAGTGACGGCCTTATAGATAACGATTTATACCAACAAACTGAGGACTTTAAAAAAATACTCTAAATTAGTGCGCGCGAGTGAGCCAAAATTTGTATATTTCTGCGTCATCATCACGTTTTGTTCTTATCTCTCTTTTTTATATATATATATATAAATTTTGGCGAGCGAGCGCAGCGAGCGAGCCGAAAATTTTTGTATTTCAGCTTACAAAACATGGAATTCTTGTCATTTGTTGCTTATTAAATCTTACAATTCTAATCAAGATATAGTGACGGCCTTATAGATAACAATTTATACCAACAAACTGAGGACTTTAAAAAATTTAGTGCGCGCGAGTGAGCTGAAATTTGTATATTTCTGCGTCATCATCACGTTTTGTTCTTATCTCTCTTTTTTTATAATAATATATATAAATTTTGGCGAGCGAGCGCAGCGAGCTAGCCGAAAATTTTTGTATTTCAGCTTACAAAACATGGAATTTTTGTCATTTTTTGCTTATTAAATCTTACAATTCTAATCAAGATATAGTGACGGCCTTATAGATAACGATTTATACCACCAAACTGAGGACTTGAAAAAATACTCTACATTAGTACGAGCGAGTGAGTCGAAATTTGTATATTTCCGCGTCATCATTGCGTTTTGTTCTTATCTTGTTTGATTTGGGGGTTTTTTTTGCGCCCCCCCCCCCTATGTTCGAAACCGTTGGCGCCTTTTGATCCAATTGGCGATCGCTTCAGAACGAAAGAAATTGCAGCCCCTGCTCAGTGAAAAATTTTGCCTGCTAAATATTAAATGACATGTGTGAACACAATAGACATTGTCATTTTGTCCGCGTTATCATCAAATTTTGTTCTTACCTTCTTTTTTATATTTATTTGGAGAGCGAGCGCAGCGAGCGCGCCGAAAATTTTTGTATTTCAGCTTACGGACGGAACATGGAATTCTTGTGTGAACACAATAAACATTGTCATTTTGTCCGCGTCATCATCATGTTTTGTTTTTATCTTGTTTGATTTGGTTTTCTGCCCCCCCCATCATTCTCCCTCCCCCCCCCCTTTCCGGGCGAGTTTTTTTTTTCTTCTTCTTTTTTCTTTTCTTCTTTTTCTTCTTCGTTTTTTTTTTCTTTTCTTCGCTTTTTTTTTTCGTTTTTTTGCGCCCCCAAGGAGTGGCGCCCGGGGCACGTGCCCCCCTTGCCCCCCCCCCCTAGATACGCCACTGGGGAGGGGTAGCCCTATATATATATAACGAATTGCGAGTAAAAATAAGAACTGATATTGATATTGAAGGTTGTGAAAGCCTGTTTGTGGAAATCATCAATGATAAAATGAAAAATAAGATAATTGGTGTTATATACAGACCACCAAATCATAAAACTGAAACGTTTTTAGAAAATTTTGATGAATGCCTCAACACGATTACACAAGAAAATAAGGAAATTTATATTATGGGCGACTATAATATTGACATGACGAAAATAGATACTTCAGCGGTAAAATTAAAAACTATTCTTTTTTCATATGCTTTCCATTCCCATATTGATAACCCAACAAGAATATCCCAAACATCTAAAACCTTGTTGCATAATATTTTTTCTAATAACTTTTCTGTAGATAAATTCATTAATGGTATTTTATATTATGATATATCTGATCATCTACCGATATTCATTATTCTTCGTTATTCTGAAAACGTCAAAAGTATTTCAAAACCCAGGCCAATAATGTACAGAAAAGAATCAGACGAGAATATTGAATTACTTAATCTTGACTTAGTGAAGGAAGAATGGCAAGAAGTGTATCTTCAAAATAACGCCGATAAAGCTTATGATATTTTCCTAGATAAACTTTTATATTATTATCGAAAAAACATTCCTTTAGTTAAGAAAAAACACGTAGAAAGAACAAACATCCCTGGATTACAAAGGGAATCCTCAATTCAATAAAAACCCGTAATAACTTGTATAAATTGGCGATTACTACCCACAATAAAAACATTTTACAGATTACAAAAAGTATAGAAATATACTCAGTAATTTGATTCGTATTTCTCGTAAAATGTATTATTCTGATAAGTTTTATAATCAAAAGGATAACGTAAATGGCTTATGGGAAACTATATATGAAATAACAGGTAAAAATAATAAGGAAACATCGTCCGTTTTTTATAATGACAACAAAGAACTCACAAACCCTGACGAAATATCTGATGCTTTTGACTCATACTTCGTAAATATTGGCCCCCAATTAGCTTCAAAAATAAAAAACAAACATGTTCATTCAAACTTTACTGAATTTCTTCCACCAAACTGCGACAAATCCCTTTTCTTTACCCCAACAGATGAGGAGGAAATACTGGAGATTGTTAACAGATTAAAGCCAAGTACTTAGTAGATCTGGTGGCCATGATGAAATAAGTGTTTATATACTGAAGAAAATCATCAAACAAATAACCACACCTTTATCTTACATTTTCAATCTTTCACTGTCTTCTGGAATAAGCCCAAACTCATTAAAAATTGCGAAAGTAGTTCCAATTTTCAAAAGAAAAGACGACCCTTCGCTTTTAACAAATTACAGACCAATATCGTTATTACCTAGTATTTCTAAAATTCTGGAAAAAATTATTCATAAACGCCTGTACATTTTTCTTCATGTAAATGATCTACTTATACCTAATCAGTTTGGATTTAGAAAGGGCCATTCCACCGATTTAGCTATAATTCAATTGTTAGATAAGATTACTGAATCTTTTGCAAATAAAAAACATTTTATAGGAATTTTCATGGATTTATCAAAGGCTTTTGATACCATAGATCATGATATATTAATTTACAAATTAAAAAGATATGGTATTCGTGGTTTAGCACTTTCTTGGATTATTGATTATTTATCCAACAGAAAGCAATATGTACTATTTAAGTCATCTAAATCTCCGAATTTTAATATTGTATGTGGTGTTCCCCAGGGATCAATTCTTGGCCCCCTACTGTTCCTTGTATATATCAATGATATAATAAATACATCAAAAATTCTTAAATTTATACTTTTTGCGGATGATACTAATATTTTTTACTCCCATGAGAACCTCGAAACACTGTTTAATACTCTGAACACAGAAATAGACAAAGTCTCCCAATGGTTTATATGTAATAGATTATCCCTTAATGTCTCTAAAACAAATTTTATACGTTTCAAACCAACTGCTTCACAGAACATTAACAGCAGTTATAATATTGATATTGATAGATTATCCTTAACTGAAGTAAGATCTACTAAATTTTTAGGAATCACAATTGATTCGAATTTAACTTGGAACGATCACATTCATAATATCCACACGTCTGTCTCGAGAACTGTAGGAATTTTATATCGACTGAAAAACTTCATTTCTCAAAATTCCCTGACTATTCTATACAATGCACTGATCTTACCACATATCACATATTGCAATATCGTTTGGGGAAACTGTGGCTCAACTAAAATTAATCCAATTTTTACCCTCCAAAAATGTGCTGTACGTTTGATTACCAATTCCCGTTACTTATCCCCATCCAATCCCCTATTTCGTCAACTAAAAACATTGAAAATTGAGGATCTTCACACCTTTCAAACTGCTGTTTTTATGTATAAATATACATTTAATTGTCTTCCAAAAATTTTTGATGGCTTCTTCACTCAAAATTCCACCGTTCATTCATATCCAACACGTCAGTCGTCCGATTACCGTCTCGAAAACCCCAGAATCATTTTAGCTCAAAAATCATTAAAACATAATGGACCAGATATTTGGAATTCTTTACCCCCTAATTTAAAACAATGTACGTCGTTGAACATTTTCAAACGAGAACTAAAAAACACCCTCATAATCCAGTATACTTCTGACACATAAATATTCATACCACCTGGTCAATAAACACCCGAAACAATGAGTTCACGGCCAAAACTGAAGTAACATTCACCTCATCACACTGATACACAAAATAACACTCAACGTACAAACCAAGATTCATCCCAACACAATGCACACCGCACTGCACCGCACGTCCTTCGCACAATTACTTCCCACTCAGTGAGTGGCAAGATTTTCTTTATGTATCTCTTTACCTGGGGCCATCTTCCTCGTCAAGCTTAGCTTATGATGATGGTCCCCTGCATTTCATTTTTATCATTTCCTATTGCTTCCTTTCATATATGATATTCGTTCTTGAAAAAAAAGAAAATGTATGTAAGATCCAAACGTTACGAATATTAGCTGTGTAAATGACTATGTAAGTATTTTGTTGATTTTTTGATTTGTATTGATTTTGAAATGCAGAAATGAAAACTGAACTGAACTGAACTGAACTGAACATGCGGTTCAGATTCTCTCCCATAGCATTGGGATAGATGCCAGGGACTTTTATAGCGAGAATGCTGAACGCTTTGGAGTTTTCTGTGCCAATTGGCACTCAGATCACACATATTAAGACTCATGATAAAATTACCAGAGGATGACACTTTGTTTCGTCGTCACAGAAATTACTTTCGTGGTTTACTTTATATTACCGTATCAGTGTAGCCTTAAGAGAACATTCATATTTCCCCAGTTGTTTCCGGAAAGAGAAAATAACACAGTAAGCCCTACTTGGGATATGATCATGAATGGATTGTCAACCAATAAACAAACGAACGAACAAAAGACGTAATTTAGAAGTTCTGTGAATATGTTATGTAGGCCTACATCTATTACAGCCAGATAAGTGTATATCAATTTATTTCACTTTGTATATCCTTTCCGACAGACATAAACGAATGCATCAACGCTTATTGTAATGTATTCGGAAACTGCTATAATACCATCGGCTCGGCCTTCTGCAGCTGTTTCGACGGTTATGAACTATCAGACAGCAGAAACTGCATAGGTAAGAATATCATCGCTTCTTTCCTGAACCCATTTCATTCCGTTCTTGCATGCATTTTTAGTCTATCAATCATCGAAAGGCTCTGTTGATGCTCACCCAATGCTATTATGTGTTCAACGGAATGTTGTTACTCACATACTAATGAAACATTCAAAGTTTGCAAGTATCATGAACAGCAAAGTACAATTTGTTTTGACCATAATCATTTATTTAATTTCCGTTCGTGATCAAAAATTATTTTACGTTTTAGATAAAAGGCGTATTAAAAGAAAAACAAATCCTCTGCTGCTCTTATGAATAGATTTTGACGAATGTGCCGCCGGGGTCGATTCTTGTCCAAATGACATCTCCACCTGTATGAACACACTTGGAACTTACGAGTGTAACTGCGTGACAGGGTATAAGAACTTGTCTCCGAAGACCTGTGAGGGTAAGTTTCGTTTGTCCAGAACGGTTCCCATCAGAATGAAGGCAAACCACTGGTGTGCTCGTAGACATCAATAAATGCCTAAAATCTCAGGCATCTTTGATATTCACATGCTGTCTTTCTTTTTTCCTTTTTTTTTTTCAAAGAAATCTTATTCACTATCATCATTTAGGTATGAATAAATGTCACACCATATGATATTATGATATGGCGATGTATGTATCACCATGCTGTCTTTCTGCAAATGTGTGTGCAAAAGAATGTTTTGTTTTGTGTTTGTTTGTTTGTTTGCAAGGTTATTTGTTTTTGTGTGCGTGGCATGGTATGGTATACTCTTTGAAGAAGTTATTGGCTAATAATATCAGCATTGTTTGATCTCAAATTTTCCCATGACCCATTATTAGACTGGCAAGTTCTGTATAGTTCTGTCACTATAATGTCAGCAGATAGTGAGTGAGTGTTGTTCAGTTGCCCAATTTTAATGCATTACTACATTCAAAATCGATATAATACTGTCTGTTAACTAGAACATTTAGGTAGGCGCACTACTTACTCAATACGCTGGTTACCTATTCTCCGGGCGCTGTTATGTGATCTTGCAATGTACGAGGTTGATCGTTGGGCGCCAATCGCGTATTCTACTAACCGCAGTTTTCTCTTCCCCTCTTTTTTTTTTCTTTCAAAACAAAAAATCGCAGGATGAAATTATGCCATGAATATGTGTGTGTGCGCGCGTGTGTGTGTGAGTTTGTATGATGAGTGTTTAGTGTTTAAATAGAGGCTCTTATTAGCAATTTAAAAAAAATGTATACATCACTTTGTTTATATTCTGTGATCTTCTTCAGATGTGAATGAGTGTTCCACAGGTGAGTACTTCTGTCCCTCAGGCCATGTGTGTGTCAACACGGTTGGAGCCTACCGATGCGATTGTCCCGAAAGGGCCACAGAAGTAGATGGCGTCTGCGTAGGTGAGTGATTGCAGGCATGTAAATCCGTACAACTTGTGAGAAATCTGTATACTCCTTGAAACATCTAGGTACAGACAACAACAAAGAAAAACAATACGAATTTTGCATAGATATGACATGAATAATATCAAATGTCTGTCATCCCGGTAGTGTTATCTAATGCATATTGACTCTGAAAATCAAGCATCAGACCTCAAGTCTGGATATGGAAGAGCAAGGAGTATCCACTAATTTGTGATTTTGTTGGTGGAGATCATCGCATCACAAAAATTAGTAATGTAATGATAATTTAAAAGTAATTAGTCCCGTTGGATATCAATCCTGATTGCCTGTATTGTCGAGAACACGCTATCAGTTTCATTCCAAGTGCTTGTCATTTTCTCAATCCCAAACTTTTGATCATAATTATGACGTAGAGTTTCAGAGCTACAAATGTAGTGTTCAAGCACTAATCATTTGGCCTTTAACAATTAATTCTACTGGATGTCACGTTGATCAACATAACGTTGAAAATAGTGCCGTACATGTTTGCACAAGATAAGTTATGACTATCATGGTAGAGTGCTCTGTAGTTGTCAGGTCATGCAGGTTCATGCGGAAACAAAACAAAGCTGTCATGAAACCGACAGCATCATTTCCTTATGCTGCGTTTACACCATGTCCCCGGCGGTCACGGCAGTCAAGTTTCAGGCCACCATGGACAAAACGGGATGGACGTGAAACAACGCGGTCAGACGGGATAGACAAACGTGATAGGCCGTGATTGCCGTGGACGCCGGTTCAGATTTTAAACTGTCAGAAAAAAAAAATGCCATGGCAGTCCCGATGCTTATGAAAAACCTTGTAGGTCGGAATAAAAAGAGGTGAACGCAACAAAACGAGAGGGCACGTAACAGGTCGTAACAAAACTTAGAGGCGGTCCGTAGTGGGAAAATATTGTGTAGTCAAGCCTGTCCAGCTGTCTACATGTTCTCAGGAGCGAGGACTGGAACTAACAAGATTAAAATGGAAAAAAAAAATCCCGTCTACACACGGCGTACTACGTTTCGGGCAAACGGGGCTGCCATAGCCGTGGGAACATGGTGTAAACGTACCATTACTGCACAGGAAAATCACTTTTACCTAATAATTTCATTTTTAATCGGTTTTACTTTACCTGAACAGCGCTTTTCAATCGTCCGCGTACAGAATATTGTGAAAACGGCACGAGCTCAGTAAGCTATCGAATAAACGATAGATTATCAAACCATTAGATTGTCAAGATTTTGCGCTTGACTGTGGAAACGATATATCTTATACACAGCTGCTAACACCCTACCGTTGGTTGTAAGATTCGTGACAATCGCCGGACTGAAAGTGAGTTACTATGCGGATTTCCTACAGGATCCAGAAACGCTCGACACGCTGAGCAAACATGTAAGTACATGTATTTCTGTTCATACATCAACTCGTAAGCGAGTAGAATTTTTTTTTAGACCTGGAAAAGTTTTTAAGTACAACTTTGTTTTTTGTTTTTTTTTTATTCGTGTTCTAGAAGGGTATTGAAGTAAATTAAGCTTGTTTGCCACCTTGGCAACCCTGGGTAACTTTTTTATTAGCCTCATTAGCATAATTACGTAATTAGCATATGCAAAAATATGTAATATATTGCTAATGTAAATGCAGGAAGCCTGAAAAAAAGTGAAAATACAACTTTTTAAGGGTTTTCTATAATGAGGAATCCATTCACAACAATTTTCAATTTCGAATGATGCAAGTGTCTCAAATACCGCAATTAGCATGATAAGCTAATTTTCATAGTGTACAATATTTAGTGAGGTACATGGTAATATATACCATGTATACGACCTGAAAATATTTTTAAGCACAAGGTTTTGTTGTTGTTGTTGTAGATTCATATTTTAGAGGGGTATTGAAGTAAACTGTTTGGTTGGTACCTTGGCAACCTTATACAGTCAATTTTATTAGTCTCATTCGCATATTCAGCTAATTAGCGCAGTATGGAATATGTTGTTTATTTCAACGCACAAAGCCCGAAAACACAGGTATAATAATTACTAGGTCTTTTCAAAAAGAGCATTATAGTCGGCTTCTTAGCTTTATAATCATTCCTTTTAGGAAAATTAATGATATCAAGTTATATATGACAGAATTAAGAAGAGAGTTGCATAATCGCAATAATTGATAATCAAAAGATGATTTTTGCTATTTGCTCGCAGACAAGCCAGTCATTTCTATTTGTCAGCCCCGTGTCCCGTTTAACGTTCGTTCATCATTTGAAACCCTGAAACCTGAACATATTTGCATTGTGACACATGATTGTACATTTAATACCTTTGTATACTTCTGTATGTAATTCTCTTCTTCAGTTTTCAATTTGATATTCTTTGTTTATTGTCTATACTTTTCATGTTACTATTAATTTGCACACGTTCTGATTACATATCAAAATTTTGATTTATTGTATTTTTTGTAATCATACGTTTTGTATAAATGTTCACGGCCTTGCTGAAACCACCTATCAGCTGAAAAGAGCCTTTTTGTAGATGATGACATAATTCAAACAAAGAAAACATTTGGGAATTAAAGAAAAATCACGAAATATTCGGGAAAACTGAGAATGTGAAACGTGCAAAACCCTATGTCTATAAACTTCTGCTAATCAAGTTATACTCGATTATCGATATGAACCCATCGAAATATTCCATAAAACTCATTGAAGCCCAAGACCCAACTGTTGAATCATTCGCAAAATCCATGGCATTTAAAGCGGCAGCCCAATTAGACGTTATGAAGCCTGGAAATCCTGGGTTTCATTTCATGAAATGGATTTTACTTCTCTTTGAAAGTCTCTGATAGGTACGTATGAGCGACCATTCTGAGCCATTCTATCTATTCTGAGATTTATGTAGACTTCATGTGATGACTTCATGAAACGGACCCCTGGTAACCTATCAGCGTCTATGTCTTTTGTAAAGATTTGTTCCAGAATGATTTAGTGAGCCACTTTTAACTTATTTTGACTTGTTTTTTTTTTTTTTTTGCACGTTGGATAGCTAGAGTGACATTTTCTGCCTTATCATTGTTTACACAGCGATAAATGTGCTTCATAAATAATTATTTAAACTCTAATCATTAAGTGCTATCCTTGATAGAATTCGTCTTTGTATTCTTTACGTCACATCACGCAGAGACTGACCTAATCATATTTTTGATCGATTGTTATAACAAACTGCAATAACCCTTTCCCCCTCCTCCTACCCTGCAACCTCAACTCTCGCTCCTCCCCCCTTCTCTGTCTACGGATCTATATATCTCTTACTCACTCCTTGTCCATCTCTCACTCACTCCTTTCTTCTTCTTTTTCTTACTCTTTGTAACTGAGATAGGTTTTGCAGCACCTTCTAAGAACTTCAGAGGCCAATGACACTTCGGCGGTTTCGGTTTTTAATTCCTCGTTGATCGGAAGTCAGGTATTGGAAGTCACCTTCCGGGTTGACCTGGCGTTTCTCAACAATCTAACCAGTCAACTCTTGGAAGCCGTTTTCTCGGCCAGCTTGGAAACACCTTCAAATCGTTTGGAACCGAATCACATTGTCTTTGAAGGTAGGAAAGTCATGATGGTTTAGGATGTAGATAAAGAAAAAGGAACAAAACGTAGACAAACACGAAAGTAGTGCTGTACAGTCGAGTACGTGTGTCGTTACGCTATTGGTGTACTTCTTTTTCTTTACTTTTTCTTTGAAATTACTTCTGACATATCTACCGCGAAAAAAACCCGACATCCCCAGTTTCAGTTTTGTTGGCAGGACTGGCGAAAGACAAGTTGCAAGTACATGCCGTGCAGCGTTAATCATGTTTTTTTCTTCTAGTCATAAAATAACTCAGCCAATGGTAGAATTTGTGAATTGTGAAATATAAGGGAAAATGCCGACAATAAAGTGGCATCTAAAGTGGTTATTAAGAATATTGAAGATGTACGTGACAATATAATATATTGTCACGTACATCTTATGCATAAATTATCTATTATGCATAAATGGAAAAAAAGGGCCATTCAACTGAATAGATATAATCGACGTAATTATGTATACGTCGAGTAGTATTGAGGTCATCACATAGTTCTTACACTTGTAAACATGGATGCTCCAAAAGTCATTATTCATCTGAGTAAGGATAGAATAAAAAATGATTTCTATTACATACTGTGTAAGTGATTTGTCATCTCAAAGGAAATTTTTTTGTTCACTTCAAAGGCATTAATAACAGGATAATTACCGGAGCTAAATTTTCAGGTGAATAATGGTTCCATTTGCACGAAATTTCTACTAATTAAACAATCACATTTCTTTCTTGATTTTTTGTTATATATTTATGACATCATTTGCATACGTAGAAGTCAACGAGTGTGAGAAGTTCCCCGAAGTGTGTGGATATGGTGTCTGCACCGACACCTTGGAAAGCTACAACTGCACCTGTGACCCGGGCTACGGGGGTGATGGAGATGACTGTACAGGTAAGAGCGTTAGTTATCTCTAAACATGACCATGTGACGCAACATTCATTTTTTTTTCTCCATCCATGCAAACAAGCAATGTAAAACTCACATTAAAGTTTCGAGGAAGTGCGTATGTGCTCGCGCACATGATAATTGAGTACCCGTTGTGTGTGTGTGTGTGTGTGTGTGTGTGCGTGTGTATGTGTGTGAGTGTGTGTGTGTGTGCAGTGGGTGGATGATGGGTGAGTGCAAGGGAAATGGCTGTGTGAGTGTGGGTGTGTGTGTGTGACCTACGGATCAAAAGTTATGAGCCATAATGGAAACATAACATTGACCCCTGCTTGTGACCTTTGACCTTGAAGTGACCTCCATCCCAATGGGCAATTTGTTACCGATTGCCGATATTACCAGATATTACCGGTAATATCACACCAAAATTTGACAACGACCAAATATTACCAATATTACCATGTTATTACCCAAATGATATTACCTGTGTAATAATGAAAGTGTTATGAATTCCTTACTATTTTTTTTTTTTTTTTTTGAGGATAAGGATAGGATAAGGGCGGTGAGTTGGCTCAGTCGGTAGCGCGTCTGCCTCACGATCACGCGGCCCGGGTTCGAACCCGAGTCTGGACTGAGCAATGTCGTGTGTAAACCTACCGTCCCCTCTAGCAAGAGGCAAAACACTCTGTCCCTCGGATAGGACATAAAATGGAGGTCCCGTGTATGAGAGAGTCACAGCTCATGCACGTAAAAGATCCCGCTTCATTCATTCATCGCAAAGAGCAGGATGTCTAACCCGGTGAAGTGGTCCCACCCCACAACCAACTGGACCCCATGGAAGACCAGCTTAGTGTAGCTGAATATGGGCTATCCAGCCATCTTCACAGATGGAAAATGAAGAACAACAACAACAACAAAAGGATATAAATGATCCTCAAGGCCGACAGGATCTGTTTCTGATGAGGAGAAGAATCACGGTGCACCTCGTAACGCTATGTTCAAGTCTAAGATATTGCTGTTATCACCCTTTTGAAACCAACATTTTACCGAGTTACAACAGGGTGATGATAGATAATATGGGTAATGCTGAATGGCTTTAATTGGTTATAACATTGTGAACTTGAGTGATAACAGTAACCTTATAGCAATCCCAGCGAAATTTTCAAATTCCCCCAAATCACTGTTATCACCCTGTTAAAACCGACATTTTCTTGAATTACAACAGGGTGATGAGGGGTAATATGGGTAATGCTGAATGGCTTAACAGGTTATAACATTGCAAACTTGAGTAAAAGCAGTAATCTCGTTGCAATGCCAGCAAAATTTTCAAGTTCCACAAATTACTGTTATTACCGTGTTGAGACCAACATGTTTTCGAGATACAACAGGGTGATGAGGGGTAATATGGGTAACGTTGAATGACTTTAATTGGTTATAACATTGTGAACTTGAGTAATAACAGTAACCTTATAGCAATCTCAGCGAAATTTTTTTAAGTTCCCCAAATCACTGTTATCACCCTGTTGAAACTCTCATTTTACCGAGTTACAGCAGGGTGATAGGGGGTAAAATGGGTAATGTTGAATAGCAAACCCAGCGACATTTTCATGTCCCCTAAAATACTGTTATCACCCTGTTGAAACCACCATATTACCGAGTTACAACAGGATGATGAGGGTTAATATGGGTAATGCTGAATGGCTTAATAGGTTATAACATTGCGAACTTGAGTAATAACAGTAATACTAATGAATATTCATTTGGTGTGTTTTTTCCTAACATCTTTATCATAAATAAAGTTACAACTCCAAATACATTTTGTAGGTAACTAACATTTCTGCTTTCATTCAAGGAGCACTTCTCATAAAAAAGTAGTCATACCCCCCTCAATGCTAAAGAGGGAAATTCAAAATTGAGAGAGCAGCAAGAATGGCTGTAATTTTTTTAAAAGTTAACACACAGAGTTCCTTTTTTTATTGTTATTATACTCGGTGTTTCAAAAAACATTTCCCACTTTTGATTCTTAATAATTCAAAAACTATATATCAGATAACAATGTCATTGATATGAGTGATAGCTGAATAGTGTACAATTTGGTTGAAGGTGGTTTAAATATGAAAGCCTAAATCAGTTTCGTGAAATCCATGATTGATTTCACAATTAGGTTCCAGATTTTGCTCTATTTCCAACCCTCTGTACAAAATTTCACTTTGCACAGGGGTCAATGGGTGTGTATGGGAGTGTCTGGTTAACACCCTGACAATGGTCCTGAATAATGGCCAGGGTTTGAATGCTTCATTATTTATTCATGAGAAATTCCACTATCACAACTAGTCTTTATTCAGTCTCTGGCAGTATTTGTGTAAAGTCAACGCCTGCCGATACTGTCATTGAGTCGTGACAGTGCTCTCCCTACTTCTGAAAAACGAAATTACAATGATTACCTTCTGTTCTATCGTAAACATGGTAACAGAGAGCGAAAAAAAACTTGTGTATATGGAGCCTTAAATTAATCTACTGTGATACAAATCGCCCCAATGATAAATGCTGCTGAACTCTTTACCAAAAATGATCTCTTTTTATCAAAAAAGCGAAAAATTTGTCAGACTATTTAATTAGTAGACTGTTGTATTAAAATGAGGAACTTTAGATCATTTATGCTTATTTATCTCCCAAATTTAGTGATATGTGAAGCAAATTTCAAAATGATTGCCAGCTGGAATGAAATGAGATGTTTACAAGCACATGGAAACATGTGCTTACCTTTTCCATGTGCATACATAATTACCCTTTACCGTACATGAATTCAGACTAGCAGTGCCCAGGGCAATCACATGAATTATTGATTAAGCATTACATGTGCCTGGGAGCGCAAGAGTGACGCCTAGTCAACAGGAGGTTCAGGCATGTCCATTGTTAAGGGGCATTGTCAGCACACACTCACATACACATCATTGGTTCCTGTGCAAAGTTCAATTTTTGTACAGAGGGTAAAAATTTGACCCAAATCTGAAACCTTACTTTAAAATCAATCTTAGATTTAATGAAAGTGATTTATGCTTTCACATTTAAATTACCTCCAACAAAATTGTCAACTATTCAGCTATTACTCATATCGATGAATGAATAATTGTTGAACTATTAATGATCAAAAGTGGGAAATGTTTTTGAAAGACTTGGTGTAAGTAGAATAATTTGATTCCATATTCTTTTTTATTTCGAATTATTCTCTTTTTGCTTGTTATGTAATACTTCAATACACAAGCTTGATGTTAATGTAATTTACATCATATACACACTATGCCGGTAGATTTTTCAAGTAGTGCACGTTTCTGTACAGCTCCCATTTTAAGTCTGTTGTTTATTATGAAAGTGTACAGATATATCAAGTGCACTTATACATACATATTACCGACGTAGTGGCTCAGTGGTTACAGATCCGCCTCACGATCAAGAGGTGGAGAGTTCGAACCTCGGCCGAGTCATACCAAAGACATTGAAAATAGCACCTACATGTACTGCCTTCTGGCAGGAGCTCAGCATTTAAGGAAATGGGTTCGGAAAGCTGACATGCGGATTTGAAATGAAACGAAATTAGATTAGATTTATTCATATACCACATAGTGGACATTATCATGAATATACAGGGTATAATACATAGTTGACATTATATCATAACTATACAGGGTGTAATATATATATATATATATATATATATATATATATATATATATATATACATATAGTGTGTGTGAAAAGAAGAGCCAGGTGGACGTATACAGCTAGGTCAACGTGTCTGTTTATTGCCGCCGAGCTTTCGGTCCCAAACGGACCTTCATCAGGGCTGTAACGATACAAAAATGACTCACTCGTATGGCTACACTAATAAATATATATTCATAGCTACCTAGCTACGTCCACCTGGCTCTTCTTTTCACACTGAATGCAAATAATGAAGGCCATATACTGGTACTGTAAACGGTCGATACCCCTTCTCACAGTCTATGTATATATATACAAAATATCGTGATATTTTTAGACAAAATTACAACATGTACAAATGTGGAGGGGACTACTTAGAAGCACTGCTTGTTTAATGTGATCCTGCACCTCAAAACAAACAAAAAGTCGCCAGACATGAATTTTTAGTTAAGACCATATTCTGAAAGAGCAGACTTTAAGCTTTAAACTCATGTATAACTCAAATCAAATGGACTCTCCTAACCTATCTAAATATTGGAAAGAAAGCACAAACTCAGGAAATATGTGAACTGAGAAAAGAAGCTCTGAAGTACAGTGTCTATTCAAGCGCTTAATCTTTACCAAACCGTGCTGGCTGTGCGATGAATGGAACAAAAAACAGGAAGTAAACCACCAGAGTAACAACAATGAAGAGATTATCAGATTCAACTGAAATTAAGCATGCCTCATTAACACATTCTGTCCATAATTAATGCCAACTTTTAAAGCAGTGGCACTATTCTTTCAAAAGTTATTAGAGTTGAAAGTGAAGAGTGTGGACAAGGTTTTTCAGAAATGAAAAAGGGATTCTGAAGACAAACCTAATCACACTATTCTAACAAAAATGCTCGAGATAAACTGCTAAAAAAAACACACTTTCCTGCCCGTTTTATGATACCAAATTTTAGCATAATGTAAAAGGAGACCCGCTCTTTCAGAAAATATGAAAAAGTCAAGTTCGGCAAGGTTGACCCATTTCACTTATTTTCAGTCCTCACGCAAAATCAGTGTGTGCGACTTTATGTTCGTTTTGAGGTGCACAGTCACAAATGTAGTCCCCCTACAGAATATAGACAAAATAGTATCAAAGATAAGGCGAGGTGGAATGAACGAAAACACCTTATACAAATTATCTACAAGGGCACAATGTGAACCCTGCTATGGATACACAATAAGTCATGTAATGTTACACAGTACAGGTTTATGTACAAAGTGTTTACAGTGTGCATTATATACCATTAGAATAATGAATGAAACAGAAGATAACCTTCCGAGTATACTTAATGAAAGTACTTCTAGACGACATTGATTGAAATACACAGACATTTGATTACCATAAAACCGTTTATTAATACATATCAAGAAACATAATTTTGGCTTATACTTAAAACTATTTAAGCTCTGAGCTTGTTTCAGTGAACGATCGAAGGAATTCCAAAGCTGGACCAGTAAACATGATTAAACAGTAGACTACCTCCCCCCCCCCCCCTTGTAGCTTTAATTTCGATTCGCCGTGTGGCCTAGGGTTATTGACATATATAGTTTAGCTTAATTTCTCATTTATTTATATGACTTTTTTTGCAATTTTTTGTAGTGACATTTTCATTTGAAGTACTTTTTAGCTACATGTACCTCCTGTTCTTTTTCATTCTCTTTTGCTACAATTTTTTTTCAGTGTTTAATAAATGTTAAACTGTCATGCGGTATGGTGTAGTTCCACATATTCATAATCGTATCATGTACATGTAGGCCCTATCATGCCTATTACAATGTAGGCCCTATGTCTGTCTTATCCCCCCCCCCCATTTGTTTTAGTTCAGGTATTGTCTAAAATGGTTAGTTAAGGAACATAGGGAATATTGTTGAATTTTTAAAGTTTGACTTATTATAATGTCCAAGATGAAATAATCCACAGAACTTTAGTCTGTCAAAACTTGTAAAGAAATACAATAAGCAAATGGAGAAATATGGAAATACAAAGAAAACATAACTTAGGTTGATTCTTTTGATCAAATCCTACATCAGTATCGTAGATTGGAATGATGAATATTGTGGTTAAGAATGAATGAAAATGCTCAACTCCTATAGTACGTCCAGTTGTATATGTGACTCTGCACCTCAAAACAAACAAAAAGTCGCCAGATATGAATTTTTAGTTAAGACCATATTCTGAAAGAGCAGACTTTAAGCTTTAAAATGATGTATAACTCAAATCAAATGGACTCTCTTAACCTATCTAAATATTGGAAAGAAAGCACAAACTCAGGAAAAGTGTGAACTGAGAAAAGAGGCTCTGAAGTACTGTGTCTATTCAAGCGCTTAATCTTTACCAAACCGTGCTGGCTGTGTGATGAATGGGACAAAAAAAGGAAGTTAACCACCAGAGTATCAACAATGAAGGGATTATTAGATTAAACTGAAATTAAGCATGTCTCATTAACACATTCTGTCCATAATTAATGCCAACTTTCACAGCAGTAGCACTATCCTTTCAAAAGTTATTAGAGTTGAAAGTGAAGAGTGTGGACAAGGTTTTTCAGAAATGAAAAAGGGATTCTAAAGACACACCTAATCGCACCATTCTACCAAAAATGTTCGAGATAAATTGCTAAAAAACACACTTTCCTGCCCGTTTTATGATACCAAATTTTAGCATACTGTAAAAGAAGACCCGCTCTATCAGAAAATATGAAAAAGTCAAGTTCGGTTAGGTTGACCCATTTCACTTATTTTCAGTCCTTACACAAAATCAGTGTGCGCGACTTTATGTTCGTTTTGAGGTGCACGGTCACATATACGTCCAACCGTGTACGTCCGTCACGATACTAAAACATAGAATAAAACATATGAATGTATAAACAAAGCCTAATTTTAGTACTTAATTATCATTTGACATATTCTTCTTATATTTATACCTGAATTTAAAAAAAAATCGGAATAAATCACAGAAATTCTAAATTGAAAATGAGATGTTGGAAACAAAAAAAAAAAAGAATTCTCTCTGCGTACGTCCAACCGGAGGGTGTTTTCCAATTTTTCCAAGGTCACAGAAAGGGTGTTGCCCACAAATTATGTGTCAATTTTTTTCTTTTCATACAGGTATTTTGGTGAAGGAAAAAATAGCTTCAATAATATCCCTTTCTTTTGACAGCTGTTTGATAGTTAATCAAAGGCTATGAAATGTTCGTCCGTACGATATTTAGGAATAGCCATGTTTTAGCAACTCAAGTTTATATGTAAGTACAAAAGAGCTGAAACAAAATATGTACAGTACTACTTACCTGCTGAAAATAAAAACAGGTTTTTGTTTCATGTATAACACACTTGGTCAGAAAATGAATTTGTGTACATGCACCGATTTGATTATGAAAACCAACATGCGTGTTTATGGTGTTTATAATTATATTCGTGAGCGTGTTGTTAACGTGCAGCTTTTACTTGTCTCTGAGTTGTCCCAATCTTAATATGATCTCAACTGGAACCAGTTCAACTGGTCTCATTTCCTGGGAAATATGTTTGAAAAAATGTGTACAGTCTTTCCTTTGTTGTAGCCAGGCGGAAACATATGTTTAGGTAGTACCATGAGCACATGCCACAGGTAATAACATGGCAATGCCGGAAATTTCGGTTATATCATCCTTGGTAATATTGGATAAATGGGGTAATATCGGCCCTTGGGTGGAAAGAACATGACAATGTTGGAAATATCGGTTACTTCATCTCTGGTAATTTTGGGCAAATGGGGTTATATCGGGTGGTAATAACGTGGCAATGCCGGAAATATCGGTTACATCATCCCGGGTAATATTGGGTAAATGGGGTAATATCAGGGTATTATTGGGTAAATACAGTAATATCGGGTGGTAATGATATGGGAATGTAGCGCGGGTAATATCGGTTACATACTGGGCAATATTAGGTAAATGCAGTAATAACGGGTGGTAATAACGTGGAAATGCTGCAAATATCGGTTACATCATACCAGGTAATATTGGGTAAATGGAGTAATATCGGTGGTAATGTGGAAACGCCGGAAATATCAGTTTCATCATAACGGGAAATATTGGGTAAATGTAGTAATATCAGGGTATTATTGGGTAAATACAGTAATATCGGGCGGTAATAACATGGAAACGCTGGAAATATCGCTTACATCATACAGGGTAGGCCTAATATTGGGTAAATGGAGTAATATCGGGTGCATGGTAATAACGGGGAAAGATTGGTCTACTATTTCCCTGTATACTGCCCACTGGTGTTACCAAGGTAATAACTGCGTTGGTATTTGTTACAACCCGGGTGATATCGGGTTTAAGGCCCAGTGGGATGTTTGATAAAATGTGAAACTTTGTATGACCGCCCTTCCCTCCAAGTGTAATTGATATTGAAGCCCTGGTTACAGAGTTATTTAAGTTTTTGTAGCGTATACGGGCAGACGACCAAACGGACGGACGGACGGACGACGGACGGCTCGAAGAACAAACAAACATAAAGACGCACACACACACATACATAGCCTACATACATAGGGCATACATACATGCATATATCCATACATGTATGCGTACACGCACACATACATACATATGTACACACACGCGCACACACACGCAGAGAGAGAGAGAGAGAACCACCACCACCACCAACAACAACACACATACACACCACACATACACCCAATACACCAAGACCATGATACTCATAACACACATACCATGCACACTGCATACATACACTCCAAGCACATACAAACACACACGCGCACGCACATTCAAACACAAACGTACACGCACACGTATACACACAAACAAACCACCACCAGTATACAATCACCACGCCGTATGCACTCCACACATGATTATTACATGTATTATACTCCCCACACATACACACACAGCTATGCGCACGCGCATACACATGCCATAGGGTACTAGTATGAGCACCTACACACCATACACAACACATACCAAGCAGCCTCCCTCCCCCCCCCCCACACACACACATAGACATCACATTTAGCAGTCATACCCACCCCACCCAAGGATAACACAAGAACAATCGCCCCAACTACACAATTCGTAGTGCATCTTCGCATTATCTTCTGCAGCTTGAAGACAACGACCGACGACAATTTGTGCAGCTACATTTCATTTTACCTGCACAAATTGTCGTCACTGAGGTCAAAAACTGGGGACTGCACAAGCAGCACAATTTGTCGTGCCGAGGCGACGATCTGTGCCGAAACATACCATGTTTATTTGTTTTTCAGATATCGATGAATGCTTGACCGAGGAAAATAATTGCTCCCAGATTTGCTTCAACAATGAAGGAGGGTACACGTGCGGCTGCCACGCGGGATTTACCCTGAGCAATGACACATGCAAAGGTGGAGTTTTTTATTCGACTTTTGTACACAGAGCCTGATGCCTCAGACTAGAATGATACGGACAAGACCTGTGCAGACTATGAAATGTCAGATTTCGGTGCAGGTGTATACCAATAAAAGGGCACTCACGTCTCAGAAACATGATTAAACATAAGGTTTAGATTTCATTGAAATTTGTTCTAGATGGTGAGACTGTTAAACTGTTGTTGTTTTTTCTCTCAATTTTCCTCACTACGGCGTTCAAGATAAGGACATGACTATCGACCAAACCCTGTCGTATACAATGAATGAAAAGACGTGATGCAAGTATAAACAAAAAATGCTATCCATATTGGGTCATTGCTCTTAAAATTGAACTTTGAGCGATGGTTCGTTAAAGTAGTTATGATGGGCAGTACTGATTCTGCATGCTTCTCAATGCTTCTTTACGTCACAATGAATATAAACTTTTTCAGTATTTTTGTAAGATGCTATTTTGAACTGGACAAGACACAAGTGAACACTGATTGTAGTAAGAATGAATAGGGAAACTTAGTGATGTCATTAGCCCCTTACGGACAGCAGGCAGTCGGTGGATCGCGATGTATACTTTAACAAAAAGCGTGTTCAAAAAAGACCGTGCAATTAATCACCAGATATTTTTTTTTTTCGACACCCATTATCAGCGTCTGTTGTCATTACATTGTGACCGTAATAGCCATCGTGTTTTTGAGATATTTGGATTCCTTCGAAACGTCAAATTTCCCTTCATGGTTGTTCACCCAGATATCGACGAGTGCAACATCGAACACGGCTGTGACCACAATTGCAACAATTCACAGGGCAGTTACGTGTGTTTCTGTGACGAAGGCTACCAACTTCAAGCCGACGGCCGGACGTGCGCAGGTAAGGAGTCTCTCTAGAGTTTGTGTGGTGAACCTTGCTTGCATTCTCACACGTCATTGTTAATAGTAGATTAAACGAGAACTTACCGTTTGAATTTTGATCCTTATTTTATGAATATTTAGGAGGAAGTTATTACAGGCGATCCCGCTCGTCGCGCATGCGCAGCAGTATTCAAAGCTGCAAATGTGGCTACTCTCAGTAGATCAAATAGGAGAACTTACACTATTCATGCTATTGTTTGAAGTTTTGGGTGGGTGAGGAGGGCATGTAATGACTTCCTCCTAAATATTCATAAAATAAAGATCACACTTCAAACGGTACGTTCTCGTCTAATCTACTATTTTATATCATATTTCTCCGATCGTTATTACAGGAGATTTTGAAGCCAAGTAGCCACATACCGACATTTGGTACAAACACAAGTATGTGATGTGAACACAACATGCAGATTGCATTATTGTTCTAGTCCAATAACTCACCAATTTTCTATGGTCATTGTGCTCTCATCCTGAATGGGCAATAATTTCATGCATAACCATTCTTCTCATAGTCTGTGACATAATGTTCCACAGGATATCGTCCTGATCGCACATACATGCAAGTGCATTGTAGATCAGTATTCTAAACATCTGGTTTTCATTTCCAGTCCTTCGGTTCAAGATAATCTGGTTACTTTATTTCCAGTTCTATTTACATGGCTTCGGGGACAGTTCCTAAAGCTGTGAATCGTCTTGTAGGACTGCCTGAGCAAAATTGTTTGTACTTTCAAGGGGTTTCTTGTAGAACCTTCTGAAGGTTTTCTCTGAAGTCCACCCAGCACGAGCTAAGACCTGGTCGACTGGGAGGTCTGCTTTGACGGCCGCTGAGGTTGCCGCTGCCCGTGTCGAATGTGCCTTGTAGACGGCTGTATCAACACCTGCTCTTTGCCATCCGGTCTTTATCCACCGGGACAAGGATTGCGTTGTTACTCTTTTGTGTGGTCTATTGTAGCTCACAAAGAAAAAGTTTCCATTTCTGCGGATTCTTTTGGTGCGCTGAACATACATTGTATAGTGCTTTGTATATTATTTCACAAGACATATCGCCTGTCCGGAGGGTATGCTTCTAATCTTAACTCATGATTTGAGTTTACAGTTACCTGCTCTGCTTTGCTTCAAGAGTTCATCTAACTGGAAGGTCACATGACTCTCCTTCAGTGTCATTTTATCCATCTTCAACACACTCAAAGTTTGTACTCTTTGTGCCGATATCAATGCCATTAGCATACACATTTTGATTGTTAAATCTCTGTGGTTTAACGAATTCGCAGAGGCCAATTTCCGTAGAAAATTGAGGACTGAGCTAACATTCCAGATTTCTGCATATCTAGGCAATACAGGTCTCAGTTGGAAAACACCTTTCATCAATTTGTTTATCATTGGGTGAGATCTCACAGTCTCATTGCTGTCCGTAAGAATCAGAAAGGTGGATAGGGCGCCACGTGCCGTGTTGAATGCACTGTAACTGAGTTTTCTGTCATGAGTTTTCTGTCATGGAATAAACTGATAAGGAATTCTAGTACCACTTCCACTTTGATCTGAAGGTAACTTGTATTCCTGCGATGGCAGAATCTGCACCACTGTGTTATGCAAACTTGGTATTGCTTGCAGATTGATGCTCTCCATGAGGCTGTAATGATGTCCACGGTTAGACTGCTTAGTCCCCAATTTTCAAAGTGTTGCCACATAACCTGCAACATAAGAAATCAGTACTGATATTAAGTGGGTGCACTGTGTTTACTACAGGGAGAAGTGACAAATCTTCTCGCCTCTGGATAAACAAGGGTTCCCCCTCCATCATGTTAATCAAGTGTGGGAACCACGCCTGAGTGGGCCAATTTGGAACAAGAAGTAGTCCCCTGGCTTTATCCTCTCTGATTTTCTGCAAGCATTTGGTGATCATGCAGAACGGAGGAAATGCATAAAAGGCAAATCGCTTCCAGTCCAGTGTAAATGCATCGACTGCAAACGCTCCAGGGTCTGAGTGCCAAGTGACATATTTTCTTACTTGTGCATTGAGTCTTGAAGCAGACATGTCTATTTCTGGCATACCGAAGTGGGAAACTATTTCACTGAACACTTCTCTGTTGAGTTTCCACTCGGTTCGGTCATTAAATTTTCCTGAACTTTCATCTGCCACAACTGTATTAAACCTACCAGGCACATGCGCTGCTGTGATCCAAATATTTCGAGAAATGCACCACTGCCAAATTTCTCTTGCCATTTTGTCACAATTTGCTGATTTACAGCCTCACATGTTCAAATAGGATACTGCAGTGGTGTTATCAATTCTCACCATAACATGTATGTCATGTCTACTATTGCAGAAGGATTTTATTCCTAGTCCAGCAGCTAGAGTTTCTAGAAAATTGATTTGATTGTCTTGGGCCATTTCTGCCTCTGACTCATTCCAACGTCCTCCTGTTTGTGTATGGAGGTATGTGGCTCCCCATCCCATGCCACTGGCATCTGTGTGTCGTTTCATGTCAGGTTTTTTTTCCTAACGATTGGGGAAGAAGCCCTTGATACATTGTTTGCCCACCATTTTAGTTCTTCTTTTGCTTCAGGAGACAATTTCATCTTCCTGTCAAAGTGGCCCCTGTTTTGTTTGAGGGCTGTAATTTTGTCCCTTTCCATAGATTTGTAATACAGAGGACCATGCTCAACGGTTGGGAAGGTTGCTATTAGCTTCCTTATCACTCTAGCTACCATTCGGATTGACGGATTGACGGGAGATCAGCAGCCATTAACTCACGACATACATCCTTCACTTCTTGTACCTTAGTCTGGGGTAATGTTATAGTCATATCCCCAGTGTTCAGGATAAATCCAAGGAAGGTTAGTTCATGTGTCGGTGTGAGCACTAATTTTTCATTGTGGATGATAAATCCTAGTTCTGAGAGGGTTTTTGTAGTAGCAGCAACGCTTTCTTTGAGCTTTTCTTTTGTCTCCCCAATGATAATGGTGTCATCTGTGGCCTTCCTGTCGCAGTTCTGCAAAGTCTGGCTTCAGCAATTTTGTGAAAAGTCTAGGGGCTGTGCTAAGCCCATTTGGCAGTGCTCGAAATTGCCAGCGCTCACCCTGCCATATGAATCTCAAGTATTTTCTACTTCTAGTGGCTACTGGTATGGAATAATATGCGTCTCGGAGGTCGATTGATGCAAGATACCACTGCGGGGAAATATGATGTTTAGCAGTGTAGATATTGTCCATTTTGAAATGTTGTACATTCAGGCTTTTATTGAGCTCTGATAGGTCCAAGATCATGCGAGTACCCCCATCTTTCTTTGGTCTGGTGAATATGTTTGAGAGGAATTCTCCCTCTTCAAAAGAGAAAGGTTCAATGACGTTTTTTGCTTGCAGGGCCAGTATCTCATTTGTGATCTGGTTCATTTCTTCTGGACTCTTTTTGTATTCATAGAGGGGCTTATTTCGTGCGGGGCCCCTTTGAAAAGATCAAACTCAATCTCATAGCCTTGCACTACTGATAGCAGAAATTGATCTGACGTTAAGTTACACCATCTGTGATAGAAATGACACAATCAACCTCCAACAGGCATATTTGATATGCAATCTTGATCAACCCGTACATGATGTAGATCTAGATCTAAATGTGGAAGCAGAACTCTCAGTATTTTCAAAACATCCATAGAAATTGCATGTGCTACCTACCTCTTTGGGTAATGGTGTAGTTACTTTCTCCTTGCTGCCTGTGGCCGCTGGGGGGATTGAGGTTGTTTCAGCATGCTCGTGGTTTGAGTGTGAGGTGGAGCTCGTGCTCGGTAAGGTCTGCCAGTCTGTGTTCGCTGGTCTAACAGTAGTTCCCACTTGAGGGCCGGTTACTAGCGAAGGTTCCTGATGTGCCGGTGGCACTGTTCCATCCTTGTCTGCGGTACTGAGATTCAGACGCTTGGGTCCTGTACGGATGGTAATGGGGCCGTAGCTAACGTTGTCTACGCACTACACCAGCTGCAGCTCTTTGCTGTTCAGTGAGATCTTTTACTCTCTTAGTCAAGTCGTCACCAAAAAGGTATATTGACTAACTGGAGTTGCTCATTTGCAAAGGTGTGAGTATTTGGCATTTAAATCCGGCTTGATTTGTTCTTTACGTAAGCAGTTGACCTCAAAATTTGCATTGCAAAGCAATGCCAGCGCGTTCTGCTGAGTTTCTGTAAGGCTGTCAGGAGACAGGGTATGAATGAATGCAGTGAGTCCTCTCGTCAACGATTTCTGGATACGCTGTAGCTTTAGGTCACGGCTTCTTGTGTGTGGAGACAGATTTCCCCAAATTTCTGCGTTTACCTTAGGGCAGCACAGAGGAGTACAGTTAACTTGGGGGAGGATATTTGCCCCCAGCTTCCTCCAGCATATTCTCCTCGAGCTGGTGAGACATGAGGTACTGTGCTGATTTTGCCAAATCCTTGTGAATAGCATTACCAACCCCGGTGGGGATTGTGAATTTTTGCGCAAACGGAGGGATTCCATCTTCAAGTTCATTATCCAGCTCCTCTTGTGCTGAATCAGTCTCATCCATCATGGGATTCATAGGGCATTTACCCATATTCTTCGTATCAAAAGGTTCAAAATCATTCTCACGATCGTCGAGGTAATTTACGTTCTCCGCGGTTGTAGCTGTGCACGCTTATGCCGATGGTAGCCATGCCCAAGTGGGGCGAGGCGCGGTTGTACTAGACTTCGGCAAAAAAAAAAAAAATCACCATTCTTTCCATCAGGGACTCCAGTGTGTCCAATCTGCCTCGTAATTCCGTGAATTCCTCCTCTTCCTCGGTTTTTTTTTTTTTTTTTGCACTTTTTTCTTAGTCCCCGAGATCTTGCACATGTTCGCGGTGGGTTTTCCCACATCACTTTTCCGTTCCGTGTCGGAGGGTTTCCCTGCCGATGATGAGCGCTTTAGCTCGAGCTTCGCAGCGGTACATGTTTCCGTGGCGGTTTCGCCCGGGGAAGTTCCGGCTCTCGCAGTGCCCAGCGTTTCGCTGGTTTTCTGCGGCTTTGGGGTACATGTAGCAGTGTATTACCTGCTGGCGTCGCCATCTTGTACGTAGATATCTACTCTAGATTACGATGGGAAAACTTCGATTTCCGAAGAAAAAGGCCACAATTCAAGATTCTACGAATGCAAGACAAAGGAGATTATTTTTCTCCCTACAGAAAGTTTTTCATGGGCCGTTGACCTTAAAAAAACACGACAAAGTTGGTATTTGATTGCCGAGGGAAAGTTGTAAAGGAGTCAAGTCAATTTGCAGTCAGCTGGGTTTTGCTCCTCTGTGTTTCAGACAACGACATCAACAATTAAGTGTTCTCTCAATAGCTTTCCACACCGCCAGACTCCCGCCATAGATACATACAAAAAAAGAAAGAAAGCTAATCGAGTTGGAATGCGACGCGACAAAAGAGCCCTTAGGGCATAGAATACCGAAAATTATTTTTTACATTGTAGAATGAACTCTGACGTACTTTGATATGCAAACCGTCTACTGAAATTCCACTCCAAAATGCCCTAATTACGAAATTTAAAAAGCATGTTTTGTCCAAATCCTGCCACTTTTTGATGCGTCTACATGCATGTGTACGCAGTAAGGTAGCTGATCATTGCGCGTATTGGTTTGTCAAACTTCAGCGACGGTTTATGGCGCTTGTGCGCGGCAGCGCTAAGGAAGGGCTCTTTTCTCGCGTCACGGCCCATTCTTTTATATATATATTATCATATACAACTATTACCTCTTCCTTGGATGCTTCCTCAGATGCTTCGACAAGACCAGTAGACCCGTCAACGCTATCGTCGTCGAGTCAAGAAAACACCGTTATTTCCACGGCCGTACTAATGTTAACGAACGAGAGTGATGTACCAACGACACTACCATCTGTGCTTAATGAGACGACCGCCAATACTGCAACAGAAGATCCAACCATGCCGTCGGGATCAACCCAAGTCGCCACGTCATCACGCGCCAAAGTGACAAGCACTGATGTTCCCACTGGGACTGCCACGTCAGCACGCGCCAAAGTGACAAGCACTGATGTTCCCACTGGGACTGCCACGTCAGCACGCGCCAAAGTGACAAGCACTGATGTTCCCACTGGGACTGCCACGTCAGCACGCGCCAAAGTGACAAGCACTGATGTTCCCACTGGGACTGCCACGTCAGCACGCGCCAAAGTGACAAGCACTGATGTTCCCACTGGGACTGCCACGTCAGCAAGCGCCAAAGTGACAAGCACTGATGTTCCCACTGGGGCTAGTGTCACATCAGCACGCGCCAAAGTGACAAGCACTGATGTTCCCACTGGGACTGCCACGTCAGCACGCGCCAAAGTGACAAGCACTGATGTTCCCACTGGGACTGCCACGTCAGCACGCGCCAAAGTGACAAGCACTGATGTTCCCACTGGGACTGCCACGTCAGCAAGCGCCAAAGTGACAAGCACTGATGTTCCCACTGGGGCTAGTGTCACATCAGCACGCGCCAAAGTGACAAGCACTGATGTTCCCACTGGGACTGCCACGTCAGCACGCACCAAAGTGACAAGCACTGATGTTCCCACTGGGGCTGGATTGGTGTGCGATCGTGAAAGAGTGGAAATAAACGGCGAGTGCTTCGGTAAGATAGCCAGTCCCCCGTGTCTCACAGAAAACTCCTTGGTGCAATTTCTGTGCCTATGGCTAATATCTGTTATTTACGACAGGTCCTTGGATGATGGAAAACAAGCATACGCTTTCCAAACGTAATCACTTGTGTGTCCATGGCAATATGGCTCTGGCAGCTCTGGAAGGAAAAACTAGTCTGCGTCTCGTCAGTCCATCTTTGCACTTAATAGAGTTTACTTTATTATTAAAGTTACAGGGCTGTTTCTTTCTTCAATTAAAACCTCCATCTTATACATGGTTATTCTTCTTCGCTATAACCACATCAGTATCGGGAAAATCATTACACCTTAGAATTAGCTTTTATTGTTGTGTAAATTTCTTCAAACTGTATATGGCAGATCGTAGATGGTAGATGTCTGAAAGAGATGGAATGAAACCGTAATAAAATGACACAGATTTTCTTAGCGTCTTTACAATTTTTTTTTGATCTGATCGTACTCGGCCAGTATATTTGTTACGAGTTCTATAATCGGGATGTCAAGATTTAACCTATCAAATCAGCCACGCACAACTACGTTCCAATACATTTGCTGTTGTTGATTTTCGGGAGGGAATGTTTTTCGAATCAACGTAGAACTGTAAGATGTTAAGTTTTTCAGGTTTTGAAGTTATTTTTTGCTGCCTTTGTATCCCCCTTAAAGTCTCCCGACAGTATATGGGCCAGATTACTATCAACCGGATTGATGGAAGGGAGGCGGTATTAACTGATGACTTGCAAAACTCGAGCAGCATCGCGTTCCAGGAATTTGAAGAGAATCTAGTGTCAGGCGTGAGTGCATTTCCTGCTCCAGATATTTCCTGAGTTCAACACGTTGTTGACACGCTTTACTCACACACACACACACACACACACACGCACAAAAAGAAAAGAAAACTGGTAGGCTTGCATAAGGTAGACTTCCATGTTACCTGGCATAGGTGTGCTACAGTAGGTGCACTTATTATATTTTCGGGTAAATTCCTGAAGGTCTCTGAAATTAGGCTAACAAAAATGACGTTTTCAGCTGCAAATTCATCAAGAAATATGGTGAATCTTATTTGTAGAAAATGTGAACATACTCAACTGTTTCTATGATCTTTGAAGTGATTGTGGTGAAATTCTAAACTGTTAAGACAAAGGTCATTGTAATTGTATTAAAAAAAAACACTAATTCCAGTCACTTCTTCAGCTAGGAAAGTCCAGTTAGATGTATGTTAGTGCACGTGTTAGCAAAAACCAAGGAATAACTTTAGAATTATTTTCATGAACATGGTGGTGGTAATAGGTGAGGTGTTGTGCTCATCAGTAACTTTACCTTGGTTAAAATTTATATGTAATTGTCAGCCAATATCCTCGGCTAAAAACGTCCATGGGAAAATTGTTCGTCATAAGGATGGAAATAATTCAAGTTCAAGTTCAAGTTCATATCTATTCATTTTTTCCACAATATATAACACAAACATAAATCTCACTTAAGTGACAAAATCATTAATGCATATACAATTGTACAGAGAAAACAACAGTAATAGCAAAAAAAAAAAAAAAACTAACAGTTCAACGTTCAAAAATGCCTAAACTGATATGGGTGAAAGGATGAAGGTCAAGTCCAGTGGCCACCAAGAGTTAATAAAAATATCATTCATTATCATAACACTCCTCTATGTATAAATCAAATAAATGTGATTTATAAAATCAATGTTTTATAGAAAGAAATGAATTGGAAATCTGCCCCCCCCCCCCCACCGGAAGAAAGCAATAACTACATATCTGCTGAGCTGAGATAAATGCTATTTTGCGTTTTTTGCAGATTCGTTAAAAACACAGAAACATTCAAAAATAATTTTGTGGTTTGACTATGCACCATACCTAGTCTAAATGTCTAACAATACCTAGGAAAAAAAATTGTTTCCGTTATTTTTAAATGTTATTTAGGAAAATGTAGTTACTGCGGTGACTTACCCTTGATTTTGGGTAGTTTCCCAATGGAAAAAAACACAGTAAATACACTCGGTCTACAGATGGCCAGGAGTCTGCTGTTTTCCCCATGGAAAAAAAAAGCAGAAACTGCACATGTCACACGACATAGTGAGGAGAATTGTTACCATCACCAGCTTATAAGGTTCTTCTACTTTCTGTTTAATCTAGATCTGTAAGATCTAGGACCTAACGTTAGACCTAGACTAGGTCTTGTCATTTCTAGGAATGAATGGCATTCTGTGTAACAGTAAGGTAATTGAAGTGCCTGGCCTGGTCCCTGGACTAGACTATAGATCTAAAGTATTTGGGGTGGTATTCTGAAATCCTTCCTAGGAAGAAATTTCTTCCTAAGTCAGGATTTTTTTCCTAAGTGGTATTCTGAAAATCTTCCAAGTTTCTTCCTAAGTCTGTTCCTAAGTTGTTTTTTTTTCCTAGCCTTAGGAAGAAACTTAGGAAAGGGGCGGGAGTATGCAAATTTCTGACTTAGGAAGAAGTTGGTATTCTAGAATGCACTTAGGAAAGAATTGTAGAAAAATGTTTAGGAAAGCTCCACCCCTGTCCTAAGTACGTTGTTAAGAATAGTAAAGCTGCAGACATCGGTGATAGGCGCGCTTGTCAGTAACTGCGCGCACATGTACCTTGATGCGCGAAATGAGCGTGAGCAAGGGGACATGCCGCGCACACGCGTGTATTGACCCTACGTCAAAGTAATATGCGATTTTCATTGGTTAGTTCCTTATCTTCGGGAGAAGAAAACGCTAAGGATTAAACCCTACAGAAATCCGGAGTGGAGTCCCTAAGGCGGTCGAGCAACGTATTGCCTTACCTTCCGTCAACTCCTGCAGCTGTGCTGGTGCCAAATTGTACTGGTTCATCCTTTCCTTTGGACTACATCAGCAACGCAGAGAGGGGGAACTTGATGTATGGGCAGCACAAGTTCTCCATTTCCCATCAGCCCAGGCTCGTAGCACTCTGGGGAAGACACTCCAGCGACGTCTCAAGATGTTGACACTATGTAAGAAGTAGCAATTATCGGGCAGAAGCTCAATCTGATAAGCAAAATGTAGGCCTAAATCATGCATCCGTCAGATAGGAAAAGAGAATTACAAGCTAAGAAGTGAAAATGAAGACTCCAACTCTTCGACTAGCAACCTGGAAAGTTCGAACCATGTGCCCTGGTTTTAATAACGACATCGAATAGATTAATGATGCCCGAAAGACTGCTGTTATCGACAAGAAACTATCAAGACTAAATGTTGACATTGCCTGTCTACAGGAGACCCGTCTGGCAGACAGTGGTTCTATCAAGGAAGCCAATTACACCTTCTTTTGGAAGGTTCTGTCACAGGACGGCCCAAGACAGCACGGGGTGGGCTTCGCCGTGAAGAACTCTCTGGCTTCCACCATTGGACCACCAACTCGCGGGGCAGAGAGAATACTCACTCTGCGTTTGTCTACAACAGTGGGCTTCATCAACATCTACAGCATTTATGCACCGACACTTTGCTCCACCTCAGAGACTAAAGACCAGTTCTATGAAGACTTGGATGAGATCATATCCAGGATCCCCAACACTGAAAGACTTTTATCTTCTAGGAGATTTTAATGCTAGAGTGGGAGCTGACTACAACACCTGGTCTTCCTGCCTCGGCCACCAAGGCACGGGAAAGATGAATGATAATGGACAGCGGCTGCTGGAGCTGTGCTGCCATCGTGGTCTGTATGTGACAAACAACTATTTCAAAGGTAAAGAACGCCAAAAAGTCTCCTGGAGACATCCTCGGTCTCAACACTGGCACCAACTTGATCTTGTCATCACCAAGCGTACAGACCTTAGCAGTGTTCTCCACACACGGAGCTATCACAGCGCAGACTGCGACTCAGATCACTCCCTCGTCAGTAGCAAAGTGAGATTGATGACAAAGAAAATACATCGAACCAAAACCAAAGGTCTCCCACACATCAACACCTGCTGTAACAACGACCTAGAGAAATGTCGACGATTTCAAAGCACGTTCCATGAGAAAATGATCACTTCAATTCCAAATGACAATGATATTGATAGTAAATGATGCCACCTCGGGATACTATCTACTCCTCAGCCTTCTCTGTGTTCGGGAAGAAGGAACGTCGGAGCGAAGACTGGTACGAAACTCACTGGGATGAGATGCAATCAGATGTTGAAGCCAAGAGGAAAGCCCTGCTGGCCTACAAGCAGAACCCTATATCTAGTACACACAATGTCCTAAGAACTGCTCGCAACAAGGTTCAACAGACTGCACGCCGTTGTGCTAATGACTACTGGTTGAACCTGTGCCGCAGGATTCAGACAGCTGCAGTCAGCGGAAATACCAGGGACATGTACGACAGCATTAAAGCTGCAATCGGTCCCACCACCATCAAGACTGCACCGTTGAAGACAAAGACTGGAGAAGCCATCACAGACCAATGTAAGCAGCTTGAACGCTGGGTAGAACATTACCTGGAACTTTATGCACCCCAAAATAAGGTAACAGATGCTGCCTTGGTCACTTTAACTAGCCTTTGAATCATGGAGGAATTGGATGCCCTGCCTACAAAAGAAAACTCAGTAAAGCCATTGATCGTCTATCCTGCGGGAAGGCTCCAGGAAATGATGGTATCCCACCAGAAGTTCTATAAAGCGGCAAGCCAGTACTACTGCAACACCTCCATGAGCTCTTGTGTCTTTGCTGGGAAAAGGCCACGTCCCCCAAGATATGCGTGATGCCAATATCGTCACTGTCTACAGGAACAGGGGAGACCGCAGCGACTGCAACAACTATAGAGGCATCTCTCTTTTAAGTGTTGTCGGAAAAGTCTTCGCACGTGTAGTTCTGGCACGCCTGCAGAGTCTTGCCTCCCGGGTGTATCTAGAGTCGCAGTGCGGCTTCAGGGCAGGCCGATCTACAGTAGACATGCGCTTCTCACTACGCCAGCTGCAGGAGAAGTGCCGTGAGCAGCAAAAGCCGCTGTACATTGCCTTCATAGACCTGACGAAAGCCTTTGACCTGGTCAGCCGAAGTGGACTCTTTAGTCTCCTGCAGAAGATTGGATTCCCCCCCCCGAGACTGCTCCAAATTATCATTTCCTTTCACGAGAACATGCAAAGTAAAGTCTGCTACAACGAGAGAACTTCTGATGCCTTCCCTGTGAACAGCGGTGTGAAGCAAGGCTGTGTCCTCGCACCGACACTTTTCGGAATCTTCTCCATGCTCCTTCAGTACGCCTTTGTTGACTGCACAGAGGGCATCTACATCCGTACCAGAGCAGACGGGAGGCTATTCAACATCGCCCGACTGCATGCCAAAACCAAAGTTAGAGAGGTTCTTATCCAAGAAATGCTGTTCGCTGACGACGCTGCTCTGGTATCGCACACAGAAGCGGGATTGCAGAGGCTTGTTGATTGTCTGTGCCATGCCTGTAAAGAGTTTGGACTAACCATCAGCCTGAAAAAGACTAAGATCTTGACCCAAGGCAATGACTCTCCTCCAGACATCTCCATTAATGTCACACATCTGGAGGAAGTGGACTCTTCCACCTACCTTGGTTCAGCAATCCCCAGTTCCCTCTCCCTTGACAATGAGATAAGCAATAGAATAGGGAAAGCTACTGCAGTCATGGCCAAACTGAACAGGCGCGTATGGAACAACAGTCAGCTGACCAAGAACACCAAGCTCCTCAGCGTCCTCAGCACCCTGCTATACGGCTCTGAGTCCTGGGCAACATATGCTGGCCAGGAGAAGAGGCTCAACACCTTCCACCTTCGTTGCCTCAGACGACTCCTGCACTTAAAATGGCAGGATAGGGTGACAAATGCAGAGTTCATCCAGCGTGCCGGCATCCTCAGCATGTTTTCACTCCTCATCCAGAGACGCCTGAAGTGGTTGGGTCATGTGCGTCGAATGGGAGCAGGTCGCATCTCGAAGGACATGCTGTATGGAGAGCTATGCGAGGGGTCTCGTCCCATGAGAAGGCCGCATCTTTGCTTCAAAGATGTGTGCAAACGTGACATGAAGACAATGGACATCAACACCAACACATGGGAAGGTGTAGCTGAAGATCGTCCGCTATGGAGAGGCACCATCAGGGAAGGCGTTCAGAGAGCTGAAGTTGTAAGGCACGTACAGCAGACCGACAGGAGAGCTAAGAGAAAGGTACGGGCAGTCTCAGTATCGGCCCCAACAGACTTCATCTGCTGCAAATGCTCTAAGGATTGCCACTCAAGAGTGAGGCTTTACATTAGCCACTCAAGGCAGTACAGACTTCTTACCTAGCTAGTGCTACGCCGTCGCTTCTCGAGACGAATGGATGCCAACCAACCAACCAGTTCCTTATGATACGGCATTTCGTATTGGCTTAAGAAAGGACGTGGGCTGGGATAAGGAAGGCCTAGGAAGAAATTTCAGAATACCTATTTGTGACCCGCTACAACAAAAAGGTCCTAAAGTCGCGCACGGTCGAAGCCGTAAAAATCGAGTTTGAAGTCTGAGCATTAGAATTGGTCAAAACTTGCGATTTTCTGATTTTGATATATTATTGGAGTCTAACATGTCTTCTATCATCTGTCGAAATTTTGAAGCAAAATGATCAAAGGAAAGGTTAAAAAATAGCGTTTTTCTGAGCCATGTTTTTTGGCGTTTCAACGAAGCAGAAACTGGTTCGAAAATTTGGATTGAGCGCCACTGACCAACGACCAGAGTGATGTCATTGGTCAGTTTGCTGTTTGCTGCTAACCGAAGCGTGAAGCTCGCACACTGCCCAGTCGACTGGTGCGTGCGGGCGGGGTGCGCTATGCTCAGCCGCTTCTCACATCCTGGTCACTGATTGGTTGGTGAGGAGACCGCCGACGCTGATGTGCTTGAATGAACTCTTCGGGGGTTGCTAGGGCTTACCTTCATTTGTCCAGAGGTGAAAACTGACTTGCGTGTATTGATTGATCGCGATTGCGTCGAAAGGAAGACTTTTAGGGCACTTATCTCGAAACAGTGATTTTCCAGACGTCTCGACATGCTCTCTTTTAAACATCGATATCTCCGCAGCCGATTATTTTTATAAAATGTCTTATATATCAATTTAACGCAGAAAGGTTAGGGGATTATATCATGCAATTTTCAAATAATCGACCTCGCCCGACTTTAGGATCATTTTGTTGTAGCGGGTCACATTTTGTCTTTTCTTGGCACTTCCTAAGTTTCTGACTTTAGGAAAAAAAAAACTTAGGAAGAAACTTAGGAAGATTTTCAGAATACCACCCAAAGTCTCTTCGTCTTTAGATCGTAGTTGAACTCTGACGTTACACTTAGACTGACCAATGTTAGTGCTAACAGTTAGACCGAGATCTAACGTCAGATTAGGCCCTACTGACAATTTGTCTAACACTGAACAGTTAACTCTGACTCTGTAACGTTAGATCTGGTGCGCGGTAGACCTAGATCTAGACTAGTGTATTAATAGTACCGTAGTTACGGGTAAACTCGGCCTAGCGGGTAAAGTCGGCCCCCAGCGCGCGCATTACAAGTAACGGTAATATTACTAGAACTAGCGTTCATGTCTCTTGAAAATTTCTACTCATATTTTCAGCTCACCTTGATTTTTTCGTTCTGGCCAAAGCCATATATATGGCCATCATGTCTTTTCCTCTTCAATTCGTGATAGATTTGCAGGCATGCCTGGACCGCAGAAATTAATATTTTCAGTCACTGTGTGACTGCATGGTTAGCACTGTCACTCAGACTGTACCAGTAAGTGATTACTAACAGTTAGACTGACTATAGTGTACGATCTTTGATGTGATGAATTCTGCAGTGCAGTGTCAAGTTGGTCAATTGTGACCCTGCACCTCAAAACAAACAAAAAGTCGCCAGACATGAATTTTTAGTTAAGACCATATTCTGAAAGAGCAGACTTTAAGCTTTAAAATGATGTATAACTCAAATCAAATGGACTCTCCTAACCTATCTAAATATTGGAAAGAAAGCACAAACTCAGGAAAAGTGTGAACTGAGAAAAGAGACTCTGAAGTACAGTGTCTATTCAAGCGCTTAATCTTTACCAAACCGTGCTGGCTGTGCGATGAATGGGACAAAAAACGGGAAGTAAACCACCAGAGCAACAACAATGAAGGGATTATTAGATTAAACTGAAATTAAACATGCCTCATTAACACATTCTGCCCATAATTAATGCCAACTTTCAAAGCAGTAGCACTGTCCTTTCAAAAGTTATTAGAGTTGAAAGTGAAGAGTGTGGACAAGGTTTTTCAGGAATGAAAAAGGGATTCTAAAGACAGACGTAATCACACTATTCTACCAAAAATGTTTAAGATAAACTGCTACAAAAAACACACTTTCCCGCCCGTTTTATGACACCAAATTTTAGCAAAATGCAAAGGAAGACCCGCTCTTTTAGAAAATATGAAAAAGTCAAGTTCGCCTAGGTTGACCCATTTCACTTATTTTCAGTTCTCACGCAAAATCAGTGTGTGCGACTTTATGTTCGTTTTGAGGTGCACGGTCACAATTGTAAGCGTGCTGCAAAATTTATGCGCATGCAGCACGCGTATTCTGCACTCTGAGCGCGCTCAGTCTGCCAGCTTTGCTAGTCTCCAGAAAGAAACTTTTTCTACAACTTGTCATATGATTCCCTGCGGGCAGAGTCAAGTTACTGGTGAAACAATCTTTTTATATATACTCCGGTAAATTATAGAAGAAACTGTTGTTCATATGGTTTTAAAAAGAAATTGATAGAATTTTCTTTTAAAAGGTATTTGGAAGAAGGACTACAGAGTCTCAATGATTAGACTAAATTGTTAGTTACTGCTTTCTTCCATGGGGAAACTTGCAAAGTTGAATCAACTGGATGCAGTTACTGCTTTTTGCAAAAGTGAAACATTTCACTTTTGGTCACTTTCATTTTTTTGTTGTTGTTGCAAAACTGACCTATTCACATTAAAGAGCATTGGATAAACTATTTAGTTTTGCAAAAAAGTAAAAATTCACAAAAATGTCAGTTACTGCTTTTTTCCGTGGGGGGGAAGAGGGGCAGAAATATTACCTCGGTGTATTGAGGGTTACAGGTAAATCGTTGGTCGGTGGTCGATCTTGATCACTTCAATCATAATGTGAATAAATCGTCATAATAAATACGGAGAACATACAACTGGAAGAGAAGCAGAGGAATACCTGTCGACTGTTTTGTTTTGTTTTTTTTTTTTGTTTTATTCCTAAGATCATCGCCGAAGCCAACCTGGAAAGCAACGGTGTCGATGTGACCATAACTAACATAAATTACTATAAATCGGGAATTATCGTTGTAAGCTTTCTTGTCTCCGTTTTGGGGAAAACTGCGAGTGAGGTTGACTCCAGGGTAGCTAGCCTGATGGCCTTGAATCCAGACACATTGACCGGTGGTGACGGCTCAACCTACCAGATTGGCTCATTCGTCATTAATGGTAATTCTTCAAATTATCCCCATTTGTAGCGGTACCATCTGTTCGTGCGTGTCACAGAATGATACAGAACGTTAATTAGTCATGCCGAAGTTGTTTTCCGTAACATCAGTGAAGCGCCTAAAGCATTGTAAATGTGCGAGAGTTGACTTTATATAGGCTTTATTCCAAACCTGTCAGCACATTGAGAACGTTGTTGGAGTCAGCAAATAATCGAAGATGCATCTTGCTTCCTCCAACTTTGTCAGATGTTTTTAAGTATCCTGTATACTAGTGATACAGAATTTAACGTTTTGGCTGTATCAGTTCACTAGCCTGAGAGTACATAAATGCTTATGTCTACCTTGATATATATTTGTCATGGTAATGTAGTCTTGATTGTTGTTGTTGTTGTTTTTTTTTTCTCCACACAAAAATAAATCAACCAAATTGGTGATCAGGTCCTGGAACCACAACAATTTCCACGGGTGCTATCATTGGCATCGCTCTTGGATGTGTGTCATTCCTTCTGCTTGTCGTTGCCATCATGTTGTGCTGTATATACACTTCGCACGTCAGGAGGATGCAATTAAGGAAGATTCTCCTGAGGTACTGGCTAAATATTTTTTATCCTCACATCATGAAAATGTTCAAATGAAATAAAGAAAAGAACTTTGCCGCTGAAAATCAGCCTGCAGTACTTTGACAAGCAGTTATTGGCAAAATCTTAAGTGTTTTAGTTTTTTCCAGCCGGAATGAAAAGATTTGTGTTCGTACATATTATAAAACTTTGGATCGAGAAGTCTACATAAATATATAAGAAGTTTGAAAGATGTAACATTATATTCGCACGCGACTTATTCGTCTGAAGTGTTTCTCCAATGAGGTATGTTTCAAATGTAGTTTTGTACCACTGTCACATTAAGCATTCGAATCTTTAAAGAGATCAATCATTTCAAATCAGCATCTGAACTGCCATATCAAGGTTGGTTTAATACTATACACAGATTACTTGAAGAACTGATTGGGTGCTCATGAGATTAATTTCTTGCCAGAAACTTACGCTGGGGCCTTGATCAATTCATCGTATGATTCATTCCGAAGTAATGAATTTCCCAAATCTCCCTATAAAATTCTGGAAGTGTTTACATTGAAACGAGTGATACGGTATCTTTAAAGGTGACTCACCAATAATTCTAAATTGACGAATTTATTCAAGTAGTGCTAAAAGCACTCCATTCAGGACACGTTTGGGCGATGGCGGATCTTCGCTCGACAGGGAATATGAAGCGGTCCGCCGGTCAATAGCGCGGCTGAACCTCCGTTGGGACTTCCCATACATTTTTGATCCACCGTTGGTTTATGGTAAAACCATGCTGAAACAGGTGAGAATGTTGGGTTCCATTTGTTGCACGATATGAAAACCTTCACAGTCGCAAAGAAAAGTGACAACCTGACGGACAGAAAATTCCAGAACTGTGGAATCTATGTATGACGGGTTACATCTCCAGCCTATCACATGCTTTCATGTGTTATGCCACATGTCTCCGGAGATTTCTTTAAATTCTCATCTATGTGAACAGCTACACCGTGATTTCATACAGACACTACACACCAAACACTTTGATGTAACAATATAATTATTGACCTTCTGATCCGACAGAGACAAGAACCAGGCTACATGAAAACAAACTTTAGGGTTCCCTACGTAGCTGATGGAAGCGAGACGTCTTACAGCGGAACTAGCCAGGTATGCTGTAAGCTTCAGTTTTCTTGCCAAGGTCAAGTTAGGAAAAAATTGACGTTTCTGAACCATTTGTGACCGTGCACCTCAAAACGAAAATAAAGTCGCACACACTGATTTTGCGTGAGGACTGAAAATAAGTGAAATGGGTCAACCTAGCCGAACTTGACTTTTTCATATTTTCTGAAAGAGCGGGTCTTCTTTTACATTATGTTAAAATTTGGTATCATAAAACGGGCAGGAAAGTGTTTTTTTAGCAGTTTATCTCAAACATTTTTGGTAGAATAGTGTGATTAGGTGTGTCTTTAGAATCCCTTTTTCATTTCTGAAAAACCTTGTCCACACTCTTCACTTCCAACTCTAAGAACTTTTGAAAGGATAATGCTACTGCTTTGAAAGTTGGCATTAATTATGGACAGAATGTGTTAATGAGGCATACTTAATTTCAGTTTAATCTGATAATCCCTTCATTGTTGTTTCTCTGGTGGTTTACTTCCTGTTTTTTGTCCCATTCATTGCACAGCCAGCACTGTTTTGTAAAGATTAAGCGCTTGAATAGACACTGTACTTCAGAGCCTCTTTTCTCAGTTCACACTTTTCCTGAGTTTGTGCTTTCTTTCCAATATTTAGATAGGTTAGGAGAGTCCATCTGATTTGAGTTATACATCATTTTAAAGCTTAAAGACTGCTCTTTCAGAATACGGTCTTAACTAAAAATTCATGTCTGGCGACTTTTTGTTTGTTTTGAGGTGCAGGGTCACATTTAGTCTTTAGTCCATGGGCCAAGACCCGAAAAATGGGTTATTGGTACCACCTGAGGTGGCAAAACCTTTTTGGTGTCATTTTGTTTGTCGGACATAGATATGCTTATCAAGCTGTGATAGCACTTCCAATATAGCTTAGTCATAATAAATGAATTTTTAACCAATTTGGTCTCGTTTTTATATCCCTATAATCCTGAATCGAAACTAACCGCTATACAAAGAAGAGCACTGTCTTCTGTATGTCCACAGGTGTTCTGTTGTAAACGCGGTGCACTTAGTCTTTATTCAAGGCAGCGAAGGGAATATCCAAAGAGTTATGATGTCCACAGCTGTCACGCTGTACGCTTAGTCTTTATCTAGAATAATGTACCGTTATCATATCTAAAGTTCCTAATAAAAGGGATTATCTATACTGTTTTTTCTACCCTCTCGACAAATACATCAGTTTTAAACAAAAATCACTCTGTTCATTTACAATATTATTTATCACAATGTATTGTAATGTACCGGTACATTATTTTTGAATTATCTTTCATTGTTGGATGGAAATAAAGCGACATTGGCGTGGTATTAGTGTTTTCACCATAGCGTTTTCACCGGAAAATGATAAACAATTTTAAAATACGGTAAAATTCACGAGGAATAGCTTTTGTTGTTGTTGCTTTTTTTTTAGATAAAGGGATATACACTGCATTATAAGCTTTGGATATTCCCTTCGCCGTCTTGAATAAAGACAAAGCGCTGTGGACATCATAACCTTTGAATATTCCCTTCACTGCCTTGAATAAAGACTAAGCGCACCACGTTTACAACAGAACACCTGTGAACATACAAAAGACAGTGCTCTTCTTTGTATAGCGGTTGGTCTCGATTAAGAAGTATAGGGATATAACAACGAAACCAAATTGGTTAAAAATTCATTTATTATGACTAAGCTACTCATTTGGAAAGGCTATCATAGCTTGATAAGCATATCTATGCCCGACCGAAAAAAAAAATGACACCAAAAAGGTTTTGCCACCTCAGGTGGTACCAATATCTGGCCTGGCCCATGGACTACTTAGCAGAATCTGTTTTACTGCAAGACATTCCGGTATAACTTTAGACACATTGTACCACTGCGATTGTGTTAGAAGTTCTAAATCGTCGTAGATTGCTTGCGGTTTCGTGTTTTTTTTTTGTGCGTGTGTGTGTGTGTGTGTGTGTTCTTCTGGTTGTTGTGGCAATGGTGAAAAAGTCCTGTAGAACCGTAACTTTTTCGGCCTTGTTGGAATAGTCCTGAGACCTCACACCTTGTTGAGGACCATATGTCCCATATGCCACATGTCTCCGGAGATTTCTTCAAATTCTCATCTATGTGAACAGCTACACTCTGATTTCATACAGACACGACACAAGAAACACTCTGATGTAACAACATGAGTGTTGACCTTTTGATCCGACAGAGACATGAACCAGGCGACATGCAGACAAACTTTAGGGTTCCCTTCGTTGCTGATGGAAGCGAGACGTCTTACAGCGGAACTAGCAAGGTATGCTGTAAGCTTCAGTTTTCTTGCCAAGGTCAAGTTAGGAGATGAACGTTTCTGAACCATTTAGTCTTAGCAGAATCTGTGTTGCTGCAGGATGTTCCGTTATAACTTTAGACACATTGTATCACTGCGATTGTGTTAGAAGTTCTAAATCGCCGTAGAATGCTTGCGGTTTACGGTTTGTTTGTTTGTTTTGTTGTTGTGTTGGGGGGGGGGGTTCTCAATGGCGAAATGTCCTGGAGAAACGTAACGTTTTAAGGCCTTTTTGGAATAGTCCTAAGACCTCACCTTGTCGAGGACCATTGGGTACTAAAGAGAGCTAACAACGTACCCTGTGATTATAGGTGATTCCCGATGGATGCTGTTCATTATTCCGAAGGTTCGCTATTCCGAAGGGTCGTTGTTCCGAAGGGTCGTTAATCCGAAACACGAAAATTCCTTATACCTAGATGTTCGTTAATCCGAAAATGAAAATGGGTTCGTTAATCCGAAAATTTGTGGCGTTATTCCGAAGGTTCGTTATTCCGAAGATCGGTTAATCCGAAAATGAAATTCGGAACAATGAACCTTCGGAATAACGAATCTTAGGAATAAAGAGCCTTCGGAATAACGAACCTTCGGAATAACGAGCTGTAACCATTTCCGATTTACATGTGAAATGCACCAGGAAGCAAAGAAAATGTCTACAAGGAAGACGTTAAAGGACAAGTTCACCTTCATAAACATAAGGATTGAGAGAATGCAACAACATTGGTAGAACACATCAGTGAAAGTTTGAGGAAAATTGGACAATCGATGCAAAAGTTATGAATTTTTAATTTTTTTTCCTAACCGCTGGATGAGGAGACTACAACAGCTTGTGAGTCATATGCGTACAACAGTATAAAGAAAATGTGAAAGAAAATTTGATTTGATTTTGATTTTATTAGTTTCTGCATTATATCATTGCTCATGCAGATACATAAACAAATATCATATACATTAATGGTACCATACATATAAATGGATATACATGAACATTAGTTGCTAATAAAATGAGTTTTTTCATTACCTTTAGAATATACAGCAATACACTTCTTCATTGCCTGTACAATGTCCAACAGAACAGTGATGCAATGAATAACGCAGAAGGGCTACAGCTTAAGCATTGCTTGATTTGCATGCAGCCCTCGTACATAATACATAACATATAGGAAAATGGGGGAGGGATGACTTGCATAGAGATAGGATAGGAGAAAGGAGAGAGGAGATGTCTGTCTGCTTTCACTAATACACAAAGTTAGATCACCTGGATCACTGAATAGTAAAGCACGGCAAAGTATTTTCTCACCGAGGTACAGGTGAACAGTTACAGGTCATGGTCGGTTACATAATATTACGCAATAAATTCAGAACAACGATAACTTCACGAGGGAATTTCATATACAATACAATTGCAATGACATTACATGTATAAGATCACTGATATCCAGAGAGCAGCATTGTCTTTACAGCTTTCTTAAAAGAATACATAGACTTTAAAGTTCGAATTTCTGAAGGAAGAGAGTTCCAAATATCAGGTCCAGTGTGTCTGATGGATTTCAGAGCCATCACCGTTTTAGGATTTTGTAGATGAAATTTATCAGATTGCCTTGTGGGATAAGAATGTATATCCTTGTTTAAATGAAATAATGAGAAAAAAGAAGATGGCAACTGACCGTTATACAAACGAAACATAAAAAGTGAATTTTGCAAAAAATTAATATCATTTACCTTCAGTGTTTTTAATTCTACGAACAAAGGATCTGAATGGTCCCGATAACCTGAATTGGTGCATATACGTATAGCTTTCTTTTGTAGAAGCAATATACTGTCAATGTGACTTTTTGCACTTGCCCAAACAATGTTACAATATGAGATGTTCGATAATATCAAGGAATTATAAAGCATAAATAAAATATTCTTTGGGACATAATATTCAAGCTTACAGAGTATACCAACGTTACGAGACACTTTATCTGAGATATATTGCACATGAGCATTCCATTTCAAATTTTCATTGATATATATTCCAAGGAATTTGACACTTTCTTTTTGTTCCAATGATATACCATCCACCATAATATTCAAATGGTGCATTTCATTTTTATGCTTCTTATTGTGAAAGTAAATAAAATTTGTCTTTTTTTAAGTTGAGTGACATTCTATTGCTCTTAAACCATGTAGATAATTTTTGCAATTCAGTATTAAGAGTTCTTAAAAGCGACTGAAAATCAGAATTGGAACAAAATACATTGGTGTCATCGGCGAACAGAATATATTGCAGTAACTTAGAAGAATTTGTAATATCATTCATATACACTAGAAACAGTAGTGGTCCCAATATGGATCCTTGTGGGACACCACAATGTATAGGTAAAACTTCAGAATTTACCGATTCATAGTATACATATTGCTGTCTATTCGATAAATAATCACCAAACCATTCCAGTGGAATGCCACGAACTCCATAACAATGTAATTTGCGTAAAAGGATAGTGTGGTCAAGAGTGTCGAATGCCTTGCTTAGGTCCATGAACACACCAATGACATGTTTTTGTTCAGCTAAGGCAGTCGACACTCTGTCATACAACTGGGCTAGTGCCATATCAGTAGAATGAAATTTCCTGAAGCAATATTGGTCTTGGTTCAGTATATCATTTTGCAACAAAAAATCATACAGTCTGTTATAAACGAGTCTTTCTATGACTTTAGAAAGACTAGGTAGAATAGAGATAGGTCGGTAATTCGAAACAAAAGAAGAGTCACCTTTTTTGTATATTGGAATGACTTTTGCAATTTTACATGCGTTCGGAAATACACCAGTTGACAATTCAACATATTTTCACTTTTTTCGCATAATAAAAGAGCTCTTGACTTGCCTCTTTCTAAAGGCAGGGAGAATAATATTACCCATAAACATTTGTCGGTAACGAGTCAGGGGAATGTGTACTTTTTTCAAAAGATGGCATTTTGTGAAATTCTCTTTATATTTTCCTTATATTGTTGTACGCATGTGACATCTAAGTTATTCATACACTGCAGTAGTCTTCTCATCCAGCGGTTACTGCACAAAAACTTCAAAAATTCATAACTTTTGAACGGATTGTCTGATTTTTCTCAAACTTTCAATGATGTGTTCTACTAATATTGCTACATTCTCTCAATCCTTATGTTTATGAAGGTGAACTTGTCCTTTAAGTATTGATTGAAAGGGCATTTATTTCTGACATTTATCAAGACATAAAGGGCTATTTCACTGTGTAAGTGAATGACATACAAAGGACGAGAATGTCGAGAAAATGGCGAATTCCAAAATTTGGAGAACTGTTTTTCTCCGAATGCGTCTCGACGACAGAATCGTAAACCATCATTGCGCAGTTAGTACGTAGTTCTCACTATGTATGTGCGAATGTCGTCTGTGCCATTTCTTATGAAAGTGGCGTCACACTGTCCCAAAATTCGACACAACAATGCAATAGGAATATGGAATTTTTCAATTTCGTGCCAAGCTGACACCTAAGCCTAACAGCCTAATCAAGTATGATGTCAACAGAAAGTCACACGATGACGTCCGAACCACACACGAAGGAAAAACGAAAATACGAATCTTCATCAAGAAGTTTACCCGAAAGACATACGAAGAAAATACAGAGGCTACACGAATATTTTTGTCACCGTTAACGAGGTTTCCTGCTGGAGCTAGAGAAACTCCACCGACGGTCATACTGTTTCAGACACTACACACGAAACGCTATGATCTAACAACATGAGTATTGACCTTCTGATCTGACAGAGACATGAACCAGGCTACATGCAGACAAACTTCACGGTTCCCTACGTTGCTGATGGAAGCGAGGCATCTTACAGCGGAACTAGCCAGGTATGCTGTAAGCTTCAGTTTTCTTGCCAAGGTCAAGTTAGGAGATGAACGTTTCTGAACCATTTAGTCTAAGCAGAATCTGTTTTACTGCAGGATGTTCCGGTATAACTTTAGACAAATTGTACAGTTGCGATTGTGTTAGAAATTCTAAATCGTCGTAGAATACTTACGGTTTGTTGTTTGTTTGTTTGTTTGTTGTTGTTGTTGTTGTTTTTTTTTTTTTGCTGTTGTTTTGGGGGGTTTTGTTTTTCTGGCAATGGCGAAAAGTCCTGTAAAAACGTAACGTTTTCGTCCCTGTTGGAATAGTCCTGAGACGTCGCACCTTGTTGAGGAACATTGGGTGCTAAAGAGAGTTAACAATGTGCCCTGTGATTATAGCGACGGGTGATTTCCGATTTACACGTGAAATGCATCAGGACCAAAGAAAATGGCTACTAGGACGAAGTTGAGTATTGATTGAAAAGACATTTATTTCTAATATGTATCAAGACATAAATGGCTATTCTACTGTGCAAGTAAATATTTTACGAAGGACGCGAATATCGAGAAAATGGCAAGCTCCAAAATTCGGAGAACTGCTTTTCTCCGAATACGTTTCGACAACGGAATTGTAAACCATCAGTGCCCAGTTAGTACGTAGTTCTCAATATGTACATGTATGTGCGAATGTCGTCTGTACCATTGCTTATGAGAGTGGCGTCACGCTGTCCCGAAATTCGACACAAGATGATAATACTAATATGGATTTTTTAATTTATGCCAAACTGACCCCGAACATGGTCAAAAGCCAATCAACAGCCTAATCAAGTATGATGTCAACAGAAAGTCACACGATGACATCCGAACCACACACGACGGCAACACGAAAATACGAATTTTCATTAAGAAGTTTCCTCGAAAGACATACGAAGAAAATAAAGTGGCTACACGAATATTTTGTAAACGTTCACGAAGTTTTCTGCAGGAGCTTGAGAAACTCTACCGACAGTCATACTGTTTCCTATTAAAGATGTCCTCATGAATGCCTCGATGTTTATAAGATCGGAACCGGATTTGAACATTCCCGCTATCATGTTTATCTTGTGTCAGTCTTTGCTGAATGTTATGACAGTGTGGGCGGATAGTACAAGAAAGAACGACTTAAATAATACTATGAACAACGTGAATGTTTTGATAATCATGGGCAAAAAGTTTCCAACGGAGCTCATAGCTCTCTCGGTATGCTAGAGGCAAATTTGTTTTCTCTTGTCATACCGTGCCGAAACAGGTGAGAATGTTGGGTTCCGTTTGTTGCACGATATGTAAACCTTGACAGTCACAAAGAAAAGTGACAACCTGAATGACAGAAAATGCCTGGTCTGTGGACAGTGGCGTATCTAGGGAAAACGGCGCCCGGGGCAAGTGCGAAAATTGCGCCCCTAATTTCTGAAAAAGTGTTCAACCCCAACCCCATCCCGGTAGGGACTTTAAAAAAAGTCCACATGATATGCTTTTTCAAGCACTTAAAAGGGGTCTTTTGAGGGTGATTTAAATGTAATAAATTTAGATAAATTTTGACGAGCGAGCGCAGCGAGCGAGTCGAAAATTTTTGTATATTTCCGCGTCATCATCACGTTTTGTTCTTATCTTCTCCTTTTTTCGATAAAGTTTGGCGAGCAAGCGCAGCGAGCGAGCCGACAATTTTTATATTTCAGCTTACAAAACATGGAATTCTTGTAACTTTTTGCCTATTAAATCTTACAGTTCTAATCAAGATATAGTGACGGCCTTATAGATAACGATTTATACCAACAAACTGAGGCGAGCATGTTGATAAATTTTGGCGAGAGCGAGCGCAGCGAGCGAGCTGAAAATTTTTGCATTTCAGCTTACAAAACATGGAATTCTTGTCATTTTTTGCCTATTAAATCTTACAGTTCTAATCAAGATATAATGACGGCCTTATACTCTCTAAAAAAAATCGAGTGAAAATTTTCACTCTAAAAAGAGTGAATACAAAAAAGAGTGAATTTCGAGTGAAATTGGAGTGAATTTTGAGTGAAAATGCTCATTTTCACTCATTTTGGAGTGACGTCAGGGATCACTCGAAGATTTTGGAGTGATCCTGACGTCACTCCAAAATGAGTGAAAATGAGCATTTTCACTCAAAATTCACTCCAATTTCACTCGAAATTCACTCTTTTTTGTATTCACTCTTTTTAGAGTGAAAATTTTCACTCGATTTTTTTTAGAGAGTAGCTAACGATTTATACCAACAAACTGAGGCGAGCATGTTGATAAATTTTGGCGAGCGAGCGCAGCGAGCGAGCCGAAATTTTTTTGTATTTCAGCTTACAAAACATGGAATTCTTGTCATTTTTTGCCTATTAAATCTTACAATTCTAATCAAGATATAGTGACGACCTTATAAATAACGATTTATACTAACAAACTGAGGACTTGAAAAATTACTTTAAATTAGTACGCACGAGTGAGCCGAAATTTGTATATTTCCGCGCCATCATTGATCACGTTTTGTTCTTTTTTTTTTGGATAAATTTTGGCGAGCGAGCGCAGCGATCGAGCCGAAAATTGCTGTATTTCAGCTTACAAAACATGGAATTCTTGTAATTTTTTTGCTTATCAAATCTTACAATTCTAATCCAGATATAGTGACGGCCTTACAGATAACGATTTATACCAACGAACTGAGGACTTAAAAAAATACTCTAAATTAGTACGCGCGAATGAGCCGAAATTTGTATATATCCGCGTCATCATTACGTTTTGTTCTTATCTTGTTCGATTTTGTTTTTTGCGGCCCCCCCCCCCCCCGTATGTTCGACACCTTTAGCGCCCTCGTTTGATCAAATGGGCGATCGCTTCAGAACGAAAGAAATAAAATTGCAGCCGCTGCTCCGTGTAACATTTTGCCTTCTAACGATGGCATGTGCGAACACAATATACATTGTCATTTTGTCCGCGTCATCATCACGTTTTGTTCTTATCTTCGTTATATATATATATATATATATAAATTTTTGCGAGCAGTTAGCGAGCGCAGCGAGAGAGCCAAAATTTCAGCTTTAATACATAACACGGAATTCTTGTGTGAACACAATAAACATTGTCATTTTTTGTTTTTATCTTGTTTGATTTAGTTTTCTCCCTCCCCCCCCCCCCCCCCCCCCCCCTTCCCGGTCTGGGCGAGGTTTCTTCTTCTTCTTCTTCTTCTTCTATTTTTTCTTTTTTCTTCTTCTTTCTCTCTTTTTCTTCTTCGTTTTTTTTTTTCGTTTTTTCGTTTTCGGCGCCCCAAGGAGTGGCGCCCGGGGCAAGTGCCCCCCTTGCCCCCCCCCCCCCCCCCCCTAGATACGCCTATGTCTGTGGAATCTATATATGACGGGTTACATCTCCAGCCTATCACATGCTTTCATGTTTTATGCCACATGTCTCCGGAGATTTGAATTCTCATCTATGTGAACAGCTACACTGTAATTTCATACAGACGCTACACAAGAAACACTATGATGTAACAACATAACTATTGACTTTCTGATCCGACAGAGACATGAACCAGGCTACATGCAGACAAACTTCATGGTTCCCTACGTTGCTGATGGAAGCGAGACGTCTTACAGCGGAACTAGCCAGGTATGCTGTAAGCTTCAGTTTTCCCGATAAGGTCAAGTCAGGAGATGAACGTTTCTGAACCATTTAGTCTTATCAGAATTTGTTTTACTGCAAGATATTCTGATATAACTTTAGACACATTGTACCATTTCGACTGTGTTAGAAGTTCAAAATCATTGTAGAATGCTTGCGGTTTGGGTTTTTTATTGTTGTTGTTTTGGATGTTTTTTTCTCAGTGACGAAAAGTCCTGAAGAAACGTAAGCTTTTCGGCCTTTTAGGAATAGTCCTGCGACCTCACCCTTGTTGAGGACCATTGGGTACTAAAGAGGGCTAACAACGAGCCCTGTGATTTATACCGACGGGTGATTTCCGATTCACATGTGAAATGCATCAGCAACCATAGAAAATGTCTTAGATTAAGACGTTAATTATTGATTAAAAAGGCCCTTATTTCGAATATTTATCAATACATAAAGGACTATTTTACTGAGCAAGTGAATGTTTTACGAAGGACGCAAATGTCGAGAAAATTGCAAGCTCCGAAATTCGGTGAACTATATTTCTTTCTCCGAATGCGTCTCGACAACGGAGTCGTCAACCATCATTTCGCAGTTAATACGTAGTTCTCACTATGTACATGTATGTGCAGATGTCGTCTGTACCATTGCTTATGAGAGTGGCGTCACACTGTCCCGAAATTCGACTCAAGATGGCAATACGAATATGGAATTTTTGATTTCGTGCCAAGCTGTGTATGACGGGTTACATCTCCTGCCTATCACATGCTTTCATGTGTTATGCAACATGTCTCCGAAGATTTCTTTAAATTCTCATCTATGTGAACAGCTACACTGTAATTTCGTACAGACACTACTCACAAAACACTATGATGTAACAACATGAGTATTGACCTTCTGATCTGACAGAGACGTGAACCAGGCTACATGCAGACAAACTTCAGGGTTCCTTACGTTGCTGTTGGAAGGAAGACGTCTTCCAGCGGAAGTAGCCAGGTATGTTGTAAGCTTCAGTTTTCTTGCCAAGGTCATGTTAGATGATGAACGTTTCTGAACCATTTAGTCTAAGCAGAATCTGTTTTACTGCAGAATGTTCCGGTATAACTTTAGACACATTGTACCTTTACGATTGTGTTAGAAGTTCTAAATCGTCGTGGAATGCTTGCGGTTTGGTCTTCTTGTTTTGTTTTTGTTTTTTTATGTTCTTGTTTTGGGTTTTTGCTTTTTTTTTTTTGCTTTTTTTTTTGCAATGGTGAAAAGTTCTGTAGAAACGTGATGTTTTCGTCCTTGTCGGAATAGTCCTGAGACCTCACACCTTGTTGAGGACCATTGGGTGCTAGAGAAGGTTAGCAACGTGCCCTATGATTATAGCGACGGGTGATTTCCGATTCACATGTGAAATGCATCAGGAACAAAAGCAATGGCTACTAGGACGAAGTTGAGTATTGATTGAAAATGCATTTATTTCTGATATTTATCAAGACATAAATAACTATTTCACTGCGCAAGTGAATGATTTACGAAGGACGCGAATGTCAAGAAAATGGCAAGCTCCAAAATTCGGAGAACTATTTTTTTTCCGAATGCGTCTCAACAACGGAATCGTAAACAAACATTGCGCAGTTAGTGCGCACTTCTCACTATGTATGTGCGAATGTCGTCTCTACCGCTGCTTTTGAGAGTGGCGTCACACTGTCCGGAAATTGGACACAAGCTGGCAATAGGAATATGGAATTTTCAATTTCGTGCAAGGCTGACCTAGAACATGTTCAAAACCCATTCAACAGCCTAATCAAGAAGGATGTCAACAGAAAGTTGCACGCTGACATCCGAACCACACATGAAGACAACACGAAAATACGAATCTTCATCAAGAAGTTTACCCGAAAGACATACGAAAAAAGAAATACAGGGGCTACGCAAATATTTTGACACCGTTCACGAGGTTTTCTGCTGGAGCTTGAGAAACTCTACCGACGGTCATACTGTTTCCTACTGAAGAAGCACTCATAAATGGCTCGATGTTTATAAGATCAGAACCGGATTTCAACATTCCCGTTATCATGTTTATCGTGTGTCAGTCTTTGCTCAATGTTGTGACAGTGTGGGCGGATACTACAAGAAAGAACAGCTTAAATATTAACCACGCGAATGTTCTGGAAATTACAGGCAAAATGTTTCCAACGGAGCTGCTAGCTGTCTTCGGTGTGCTAAAGGCAAATTTGTTTTCCTTTGTCATACCATGCCGAAACAGATAAGAATGTTGGGATCCGTTTGTTGCGCGATATGTAAACCTTGACAGTCACAAAGAAAAGTGACAACCTAAGTGACAGAAAATGCCTGGTCTGTGCAATCTATGTATGAGGGGTTACATCTCCAGCCTATCGCATGCTTTCACGTGGTATGCCACGTGCCTCCGGAGAGTTCTTTGAATTCTCATCTATCTGAACAGCTACACTGTGATTTCATACAGACACTACACAAGAAACACCATGATGTAACAACATAACTATTGACTTTCTGATCCGACAGACACATGAACCAGGCTACATGCAGACAAACTTCATGGTTCCCTACGTTGCTGATGGAAGCGAGACGTCTTACAGCGGAACTAGCCAGGTATGCTGTAAGATTCAATTTTCTTGCCAAGGTCAAATGAAGAGATAGACGTTTCTGAACCATTCAGTCTTAACAGAATTTGTTTTATTGCAAGATATTCCGGAATAACTCTGGACACATTGTACCATTGCGAATGTGTTATAAGTTCTAAATCGTCGTAGAATGCTTGCGGTTTTTTTTTTTTTGAGTTTTTTTGTTCTCAATGGCGAAAAGTCCTTGAGAAATTTAACTTTTTGGCCTTTTTGGAATAGTCCTGAGACCTCACCCTTGTTTAGGACCATTGGGTACTAAAGAGGGCTTACGACGTGCCCTGTGATTTATACCGACGGATGATTTCCGATTCACATGGAAAATGCATCAGCAACCAAAGAAAATGTCTACAATTAAGACGTTAATTATTGATCAATAAGGCATTTATTTGTATTATTTATCAAGACATAAACGGCTATTTCACGGAGCAAGTGAATGATTTACGAAAGACGCAAATGTCGAGATAATTGCAAGCTCCACAATTCGGAGAACTGTATTTTTATTTTTTTTTTTTGGTCTCCGATTGGGTCTCGACAACGGAATCGCAAACCATCATTTCGCAGTTAGTACGTAGTTCTCACTATGTATGTGCGAATGTCGCCTGTACCACATTGCTTATGAGAGTGGCGTCACATTGTCCTGAAATTCGACACAAGATGGCAATATTATGGAATTTTTAATTTCGTGCCAAGCTGTGTATGACGGGTTACATCTCCAGCCTATCACATGCTTTCATGTGTTATGCAACATGTCTCCGGAGATTTGAATTCTCATCTATGTGAACAGCTACACTGTGATTTCATACAGACACTACACACGAAACACTATGCTGTAACAACATGAGTATTGACCTTCTGATCCGACAGAGACATGAGCCAGGCTACATGCAGACAAACTTCAAGGTTCCCTACGTTGCGGTTGGGAGGAAGACTTCTTACAGCGGAACTAGTCAGGTATGCTATACGCTTCAGTTTTCTTGCCAAGGTCAAGTTAGGAGATGAATGTTTCTGAATCATTCAGTCTTAGCAGAATCTGTTTTACTGCAAGATATTCCGGTATAACTTTAGACACATTGTACCATTCCGATTGTGTTGGAAGTTCTAAATCGTTGTGGAATGGTTGCGGTTCGGGGTTTTATGTTGTTGTTTTGGAGGTTATTCGTCAATGGCGAACATTCCGGAAGAAATTTAACTTGTTCTGCCTTATTTGAATAATCCTGAGACCTCACAACTTGTTGATTACTATTGGGTACTAAAGAGGGCTAACAACGTGCCCTGTGATTATAGCGACGGGTGATTTCCGATTCACATGTGAAATGCTCAAAGAAAATGTCTACAAGGAAGACGTTAAGTATTGATTGAAAAGGCATTTAAATTTATTTCTAATATTAATCAGGACATAAATGACTATTTCACTGTGCAAGTGACTGTTTTACGAAGGACGCGAATGTCGAGAAAATCGCAGTCTCCAAAATCCGGGGAAGTATTTTTCACCGAATGCGTTTTGACAACGATATTAAATGTAAACCATCAATGCGCAGTTAGTACGTAGTGCTCACTATGTATGAGCGAATAGCGTCCGTACCATTGGTTTTCAGAGTGGCGTCACACTGTCCCGAAATTTGAAACAAGATGGCAATAGGAATATGGCATTTTCAATTTCGTGCCAAGCTGACCCCGGACATGGTCAAAAGAGAATCAACAGCCTAATCAAGTAGGGTGTCAACACAAAGTCACACGATGACATTCAAACCACACAGGAAGGCAACGCGAAAATACAAATCTTCATCAAGAAGTTTACCCAAAAGACATACGATAAAAATACAGTGTCTACACGAGTATTTTGTCATCGTTCACGAGGTTTCCTGCTGGAGCTTGAGAAACTCTACCGACAGTCATACTGTTTCCTATTAAAGATGCCTTCGTGAATGGCTCGATGTTTATAAGATGAGAACCGGATTTGAACATTCCCTTTATCATGTTTATCGTATGTCAATCTTTGCTCAATGTTGTGACAATGTAGGCGGATAGTAAAAAAAAAAAAAGAACGACTTAAATATGAACAACGCGAATGTTCTGATAATTACAGCCAAAAAGTTTCAACGGAGCTGATAGCTCTCTTGAGTATGCCGAAGAAAAAAAAAATGTTCTCTTTTGTCATGCCATGCCGAAACAGGTGAGAATGTCGGGTTCCGTTTGTTGCACGATGTGTAAACCTTGACAGTCACAAAGAAAAGTGACAACCTAAGTGACAGAAAATGCCTGGTCTGTGCAATCTATGTATGAGGGGTTACATCTCCAGCCTATCGCATGCTTTCACGTGGTATGCCACGTGCCTCCGGAGAGTTCTTTGAATTCTCATCTATCTGAACAGCTACACTGTGATTTCATACAGACACTACACAAGAAACACCATGATGTAACAACATAACTATTGACTTTCTGATCCGACAGACACATGAACCAGGCTACATGCAGACAAACTTCATGGTTCCCTACGTTGCTGATGGAAGCGAGACGTCTTACAGCGGAACTAGCCAGGTATGCTATAAGATTCAATTTTCTTGCCAAGGTCAAATGAAGAGATAGACGTTTCTGAACCATTCAGTCTTAACAGAATTTGTTTTATTGCAAGATATTCCGGAATAACTCTGGACACATTGTACCATTGCGAATGTGTTATAAGTTCTAAATCGTCGTAGAATGCTTGCGGTTTTTTCTTTTGAGTTTTTTTGTTCTCAATGGCGAAAAGTCCTTGAGAAATTTAACTTTTTGGCCTTTTTGGAATAGTCCTGAGACCTCACCCTTGTTTAGGACCATTGGGTACTAAAGAGGGCTTACGACGTGCCCTGTGATTTATACCGACGGATGATTTCCGATTCACATGGAAAATGCATCAGCAACCAAAGAAAATGTCTACAATTAAGACGTTTATTATTGATCAATAAGGCATTTATTTGTATTATTTATCAAGACATAAACGGCTATTTCACGGAGCAAGTGAATGATTTACGAAAGACGCAAATGTCGAGATAATTGCAAGCTCCACAATTCGGAGAACTGTATTTTTTTTTTTTTTTTTTTTTTGGTCTCCGATTGGGTCTCGACAACGGAATCGCAAACCATCATTTCGCAGTTAGTACGTAGTTCTCACTATGTATGTGCGAATGTCGCCTGTACCACATTGCTTATGAGAGTGGCGTCACATTGTCCTGAAATTCGACACAAGATGGCAATATTATGGAATTTTTAATTTCGTGCCAAGCTGTGTATGACGGGTTACATCTCCAGCCTATCACATGCTTTCATGTGTTATGCAACATGTCTCCGGAGATTTGAATTCTCATCTATGTGAACAGCTACACTGTGATTTCATACAGACACTACACACGAAGCACTATGCTGTAACAACATGAGTATTGACCTTCTGATCCGACAGAGACATGAGCCAGGCTACATGCAGACAAACTTCAAGGTTCCCTACGTTGCTGTTGGGAGGAAGACTTCTTACAGCGGAACTAGTCAGGTATGCTATACGCTTCAGTTTTCTTGCCAAGGTCAAGTTAGGAGATGAATGTTTCTGAATCATTCAGTCTTAGCAGAATCTGTTTTACTGCAAGATTTCCGGTATAACTTTAGACACATTGTACCATTCCGATTGTGTTGGAAGTTCTAAATCGTTGTGGAATGGTTGCGGTTCGGGGTTTTATGTTGTTGTTTTGGAGGTTATTCGTCAATGGCGAACATTCCGGAAGAAATTTAACTTGTTCTGCCTTATTTGAATAATCCTGAGACCTCACAACTTGTTGATTACTATTGGGTACTAAAGAGGGCTAACAACGTGCCCTGTGATTATAGCGACGGGTGATTTCCGATTCACATGTGAAATGCTCAAAGAAAATGTCTACAAGGAAGACGTTAAGTATTGATTGAAAAGGCATTTAAATTTATTTCTAATATTAATCAGGACATAAACGACTATTTCACTGTGCAAGTGACTGTTTTACGAAGGACGCGAATGTCGAGAAAATCGCAATCTCCAAAATCCGGGGAAGTATTTTTCACCGAATGCGTTTTGACAACGATATTAAATGTAAACCATCAATGCGCAGTTAGTACGTAGTGCTCACTATGTATGAGCGAATAGCGTCCGTACCATTGGTTTTCAGAGTGGCGTCACACTGTCCCGAAATTTGAAACAAGATGGCAATAGGAATATGGCATTTTCAATTTCGTGCCAAGCTGACCCCGGACATGGTCAAAAGAGAATCAACAGCCTAATCAAGTAGGGTGTCAACACAAAGTCACACGATGACATTCAAACCACACAGGAAGGCAACGCGAAAATACAAATCTTCATCAAGAAGTTTACCCAAAAGACATACGATGAAAATACAGTGTCTACACGAGTATTTTGTCATCGTTCACGAGGTTTCCTGCTGGAGCTTGAGAAACTCTACCGACAGTCATACTGTTTCCTATTAAAGATGCCTTCGTGAATGGCTCGATGTTTATAAGATGAGAACCGGATTTGAACATTCCCTTTATCATGTTTATCGTATGTCAATCTTTGCTCAATGTTGTGACAATGTGGGCGGATAGTAAAAAAAAAAAAAGAACGACTTAAATATGAACAACGCGAATGTTCTGATAATTACAGCCAAAAAGTTTCAACGGAGCTGATAGCTCTCTTGAGTATGCCGAAGAAAAAAAAGAAATGTTCTCTTTTGTCACGCCATGCCGAAACAGGTGAGAATGTCGGGTTCCGTTTGTTGCACGATGTGTAAACCTTGACAGTCACAAAGAAAAGTGACAACCTAAGTGACAGAAAATGCCTGGTCTGTGCAATTTATGTATGACGGGTTACATTTCCAGCCTATCACATACTTTCATGTGTTATGATCACATGTCTCCGGAGATTTGAATTCTCATCTATGTGAACAGCTACACTGTGATTTCATATACAGACCCTACACAAGAAACACTATGATGTAACAACATAACTATTGACTTTCTGATCCGACAGAGACATGAACCAGGCTACATGCAGACAAACTTCATGGTTCCCTACGTTGCTGATGGAAGCGAGACGTCTTACAGCGGAACTAGCCAGGTATGCTGTAAGATTCAATTTTCTTGCCAAGGTCAAGTGAAGAGATAAACGTTTCTGAACCATTCAGTCTTAACAGAATTTGTTTTATTGCAAGATATTCCGGAATAACTCTGGACACATTGTACCATTGCGAATGTGTTATAAGTTCTAAATCGTCGTAGAATGCTTCCGTTTTTTTTTTAGTTTTTTTGTTCTCAATGGCGAAAAGTCCTTGAGAAATTTAACTTTTTGGCCTTTTTGGAATAGTCCTGAGACCTCACCCTTGTTGAGGACCATTGGGTACTAAAGAGGGCTTACGACGTGCCCTGTGATTTATACCGACGGATGATTTCCGATTCACATGGAAAATGCATCAGCAACCAAAGAAAATGTCTACAATTAAGACGTTAATTATTGATCAATAAGGCATTTATTTGTATTATTTATCAAGACATAAACGGCTATTTCACGGAGCAAGTGAATGATTTACGAAAGACACAAATGTCGACATAATTGCAAGCTCCACAATTCGGAGAACTGTATTTTTTTTTTTGGTCTCCGATTGGGTCTCGACAACGGAATCGCAAACCATCATTTCGCAGTTAGTACGTAGTTCTCACTATGTATGTGCGAATGTCGCCTGTACCACATTGCTTATGAGAGTGGCGTCACATTGTCCTGAAATTCGACACAAGATGGCAATATTATGGAATTTTTAATTTCGTGCCAAGCTGTGTATGACGGGTTACATCTCCAGCCTATCACATGCTTTCATGTGTTATGCAACATGTCTCCGGAGATTTGAATTCTCATCTATGTGAACAGCTACACTGTGATTTCATACAGACACTACACACGAAACACTATGCTGTAACAACATGAGTATTGACCTTCTGATCCGACAGAGACATGAGCCAGGCTACATGCAGACAAACTTCAGGGTTCCCTACGTTGCTGTTGGGAGGAAGACTTCTTACAGCGGAACTAGTCAGGTATGCTATACGCTTCAGTTTTCTTGCCAAGGTCAAGTTAGGAGATGAATGTTTCTGAATCATTCAGTCTTAGCAGAATCTGTTTTACTGCAAGATATTCCGGTATAACTTTAGACACATTGTACCATTCCGATTGTGTTGGAAGTTCTAAATCGTTGTGGAATGGTTGCGGTTCGGGGTTTTATGTTGTTGTTTTGGAGGTTATTCGTCAATGGCGAACATTCCGGAAGAAATTTAACTTTTTCTGCCTTATTTGAATAATCCTGAGACCTCACAACTTGTTGATTACTATTGGGTACTAAAGAGGGCTAACAACGTGCCCTGTGATTATAGCGACGGGTGATTTCCGATTCACATGTGAAATGCTCAAAGAAAATGTCTACAAGGAAGACGTTAAGTATTGATTGAAAAGGCATTTAAATTTATTTCTAATATTAATCAGGACATAAACGACTATTTCACTGTGCAAGTGACTGTTTTATGAAGGACGCGAATGTCGAGAAAATCGCACTCTCCAAAATCCGGGGAACTATTTTTCACCGAATGCGTTTTGACAACGATATTGTAAACCATCAATGCGCAGTTAGTACGTAGTGCTCACTATGTATGAGCGAATAGCGTCCGTACCATTGGTTTTCAGAGTGGCGTCACACTGTCCCGAAATTTGAAACAAGATGGCAATGGGAATATGGCATTTTCAATTTCGTGCCAAGCTGACCCCGGACATGGTCAAAAGAGAATCAACAGCCTAATCAAGTAGGGTGTCAACACAAAGTCACACGATGACATTCAAACCACACAGGAAGGCAACGCGAAAATACAAATCTTCATCAAGAAGTTTACCCAAAAGACATACGATGAAAATACATTGTCTACACGAGTATTTTGTCATCGTTCACGAGGTTTCCTGCTGGAGCTTGAGAAACTCTACCGACAGTCATACTGTTTCCTATTAAAGATGCCTTCGTGAATGGCTCGATGTTTATAAGATGAGAACCGGATTTGAACATTCCCTTTATCATGTTTATCGTATGTCAATCTTTGCTCAATGTTGTGACAATGTGGGCGGATAGTAAAAAAAAAAAAGAACGACTTAAATATGAACAACGCGAATGTTCTGATAATTACAGCCAAAAAGTTTCAACGGAGCTGATAGCTCTCTTGAGTATGCCGAAGAAAAAAAAAATTGTTCTCTTTTGTCATGCCATGCCGAAACAGGTGAGAATGTTGGGTTCCGTTTGTTGCACGATGTGTAAACCTTGACAGTCACAAAGAAAAGTGACAACTTATATAAGTGACAGAAAATGCCTGGTCTGTGGAATCTATGTATGACTGGTTACATCTCCAGCCTATCACATACTTTCATGTGTTATGATCATATGTCTCCGGAGATTTGAATTCTCATCTATGTGAACAGCTACACTTGATTTCATATACAGACCCTACACAAGAAACACTATGATGTAACAACATAACTATTGACTTTCTGATCCGACAGAGACATGAACCAGGCTACATGCAGACAAACTTCATGGTTCCCTACGTTGCTGATGGAAGCGAGACGTCTTACAGCGGAGATAGCCAGGTATGCTGTAAGCTTCAGTTTTCTCGATAAGGTCAAGTCAGGAGATGAACGTTTCTGAACCATTTAGTCTTATCAGAATGTGTTTTACTGCAAGATATTATGGTATGACTTTAGACACATTGTACCATTTCGACTGTGTTAGAAGTTCTAAATCATTGTAGAATGCTTGCGGTTTGGGTTTTTTTATTGTTGTTGTTTTGGGTGTTTTTTTCTAAGTGACGAAAAGTCCTGAAGAAACGCAAGTTTTTCGGCCTTTTAGGAATAGTCCTGCGACCTCACCCTTGTTGAGGACCATTGGGTACTAAAGAGGGCTAACAACGTGCCCTGTGAATCATACCGACGGGTGATTTCCGATTCACATGTGAAACGCATCAGCAACCTTAGAAAATGTCTTAAATTAAGACGTTAATTATTGATTAAAAAGGCCCTTATTTCTAATATTTATAAATTCATAAAGGACTATTTTACTGAGCAAGTGAATGTTTTACGAAGGACGCAAATGTCGAGAAAATTGCAAGCTCCGAAATTCGGTGAACTATATTTCTTTCTCCGAATGCGTCTCAACAACAGAGTCGTCAACCATCATTGCGCAGTTAGTACGTAGTTCTCACTATGTACATGTATGTGCAGATGTCGTCTTTACCATTGCTTATGAGAGTGGCGTCACGCTGTCCCGAAATTCGACTCAAGATGGCAATAAGAATATGGAATTTTTAATTTCGTGCCAAGCTGTGTATGACGGGTTACATCTCCTGCCTATCACATGCTTTCATGTGTTATGCAACATGTCTCCGAAGATTTCTTTAAATTCTCATCTATGTGAACAGCTACACTGTGATTTCATACAGACACTACTCACAAAACACTATGATGTAACAACATGAGTATTGACCTTCTGATCTGACAGAGACGTGAACCAGGCTACATGCAGACAAACTTCAGGGTTCCTTACGTTGCTGTTGGAAGGAAGACGTCTTCCAGCGGAAGTAGCCAGGTATGTTGTAAGCTTCAGTTTTCTTGCCAAGGTCATGTTAGATGATGAACGTTTCTGAACCATTTAGTCTATGCAGAATCTGTTTTACTGCATAATGTTCCGGTATAACTTTAGACACATTGTACCTTTGCGATTGTGTTAGAAGTTCTAAATCGTCGTGGAATGCTTGCGGTTTGGTCTTCTTTTTTTTTTTTGTTCTTGTTTTGGGTTTTTGTTTTTGTTTTTGTTTTGTTTGTTTTTTGCAATGGTGAAAAGTCCTGTAGAAACGTAACGTTTTCGTCCTTGTCGGAATAGTCCTGAGACCTCACACCTTGTTGAGGACCATTGGGTGCTAGAGAAGGTTAGCAACGTGCCCTGTGATTATAGCGACGGGTGATTTCCGATTCACATGTGAAATGCATCAGGAACCAAAGCAATGGCTACTTGGACGAAGTTGAGTATTGATTGAAAATGCATTTATTTCTGATATTTATCAAGACATAAATGGCTATTTCACTGCTCAAGTGAATGATTTACGAAGGACGCGAATGTCGAGAAAATGGCAAGCTCCAAAATTCGGAGAACTATTTTTCTCCGAATGCGTCTCAACAACGGAATCGTAAACAAACATTGCGCAGTTAGTGCGCACTTCTCACTATGTATGTGCGAATGTCGTCTCTACCGCTGCTTTTGAGAGTGGCGTCACACTGTCCGGAAATTGGACACAAGCTGGCAATAGGAATATGGAATTTTCAATTTCGTGCAAGGCTGACCTAGAACATGTTCAAAACCCATTCAACAGCCTAATCAAGAAGGATGTCAACAGAAAGTCGCACGCTGACATCCGAACCACACATGAAGACAACACGAAAATACGAATCTTCATCAAGAGGTTTACCCGAAAGACATGGGGGGAAAAAAAGAAATACAGGGGCTACGCATATATTTTGACACCGTTCACGAGGTTTTTTGCTGGAGCTTGAGAAACTCTACCGACGGTCATACTGTTTCCTATTAAAGATGCACTCATAAATGGCTCGATGTTTATAAGATCAGAACCGGATTTCAACATTCCCGTTATCATGTTTATCGTGTGTCAGTCTTTGCTCAATGTTGTGACAGTGTGGGCGGATACTACAAGAAAGAACAGCTTAAATATTAACCACGCGAATGTTCTGGTAATTACAGGCAAAATGTTTCCAACGGAGCTGCTAGCTGTCTTCGGTGTGCTAAAGGCAAATTTGTTTTCCTTTGTCATACCATGCCGAAACAGATAAGAATGTTGGGATCCGTTTGTTGCGCGATATGTAAACCTTGACAGTCACAAAGAAAAGGTAGAACCTGACTGATAGAAAATGCCTGGTCTGTGCAATCTATGTATGACGGGTTACATCTCCAGCCTATCGCATGCTTTCACGTGGTATGCCACGTGTCTCAGGAGAGTTCTTTGAATTCTCATCTATCTGAACAGCTACACTGTGATTTCATACAGACACTACACAAGAAACACCATGATGTAACAACATAACTATTGACTTTCTGATCCGACAGACACATGAACCAGGCTACATGCAGACAAACTTCATGGTTCCCTACGTTGCTGATGGAAGCGAAACGTCTTACAGCGGAACTAGCCAGGTATGCTGTAAGATTCAATTCTCTTGCCAAGGTCAAGTGAAGAGATGAACGTTTCTTAACCATTCAGTCTTAACAGAATTTGTTTTATTGCAAGATATTCCGGTATAACTCTAGACACATTGTACCATTGCGATTGTGTTATAAGTTCTAAATCGTCGTAGAATGCTTGCGGGTTTTTTTTTTCTTTTGGGTTTTTTTGTTCTCAATGGCGAAAAGTCCTTGAGAAATTTAACGATTTTCCAAGCTCTGCAAAATGAACTTGAGCTTTTGCTTAACTTGGACGTTCCCTTAATTAAGTATCATTTTCACATTCATACAAGACCACGCTTGTGCAGGAGTGGTATAAATCTACAAGAAATTACTCTTTAGCAGCGTTAGAAACTTTTTCATTTCAACAACGGGAAAGTCCAGTGGTCAGCACGCAAAATGTGATGAAAAATAGGTAGATGTCTGACTTCGGTGGAGAGCAAGGAGACCTCTCTCCACGTGAGATCTGGCAGATCCGGGCTATCTCTATATAAGCAGTGATGGGAATCAGCCAGTACGTGTGTGTGTAAAGATGTGTGTGTGCGTCTGTGTGCGCATTTATGAGTGCCATTTCATAGCTCTATTGCTATGTTAGGAAATGTTTGGGACACACACGCCCTTTCAAATACGTGCTGTCACACTCGCCTTTGTTCTTGTGTTCGCACAGGCGTGACATTCCTTTTGTTGAAAACGCAAGCAATTGCTTGTGCGGGACAAGCAAAAGGTATGGGCACAAGCAAAAGGTTATGTATATGAATTTAAGCAATTGCTTGAGCTACACCTGTTGCTAGACGAGCTTGTGCTTTTGCTTGAAGCAATTGCTTACAAGTAATTGCTTGTTTTATGCATTCGGCCCAATGTCGGGTTCTGTTTATTGCACGATATGTAAACCTTGACAGTCGCAAAGAAAATTGACAACCTGACTGACAGATAATGCCAGGTCTGTATAATCTATGTATGACGGGTAACATCTCCTGCCTATCACATGCTTTCATGTCTTATGCCACATGTGTCCGGAGATTTCTTAAACTTCTCATCTATGTGAACAGCTACACAGTGATTTCATACAGACACAAGTATCAAGAAACACTATGATGTAACAACATGAGTATTGACCTTCTGATCCGACAGAGACAAGAACCAGGCTACATGAAAACAAACTTTAGGGTTCCCTACGTAGCTGATGGAAGCGACACGTCTTATAGCGAAACTAGCCAGGTATGCTGTAAGCTTCAGTTTTCTTGCCAAGTTCAAGTCAGGAGATGAACGTTTTAGTCTCAGCAGAATCTGTTTTACTGCAAGATATTCCGTTATAACTTTTAGACACATTGTGCTTTTGCGATTGTGTTAGAAGTTCTATATCGTCGTAGAATGCTTACTGTTTGGGGTTTTGGTTTTTTTAGTTTGTTTTTTTTTTTTGTTTTTTGGCAATGGCGAAAAGTCTTGGAGAAATGTAACTATTTCGGCCTTGTTTGAATAGTCCTGAGACCTCACACCTTGTTGAAGACCATTGGGTACTAAAGAGGGCTAACAGCGTGCCTTGTTATTATAGCGACGGGTGATTTCTGACTCACATGTGAAATGCACCAGGAACCAAAGAAAATGTCTACAAGGAAGACGTTAAGTATTGATTGAAAAGGCATTTATTTTTAATATTTATGAAGACATAACGGGCTGTTTCACTTAGCAAGTGAGGGGCATAAGAAGGACGCGAACTTCGAGAAAATGGCGAGTTCCAAAATTCGGAGAACAGTTTTTCTCCCAATGCGTCTCGACAACAGAATCGTAAACCATCAGTGCCCAGTTAGTACGTAGTTCTCACTACGTGCAAATATCGTCTGTACCATTGCTTATCAGAGTGGCGTCACACTCTCCCGAAATTTAAAACAAGATGGCAATAGGAATATGGATTTTTTTTTTATTTCGTGCCAAGCTGACCCCGAACATGGTCAAAAACCAATCAGCAACATAATCAAGTAGGATGTCAACAGAAAGTGACACGATGACATCCGAACCACACACGAAGGCAACACGAAAATACGAATCTTCATCAAGAAGTTTACCCGAAAGACATACGAAGAAAATACAGTGGCTGCACGAACATTTTGTCATCGTTCACGAGGTTTCTTGCTGGAGCTTGAGAAACTCTACCGATGGTGATACTGTTTCCTATTAAAGATGCCCTCATAAATGGCTTGATGTGTATAAGATCAGAACAGGATTTGAACATTCCATTTATCATGTTTATCATGTGTCAATCTTTGCTCAGTGTTGGGACAGTGTGGGCGGATAGAAAGCACGACTGAAATGTGACCAACGCGAATGTTCTGATAAGTACAGGCAAAAAGTATCCAAGGGAGCCGATAGCTCTCTTGAGTATGCTGAAGTCAAATTCGTTCACTTCTGTCATACCATGCACAAACAGGTGAAAATGTTGGGTTCCGTTTGTTGCACGATATGAAAACCTTCACAGTAGCAAAGAAAAGTGACAACCTGACTGAAACAAAATGTCTGGTCTGTACAATCTATGTATGACGGGTTACATCTCCAGCCTATCACATGTTTTCATGTCTTATGCCACATATCTCCGGAGATTTCTTAAAATTCTCATCTCTGTGAACAGCTACACTGTGATTTCATACAGACACTACACAAGAAACACTATGATGTAACAACATGAGTATTGACTTTCTGATCCGACAGACACATGAACCAGGCTACATGCAGACAAACTCCAGGGTTACCTATGTTACTGATGGAAGCGAGGCGTCTTTCAGCGAAACTAGCCAGGTATGCTGTAGTAAGCTTCAGTTTTCTTGATAAGGTCAAGTCAGGAGATGAACGTTTCTGAACCATTATAGCAGAATCTGTTTTACTGCATTATGTTCCGGTATAACTTTAGACACATTGTACCATTGCGATTGTGATAGAAGTTCTAAATCGTCATAGAATGCTTGCGGTTTAGGGTTTTTCTATGTCGTTGTTGTTTTGGGGTTTGTTTGTTTGTTTTTTTTTGGGGGGGGGGGGGCAATGGCTAAAACGTCCTGGAGAAACGCAACTTTTTCGGCCTTGTTTCAATAGTCCTGAGACCTCATACCTTGTTCAGGACCATTGGGTACTAAAGAGGGCTAACAACGTGCCCTGTGATTTATAGCGACGGGTGATTTCCGATTCACCAAAACAGCGATGTAGCGAGACGTAGATCGCGGTAAAGGTAGCGATGAAAAAGTCCCCCAGATGGAGTGTAGAAGAAAGCGCGAGTCGCGATGTAGGACGTAGCGAAGATCGCGATGTATACTCAGTAAATCCGAGATCGGAGTAGAGAAAAAGCGTAACATTCCGTATGGTGTATATTGCAAAAAGGCGTGTAGTAATCTGTATAAATGACAGTCCACGGCGCGAGGTGTCGTTAGCGAGAAAAGACGTGGGAAGAAATGTATACAGACGAAGTGACTCCAACGATTAGGACGTGCTCTCTGGATGAAAGCTAATCGTGAAGTGAAGAAGCATGGAATGTGTGACAGCGTGGTCGGAAGAAAATCGTCACGGACAGGGGCGTAGGAAGTTGTAATTGGCTGGTGAAAATGCAGAGCTCGCCACTAATTGGTAGTTTGTGTCCATGGCAACAAAACACGAGGTGTGCGTATGGAAATCCGACTACTGTTGGAATGTAAAGTTACGCGTGCATCGGCACGATGACAAAGGCGAGGAATGTGCTGAAGAAGGGAATGCGCTGACTTCCACGGGCTCCAGTGTCCGTCGAAGATTGTGTGCCGTGTTGTCGGTCTGTGGTATAAGATCGGCGACTTGTTGTATTACTGCAAGACGGATTCGTCACCGCTAGTCTCTGTCTGGGCCGTTTCCCTGTTGTTGTGTTGGATGTAGTTGATGTTTCCCGCCGCCATGTCGCCATACTTCCAATGATTGTAGCATTCGCTGCCGCAATGTGCTGCGCGGCCCGCCTCCACGGCCGTGGTTGCCGCCTCTGGACCGCTGACGCGGACGGTGTTTCCGTTGCGAACGGCGTGATGTTCGCTGAGACCGTCGCTCGTCCTGCTCTAGACGTGCTACCAGTACGCACACCTGCTTTGTTAGCAGAAGGACCTGCGCCATGAGGTTCGATGTGACATCTGCCGGAGGGCTGGTGGTAGTTGCGTTAGCCATTGTAACTAAAAGATGAAAGATGAAGGATGTAAAGTTGGCCTTTGTCATTATGTAAACATCACGTCGGGCGTGTGAACACGTCGGGGTCACCAATGTAGGTGGATAGGGGCTTAGGGAGTTGCAATTGGCTGGTGAAAATGCACAGCTCGCCACTAATTGGTAGTTTGTGTCCATGGCAACAGAACAAGAGGTGTGTGTGTGTGTGTGTGTGTATGGAACTCCGACTACTATTGGAATGTAAATTACGCGTGCATCGGTACGATGACAAAAGCGAGGAATGTAGTGCGCACCTGTCGTGTGTCGGCGCACAAAGAAAGTTCGCGTGGATGTTGACAAAATGGCTGAGGTTGCCAGACGTCGTAATTTACAGCAGCCATGATACCAGACAATATAAAACTAGGTTATTGAAAACCGCTACAGGCTATTTTACTCTTCAAGTGAATGATTTACGATGACAAGTATAACGCCGTTACTGGACGTCAGTTCGTAACTTTTGCAGTTCCTGTCAGGGTGAAAAAGTAATAAATATAAGAACATTTGACACAAAAAGAAATGTCCAATTTGACTCCAATTCATTGTTTGTTTGTTTGTTTGTTTTTGTTGTTGTTTGTAAAGACAATCAGATGTAGTCTCGAATCACCGTGTTTTTTTGTTTTTTTTTTTGTTTTTTTTTAATGTCGCAGGCACACGTTGAACGCAACCCACTGCACTTCAACCACAGGCGATACCGGCAATGGCTTGAATGAACCCTAAAGCAGCCTGACTCCAGAAAAGTTCCTTGAATAGATCCAATCACTGATGAAAAACGAAGAAAAAGCTCTACAAACACTTTATAGTAATACACACAATTTCCATAGTTTTTATGTGCATGCCTGTGTGGAACACTATATGCATATCAACTAGCAAAACAGGACAGTTTAATAATGAACACTCATCTAATCGAAAAAAAAAAATCATTCTCATTAGGTAATACACGGGAAACGTAGGGAACGTCATTGCCACACATTATAGCAATCGTAGAGTCTGAATTCATTTCTTATCAGTTTTGACACTCAGTGTATGGAAACAACTAATCCTCTGCAATATGGTCATAATATTTCGTACTACATGGAGATACGGAGTTCGTATTAGCATCAGTTGCAGCACTTCTCTAATCGAAAAAAAAAATCATTCTCATTAGGTAATACACGGGAAACGTAGGAAACGTCATTGCCACACATTATAGCAATCGTAGAGTCTGAATTCATTTCTTATCAGTTTTGACACTCAGTGTATGGAAACAACTAATCCTCTGCAATATGGTCATAATATTTCGTACTACATGGAGATACGGAGTTCGTATTAGCATCAGTTGCAGCACTTCGTGGAAGAGCCTATGACATCGAATAAAAATGATGAGATCATTTTGATTTTACTACTCAATAGAACCTATTGTAGAGCGCATGGGAAATTATGTAATCATTTGTACCCGCTATAATAATTATACGTTTTAATTCTGATGGCAGCATTATGTAGTTATCAATTATTATAGCCCCCGAAAAATAGATAATATGTACAAGATAAAAACCGCAAAGCTCTGAATAACTTCGCTTTCCTGTGGAAAGAAAAGTCAGTCGGTGTTACATCTTCGGTTTTATTTAATATGATAGGAAATCTTAATAATTAACACGAGGTATTTCTTTTCACTTTGATTTATCGCTAAAATAAAACTTCAATTACCTCCTAGAAAAGATGGCATTACGATAATATCGATATGTGCTCCGATTCGACTTGAACTCCCTCATTAAATCGTCCTTTTCATTTCGTAGTCGTTGACGAAATGCAAACATTGGAAACCTTGCACAAGTTACAGACTACTGTTTGATCATAATTGTTGACAATATTATGTTAATTAGCATAATTCGGTTCAGTTCAGTTCATTTATTTTCATTCTCGTTTTTTTTTCTTCCAGCAGAATATAACACAGAATAAATCAGGAAATATATCATAAGCATATATACATTAGAATGTGTGAAACGAAAATTAACACATAGAGATATACATACATATCAGCATATTGCATGTACTGACATTCGTTTTCACGAAAATCCACAATATCACTGATTGTCATTGTGAGAAAAATACTTTTACATGTTTTTCATACAGGAGGAAGATGTAAACTCTACTTTTCACTAACGAGAGTACTGCTCTCTCAGAGATTCTGATGGAAATGATTATGCACGTCACGTTATTATCGCAATTGCTTGCTCGTAGCTGTAGGCCTATGAGTTATTGTACGTAGTATATACAGTATCTAATCAAATATTGCATTTACCTAATTTTACAGAAAGAGCGGAAGAATATCACATTCTATCATGATTAACACTATGCTTGTTTGGATACAGTAATGATCCTTTTGTGTGTGTGTTTGCCGTGATCGAAAATATAACTAATATATATATATATATATATATATATATATATATATATATATAAATCAATAATTACGGTGTGAAATTCATGTCTTATTTTATCTTCAATCCCAAAGTCGTGATAATCTAAGACCAGATCTTCTTGCCGATATGTGAGTGTAGACAGGGAGTACATCAATTACTGTCCATCGAATGTATCAATACTTGAAGAAATATTTTTCCAAGATGTTATAGGTGGTCGTGTTGCTGACATTGTATTATATCATCTTCTGTACCCTTGTATCGTAAAGTACATATAAGACCGATCAATGTACTGTACATAAACGCGTGCAGATCCACAAGAAAACAAATGCTAACAGACCAACACCAACAAGCACAGATAGCGAGGTAAATACGAGTTCATCCTTTGTATAATTATTTATCATACTACAATTATTTACTACTATGCCTTCGTGATGTCATCTTTATTCACCTTATGAATCCATGGTATACCTGATAAAACTATATAAAGACATGTACAATGTATGTTCATTCAATATAGTAGTGGTAGTAGTAGCAGTAATAATAATAATAATAATAATATAATACCAGTATATAAGATGAAATACTTATTCGTGTTATCAAATATGTTTTCATTCTTTTCTTCTATTTTTGATGGATTTTAGATGATTTTAATGTATAAATACATAATCAATTTTGCTCGGCGGATTTTGAAATTTTTGCATGCTTCATATTAATGCAATGCAATGCACTGCTCGATGGACGCCACCAAAAGTTGAGTAGAATATCACGAGAAAGAACAGTGATAACAACGAAACATGCCCGTCCAAAAGCCACGAGGCTACATATCATAAAGTCTCAAATATTGGTGGTTGTTTTTCACATTGACAATGAATGTATTTTTTTATTAAAAGAAATAAGTTATGAATTACAACTGAGTCATTTTCCTGTGTATTATTTTGAGTCGTTTTGACATAAAACAAAGTTGCACGAAAACTGTACTTCCAGGTTTAACACGAGTTATTGTCTGTAACTTTAAGGAAAATTTGTATCTAAGATGTAGGGATCATATCGTGACTATTCCCTGATTTTATTCACATACAGAATATTGTTTGTACATGAGGAATAAACTGGTTGAATGTACGCTTCTTAACTTACGTTTCCATTTGCTGTGCGTTTATGCTGTCTGACTTTTCAGGTGTTTCATTTTGTGTGGTGTGAAATTTGCTTTCTTCGAGATTTATGCTCTTTACATAGCAAAGTCTCTCCCCATTTACACATCATTTATATATATATATATATATATATATATATGACCGTGCACCTCAAAACGAACATAAAGTCGCACACACTGATTTGGCATGAGGACTGAAAATAAGTGAAATGGGTCAACCTAGCCGAACTTGACTTTTTCATATTTTCTGAAAGAGCGGATCTTCTTTTACATTATGCTAAAATTTGGTATCATAAAACGGGCAGGAAAGTGTGTTTCTTAGCAGTTTATCTCGAACATTTTTGGTAGAATAGTGTGATAAGGTGTGTCTTTAGAATCCCTTTTTCATTTCTGAAAAAGCTTGTCCACACTCTTCACTTTCAATTATAATAACTTTTGAAAGGATAGTGCTACTGCTCTGAAAGTTGGCATTAATTATGGACAGAACGTGTAATGCTTAATTTCAGTTTAATCTGATAATCCCTTAATTGTTACTCTGGTGGTTTACTTCCTGTTTTTTGTCCCATTCATGGCACAGCCAGCACGGTTTGGTAAAGATTAAGCGCTTGAATAGACACTGTACTTCAGAGCCTCTTTTCTCAGTTCACACTTTTCCTGAGTTTGTGCTTTCTTTCCAATATTTAGATAGGTTAGGAGAGTTCATTTGTGACCGTGCACCTCAAAACGAACATAAAGTCGCACACACTGATTTTGCATGAGGACTGAAAATAAGTGAAATGGGTCAACCTAGCCGAACTTGACTTTTTCATATTTTCTGATAGAGCGGGTCTTCTTTTACATTATGCTAAAATTTGGTATCATAAATCGGGCAGGAAAGTGTTTTTTTTTAGCAGTTTATCTCGAACATTTTTGGTAGAATAGTGTGATTAGGTGTGTCTTTAGAATCCCTTTTTCATTTCTGAAAAACCTTGTCCACACTCTTCACTTTCAATTCTAATAACTTTTGAAAGGATAGTGCTACTGCTGTGAAAGTTGGTATTAATTATGGACAGAATGTGTTAATGAGGCATGTTTAATTTCAGTTTAATCTGATAATTCCTTCATTGTTGTTACTCTGGTGGTTTACTTCCTGTTTTTTGTCCCACTCATCGCACAGCCAGCACGGTTTGGTAAAGATTAAGCGCTTGAATAGACACTGTACTTCAGAGCCTCTTTTCTCAGTTCACACTTTTCCTGAGTTTGTGCTTTCTTTCCAATATTTAAATAGGTTAGGAGAGTCCATTTGATTTGAGTTATACATCATTTTAAAGCTTAAAGTCTGCTCTTTCAGAATATGGTCTTAACTGAAAATTCATGTCTGGCGACTTTTTGTTTGTTTTGAGGTGCAGGGTCACATTTGATTTGAGTTATACATCATTTTAAAGCTTAAAGTCTGCTCTTTCAGAATATGGTCTTAACTAAAAATTCATGCCTGGCGACTTTTTGTTTGTTTTGAGGTGCAGAGTCGTATATATATATATATATATATATATACAGGGTGGCCCAGAAAGAACGGAACACCTAAGATCTTTAATTTCAGCAAAATTGTTGCAAATTAAATGTCATTATTTTGCATACTCTTAGAAAGGCCATTCTTTTTCCAATAGAATGTCACCAAGTTCTTTAATTTTGGTTAATGCGTTATGATTTTAGGACCATTTTTGTGAACCCTTGCAATTTACAAAACGTGATCATTTTTCACTCTCAGAGATACCGAAACTGCTGGAAAATAGCGAGGTTTATTCAAATGCATGATTGGCAGTGACGTGAGTTCATGAGTGGTTTAGGAATAAAACCCGTGCTTTTAGAAACACCGTAATTTCACAATAGATGTCTCACAGTCGTAGGGTAGCGGAGACATCTCTGCAACTAGCAAAATCTGCTGTCGCGAACTGGTTTCAAGCCCGGTGAGACATCCCATAAAACGACACAGCAACATGCTCAGTTTCCATTGTATTTATCAATGTATACGAACTCATGTCACTGTCAATCATGCCTTTTCATAAACCTCGCTATTTTCCAGCAATTTAGCATCTCAATGAGCCCAACAGGTCGTCTCATTCACAATGATAACGGGCAATGACAATCACATCGTCCAACTTCACAGTAAAGAGCTAGGAGCGCAACGTTGGGTGATGTTTTCCACATTCCACATAATAGTGAACGCTGCTAGTTCTTTGGCAAGCCGGATATGCTGGAATTCTCGCTGGTTTCGGTATCTCTGAGAGTGCAAACGATCACATTTTGAAAATTGGAAGGGTTTACAAAAATGGTCCTAAAATCATAACGCATTAATCAAAATTAAAAGACTTGGTGACATTCTATTGGAAAATATGACCTTTCTAATAATATGCAATATAATGACATATTTGCAACAATATTGCTGAAATTAATGATCTTAGGTGTTCCGTTCTTTGTGGGCCACCCTGTAAATACATATATACATGTATATATATATATATATATATATATATATATATATGTGTGTGTGTGTGTATATATATATATATATATTATATATATAAAATGTATATGTATATATATATATATAAGTCTATATATATATATGTATAATATTGTGTTAACAGTGATCGGGTTACATTTCGTACTATAGACTCTCATTATGTAATACATTGTTTTCTATATACTTACGCAGGTCTGTACATAAAAACAATACGGTGTCGAGGCATCAATTCGTTCGATGGAGGTCGACTTCACGTCTATTTTCTCCTACTTCATTAGAAATAAACATTATCTGCAATGCAATCTTAGTTACCTTCATATTGCTATACATTTCATACAGACTGAATAATTGGGTGTACATAATCTCCGCGTGGGATGAAGTGCCCATATTTCACACTCAATATGTTATCTTGCCTCAATATCCATGGATCCACAGTACTATCTGTAGGTGGAACTTTACGAAAGAATACCTAGACAATCAGGGCTTTTTAGGTGCCATGTTTCTGTCCATGATCATCAACTTCAGATGTTGGGTCCGTGATTTTCTTCCCATTACTGTTTCGCAGTGTGCTAAGATTGTTGCTATTAAATGTCAGAGTGCAAGCTTTCTTTCGTGAGTAACTTGATGTTTCAAGATTTCGTCACCTATCTGGACATGCATTGCAAATGGATATACATAGTTGGATTGCTGGTTGAGTGAATGACAACATCAATGACTGAATGGATTACTGATTAATTAGCAGACGAAAATAATGTACTGCAGATAGAGATACAGCAAACAGCAATCATAAATACTATTACTGTATTATTGTAGCACTCGATGTGTAAAATTAGTTAACACAGAAGAAGTCTGAATATACAATGCAATTTTAATACCTAGCCAACTGAGGTATCACTTTACAAATTTGAGTACGAGTTCAACAGGGCATACATGTATTTGTCATTATTATCGTTGTCTTTATACCCTGCAGCAATGATTTGAGAAAATAAATCCCCCCCCCAAAAAAAAAAAAAAAATCGAGGACAAAAGCTAGCTATAAACTATCCACTAAACACACACACAAACTCACACACACACACACACACACACACGTACATATCTTCTTATACAGTAAAACGCGAGGTTTTTGTTGTTGTCGCGGCCTTATGTGTTTCCTGTTTTATTCCGGCGTTGCTGGATTGTCTATCTCCTCCCAAGCCGTCGGCTCCGGGCCGCCGCGACCGGTGTCGTCGGCCGCGGTCCGAGAGTATCCTGCACGGCGCGGGTTTCGTCCGCGCTTCGCCTCCGTGTCGACGTCGAGGACGACAAAGAAAAATTAATTAGATAGATGAATAATGCATGTTTGCGCGTGACGAAAGAGCCGATCGTTTTAATATTCACCGAAATCTGCGCTGGACTCCTGCGTTCTCGATCGTCCATCTTTTAGCTTGCAAAGACAGTGGGATAAAAGATGATGGGGTGCCGCGAAATATCTGTCATGTTGGCGGACACGCACGCACGCACGCACACAATGTACTCACGGGTATGCACTGTGTGTGGCCTGCGCCTGTGTGTATGTATTGACGCTGGTTTCACAACACACTATCTGCGTGCGCGTGATATGGACTCTCATACTAGCATTATTATACAAATGATGCACAGGATAGAGTGCGTTAGTGGAGATGCATCTCCACAAACGCCACGAAATAATCCTGTGCATCATTTGTTTTATAAAATGGGTCGAAAACTATTAAACAGCATTTTTCACGTACCTTTGTGGGTCAATACCAGCCAGCTACATGTAGCACTCGCTCAAGTCCAAAAGTCAAGATGTCCGAAGATGTTAGTCCCAAACACATTACGCACTTCGCACTCGGAAATCCCGCACATATAAGTACTGTGAGATGTGTACGTATAAGAGTATACGTACGCCACATGTATGCACAAGAAAGGCCGGCTGGCAGCAGCCCGAACTAGAAGTTGTTTACAGGATTGACAGCGCGTATAGTAGCGCGCGACTCATTTGTAACAACTAATTGAGTGCGCACTGCTAGTGTAAACATTGTGACGTCAGGCCGTGCATGTTAGTGAGAAATTAATGCACGCACACGTGACTCATTTCAGCGCTTCCAATTGGCTACATTCTTGAACCCATTTTATAAATACAAATAGTGCATGCTCTATGATGCACTATACTAGATTAGAGAACGACAAATACTAAATCATCCCGAGTGCTGTTTTGTTTTGAATATAACTGCACGAAGGATAATCTAGTATTTGGAGTTCTATAGTCCAGTTCTGGTGCATCAATAGAACATGCACTAATTGTTATAGTAAATAGGTCCCTCGATCTACATGTATTTTCCGTAGGTCTAGGCCCTAATTTAGATCTAACAAGTCTCACCGTACCGCCCGCACTGCACTTGTTGCACGCAAAGTTAACCACAACCTACTGTATAGTTTACGTACACAGCGCGCGACGCTAGTATACAAATGATGCACAGGATAGAGTACGTTAGTTCGCCTCGTGCGTGTTTCACAATTGTACGCCACATTATGCACCGGCCGGCCGGCAGCCCGAACTAGAAGTTGTTTACAGGATTGACAGCGCGTATGCATGCAATTCAAAGGAGCCGCCGCGCGCACAGACGATCGGCAATAGGATTTAACAAGCAGTGCAATGGGACTAGAATAACCAAAGCACACGTGACTCATTTCAGCGCTTCCTATTGGCTACGTTCTTGAACCAATTTTATAATACAGCCTAGCCGCGTATGCGTATTGCACATCACAACAATGCAGGCTTGCGTATAAACTCCTACATTCTGCGTCCAGTGCTCTACGCGCGCATAAGTTGAAATGTGTGGTCTTGTCACCTACGTCCCTCCCTGGGCCCTGCAGCGCGAATCTCTCCGTACATAAAGCGTAGGCACGCGCTGTAAGCGTTCGGTATAGTGGCACGGTCATGCCACTATACCGGAATTTTTGCACAGTCACGTGATACTATCCAACCAATCACAACGCAAATTTCACTCTACCTATTTACTATTATACAAATATAGTGAATGGTCACAAGTGCAATGGTGCAAGATTTCGCACGAGGTGAAAGATAGAGGCGCTCTATTCAACGCTTGTAAGCGCGCTTGTAATTGTTGAGTGCGCGCGGCACATGTTTGTTTATTGTGACATCAGAGCGCGTGCAGTGGAGCATTGTGGTCAAACAAAAATTGCACTGCTGACAGCAAGAGCGTGCAATGGAACTTTTCACTAAATGTCATGTAATGGGCAATCGACCAATCGGATAGCTACATTCTTAATAGGTGTTGTATAAAGTAATACACGGCGCAGTCATACAGGGCATTTACGTACAGTTTGCCATTGGCGTGCCCAAATGAAAACAACGAATGCTGTTATTTTATTGTATTTTGCACAATTACGGGATACTATGCAGCTCAGGTAGGCCTCCTTCATTGAGTTTACTCAACGAGACCAAATTGGTTAAAAATTCATTTATTATGTTACGACCAAAATCACTCTGAGAATGATCGCACAAAAGAAACAATCAACTGATGTTCAGGCGGTTTATTAACAGTGATATTGTGGGTACATACTGGTAATCGGCGTCATATCAGTACAACAATGATCAATAGAAACAATTACAAATCGGTAATGGAATCACTTACATGCATCCAAACTATCACAAAGTCGCTACAGTTCCCTGGTAGTGTCCAGATACGATGTTCGATGCACAAATGAATGATCCGCGATGCACCGATGAATGATTCCTGCGACGTAAATCCAGAGGCACAGGTTACAATAGTCCGCGTTATAATTCCAGGGTATATGTCCACAATAGATCCACGGTATAATGTTCGCAGTGAAATGTGCAGATCCAACGACCACGTCCAGTCGATGCGTTGAATGATGATTCACTTTGTATTGTCCAGCTAGGAATCCAGCCCGTCACAGCTTTGCCGTAGCAATGTCCATTGACGAAAAACATGGAGTCTATCTCCAATGAAGGCAAATTAATTCTCTGCAGACAAAAATGTCTCCCAGGCCAAGTATCTCCACAAACATAACAGGTCAGCAGGTAACACAGGACTGACTATAACAAGTCGCTTCAGAGCCAGAAGTGACGTAACTCTCAGAGCAGAGGTGTTGGGTACTCTGCCTACTGCAGAATTTCTCTGGCTTATATACTATCCATTCACCCCCTTCTAGCACATTCTGTAACTCTCTCCAACCTGGGGCCACACATTCTAGCTAGTCCAAGTTCCAGGAATCCTGGATGATTCACTGCCTATGTTATAACTATGTACAAAACATCATTACCAAGAATAACTACCAATCACATTGGGCTACAGGGACAGTGCCTCACTCAGCCAAACATGTAAGCACTTCCCAGAACATTCTGGAATGGGTGAAATCATTCTAGATTGAGTGAGTTATATTGTATTTCCTGTTGCATGCATGTACTGTATAGCTACATTGTATACCACCTAGAAAATTCTCCACTGATCTGGTCAGCCTGTATGTACTATATCTATACCACATAGAATGTTCTCCATTAAACTGGTCAACCTGTGTACATACACATTAAAACAACCATGCATACAGTACATCATACATGTACATAACTACTAGTGTGTACATTTGTGACAATTATGACTAAGCTACTCATTTGGAAATGCTATCATAGCTTGATTAGCATATCTATGCCCGACAAACAAAATGACACCAAAAAGGTTTTGCCACCTCAGGTGGTACCAATAACCCATTTTTCGGGTCTTGGCCCATGGACTATAGAACCTCCTTGGTGCGACGCCTTCGAGTGAAACATGCCATTATTGTTCTTGGTTCGCAGACAAATTGAACGCCTAAAGGGGTCTCGTGTCTCGTAGTTTATGCAAACGTGCAACATTATGTATGGTTGTTGCGGTGTACAACGAGTTTCAATAAATTCAAAGTACTAGTGTGTACATACGAATAGGACGGTATGAGTGGGTTGACTACTTTATCATAATTATGTAATATCGCATGTAGTTTTGTGAAAAACATACTAGGCCATTATTTTTTCTTTAACGAAGCTCATTCCATCCTGTGGTAAATCAAACATTTGTTTGCATTTGTATTGTTTTAAGCGGCTGGATTTTAACACCCTCACCGATGGGTTATCAGCATATAGCCTTATGCACACTTATCTGTGGGATGAATTTATATAACAACTTAATGTTCTTATCGTTCTGTATATACCAAAAGTTGGATTCTGTCTTGTAAACCATCAAGCTAAAAGGAATAAAGGCATCTAATCGCCTTTTTGGTTCCATGAATACCCCATTCCAAGACGCACGCTCACACACACACACATACACACACAAGACACACACTCACAAAAACAGCTCTAGTTCCTCCTCCCCCAACCCCTTCCTGCCGTTCCTCTGCCCCTGGGTAAACATGAGTTTCACGTAACAACAAAGGATTGTTTAAGTTTTTTTCACCTTTGTATTACAGTACATGCGGGTGCACTTGAGTTCCAGCAAAGGTGAAACTTGTCTAAATATCATGGCGGGCTCATTGACTCTTCATAACAGCAACCTTGAGCTTTGCTTTGGATACAACTCTCATGGTGACTTTCACGCAAACACGAAACTTTAATAGAACATAGTTTATGCACCAGTATAGCATACATGCACAGATTGTTCTTATGTGGCGTACTTTAATTTAAAACGTCATCCATAACAATCTGGCATATCTGACACTAGGTGTTGATTGAATAGACTACCCTATCGCTCACGTTAGAGATTTTTAGCGTCTCAAGTTGGTATCTCATTGTCTGTGGGAGTCTCTTTTTTCATTTTTTTTTCTTGATTTGTTTGTTTCTTTGTTTGTTTGTTTTTGAACATGGCGAGGGTGTGTCTTCTGACATAGCCAGTGAGCTGTAGAAGGCCGCACAATTTTTGTCCAGTCACTTGGAAATGTATTCATAGCAAATCAGTGCAATTCAATAGAAAGGTACAAACCATTATTTACACAAGGGCGGTGAGTTGGCTCAGTCGGTAGCGCGTCTGCCTCACGATCACGCGGTCCGGGTTCGAACCCGAGTCTGGACTGAGCAATGTTGTGTGTAAACATACCGTCCCCTCTAGCAAGAGGCAAAACACTCTGTCCCTCGGATAGAACATAAAATTGAGGTCCCGTGTATGAGAGAGTCACAGCTCATACACGTAAAAGATCCCGCTTCATTCATTCATCGCAAAGAGCAGGGTGTCTAACCCGGTGAAGTGGTCCCTCCCCACATCCAACTGGACCCCATGGAAGACCAGCTTAGTGTAGCTGAATATGGGCTATCCAGCCATCTTCACAGATGGAAATGAACAGCAACAACAACAACACAGCCATAACGTTCATCCATTAAGATGGAAGTCAATATGATGTAAAAAGTTACCTTCACTCAACCACGCACCAACAAACTAGCTGGCAACGCAGCTTTCTTCTCTTATACTGCTCTCAGGCTGTTGAATACGCTCCCTCCTCTTCTGAAATCATCACCAACACTTGATCACGTAAAACAAAATTTAAAGACATACTTATTTTGATATCCCTATAAATATATGCACTGGACTTGTACCATCACTGTCTGGTAATTTGTATATATTTTATCTTCCATGGCGACCAGGGATGACATCTCATAGCGCTTTGTATTCAGTGGAAAAGGCGCTCTGAAAATATCAACTATTATCATTATTATTATAAAAAGGCCTTTTCAACCAGTGCAAACAATACAACTGAAACAGATGTTTGAAATTGACAGAACAGTTAGGCTTAGTAACCCGTTAGTCTAGGAAAAACCTGTCACCGTATAAACTCTGGAGGACTAATTTAACTTGGAGGTTGATGGTATTCAGCAGTCATTGAAACTTTCATTCTTGTGTAAGTGGTTACGACGAAACGCTATCCCACAGAGGGTAATCAATTATGAATCAAAATACAATCATAGATACATACACACATACATACACATATACATACATACATGCGATGTTAATGTTACATCTTGAACGCAATGACATCTTCAACATGCTCGATTATAATGGTTGAATTCATTAACTTTTTTTATGTCAAGGCAACAAAACAATTTGGAGCTCTGCGTTAATATTGATCATGGATCATGTTATCATCATACATGTCTTTCTTGATATCAGCTTTTGGAAATAGACGTAGTTTCTCTCTTTTTCTCTCTCTCTTTCTGTAAATTAAATTCAGTTTGTGTTTTATTTACCCATTCGTCCCTTTCTGAGGATGTATCATACCTACCTTCACAGTTTCGAGAGAGGGACTAAGAAAGAAAAATGAAGAAAAATCAATTCACTTCTCCCACACTGACTGAACAGCCACACTTGCGACATGCCTAGCATTAACATATACATGTAGGCTTACATCATTGAGATTGTGACGATGAAGGTCATCATGTAGTTATGTCATTATGTTAATGAAAGTCAATCTGTCAATTAGTTGTAAGAATTTATTAATTGTGACAGTGCACCTCAAAACGAACATAAAGTCGCACACACTGATTTTGCGTGAGGACAGAAAATAAGTGAAATGGGTCAACCTAGTTGAAATTGACTTTTTCATATTTTCTGAAAGAGCGGGTCTTCTTTTACATTGTGCTAAAATTTGGTATTATAAAACGGGCAGGAAAGTGTGTTTTTTAGCAGTTTATCTCGAACATTTTTGGTAAAATAGTGTGATTAGGTGTGTCTTTAGAATCCCTTTTTCATTTCTGAAAAACCTTGTCCACACTCTTCACTTTCAACTCTAATAACTTTTGAAAGGATAGTGCTACTGCTTTGAAAGTTGTCATTAATTATGGACAGAATGTGTTGATGAGGCATGCTTAATTGCAATTTAATCTGATAATCTCTTCATTGTTGTTACTCTGGTGGTTTACTTCCTGTCTTTTGTTCCATTCATCGCACAGCCAGCGCGGTTTGGTAAAGATTAAGCGCTTGAATAGACACTGTACTTCAGAGCCTCTTATCTCAGTTCACACTTTTCCTGAGTTTGTGTTTTCTTTCCAATATTTAGATAGGTTAGGAGTGTCCATTTGATTTGAGTTATACATCATTTTAAAGCTTAAAGTCTGCTCTTTCAGAATATGGTCTTAACTAAAAATTCATGTCTGGCGACTTTTTGTTTGTTTTGAGGTGCAGGGTCACAATTTGACTTATAAGTTTTCATAATGATCTCGGTTCATCTTTTCTGACATAACACAGAAGACATAAAGTGTGTATGACGAGGTACTTCCAAAGGGAAAGGACCTAGAAGGCTATGGATGATGGGAGTCAAACGGAACCCAACTCAAGGATTTTTCGATAACGTGATGGCACGTACAGACTTTTCTTAATTCCTTTGATAATCCTTCTAGTGCATGGATCTGATAGAAAATGCATTTTATAAGATATGATTGCATACGTAAATATTGTCTACTTCTCAGAAACAGAATAACTACAATATCATGAGGCTTCTCACCTTTTCTTTTTCAGTCATTCTCTCAATTAATATTGGAATAAGTTCATACCGATTATAGTGTTGGCCTCCATTGCACCTCTTTTCAATAACATTGTTTGCGCTTCTTGCAGTATTTTTGGAGATGTCACGATTGTTGTTCCAGTTGTCCACAGTTGACTTGTTCTGGGTATGCGACGCCTTCGAGTGAAACACACCATTATATATTGCTCTTGGTTCACAGAATAGTCTACGCCAAAAGTAGTCTCGCGTCTAGTATTCTATGCAAATATGCTACATTATGCGCGGCTATTATGGTGTACAATGAGTTTCTGCATTCAAATTACTCAGTATTCACATACCGAAAGGAATGTATGGGGGTGCATGTTGACTGCTTTATCGTATTATCTCGCATGCAGTGTCTGGACATTATCTGTGGCATGAATTTGTACCAAATCGTTCTTATTGTTTGCAGCATACTCCGTTGGATTCTGTACCCCTCAAACGAAAAGGAAAAACTGCACCCAATCGGGTTTTTTTTTTTATTGTTCCCTGTACCCCATTCAAACACACAGACACACGAACACACAAACACACACAAACACGCGCGCACACACACACACACACACACACATACACACACAACACACATTCACTATAAACAGCTCCACCCCCCCCCCCCCCCGTTTCCGCTGCCCATGTATACACAGGGGAGCTTTAGATCTGTGACGCGAACACTAGACAACTCTATGTCTATAGGCTAAATGTGACCGTGCACCTCAAAACGAACATAAAGTCGCACACACTGATTTTGCGTGAGGACTGAAAATAAGTGAAATGGTTCAACCTAGCCGAACTTGACTTTTTCATATTTTCTGAAAGAGTGGGTCTTCTTTCACATTATGCTAAAATTTGGTATCATAAAACGGGCAGGAAAGTGTGTTTTTTTAGCAGTTTATCTCGAACAATTTTGGTAGAATAGTGTGATTAGGTGTGTCTTTAGAATCCCTTTTTCATTTCTGAAAAACCTTGTCCACACTCTTCACTTTCAACTCTAATAACTTTTGAAAGGATAGTGCTACTGCTTTGAAAGGTGGCATTAATTATGGACAGAATGTGTTAATGAGGCATGCTCAATTTCAGTTTAATCTAATAATCCCTTCATTGTTGTTACTCTGGTGGTTTACTTTCGGGGTTTTTTTTCCCACTCATCGCACAGCCAGCACGGTTTGGTAAAGATTAAGCGCTTGAACAGACACTGTACTTCAGAGCCTCTTTTTTCAGTTCACACTTTTCCTGAGTTTGTGCTTTCTTTCCAATATTTAGATAGGTTAGGAGAGTCCATTTGATTTGAGTTATACATCATTTTAAAGCTTAAAGTCTGCTCTTTCAGAATATGGTCTTAACTAAAAATTCATGTCTGGCGACTTTTTGTTTGTTTTGAGGTGCAGGGTCACAAATACACGTGCGAGACATCTGTTTCCATCGTCCAACCGGGAGGATGCGTTGTTTCAGCGTTTACGTCGCGGGTCTAAAGCTTGCTATAAATATGACTTTACGAAACGACAGAATGATCTTTCAAATTATCTTGCCGCCCTGGAGTCACACTACCTATAGAGCGCAATCGAAAGCTTTTTGGTCTTTAGAGTCACACGAATCGCGGCGAAGTCTCCGCCATTGCATACAGGCCTTTTTCTTCAGAAGTATAAATATAATATCTGATAAGGAACTACCTTTGGGGGAATTTCCTCGTTTTCTCGATAATTGGTTTCTTACTTTATTATCACACAGACAAAGACACAAACACACGTACACACACAAATATGAGATAAATATGATATAATAATTATGCTCTGTATCCTCATATATGTGGCAGATTTCACTTCACGTCACCCAAAGCTGATATTTTGGATTAAAAACTTCTTTTGAAGCAGCCTGTGGTGTTGAGTCTGGCATCCATTGAAATTTGCTGTTGGATGAGATGTTGTTGTTTTTTTTATCTGATGATGATGATCTCATTTAATTATTATTATTTTTTTATTTGCTATTATTAGCATGTTCCTTGGTACATTACATGTTCTATACATGGTCTAAAAATTTCCTCTTCTTCGTTTTTCGAAATTCCTTGACGTCATTCCTGTATCACCCTGTATCATGCTTGTCTTTACATGGTGAAGGCCATGATGTTCCTCCACTAACGTGGAGGGGAATACAGTTTCAAGAAATGCCCTGCGAACCAGAGCAAACAATACAAGTGAAACCGATGCTTGAAAGTAACTTTCGTCCTACATTGTATTTCCCTTTTGTCAATTGTTTCAAAGTGTTAGAAAGAGCAGCTCATTCTCAATTGATGGGGTGCCTAAATAAAGAAGAATTATTGAGTGATCGGCAGTCTGGTTTCAGGAGTAAACACTCCACCTCAACGTGTTTAATGGAAGTTTGTGAAAATACAATGTTATACGATAACCTTGACAAAGGTCGATCTACTGGCGCTGTCTTCTTAGACCTGAGGAAAGAGTTTGATATCATTCCCCATGATCTTCTTATTAAGAAACTGAGTTATTTTGATATAGACGGTATTAAATTACTATCGTTTGAATCATATTTATTAGGAAGAAAGCAATGTGTATCATACAAAGGAATAAGAAGTGATTTTCATCCAGTATCTTCCGGTGTACCGCAGGGTTGAGTGCTTGGCCCCCTTTTATTTATTAAGTACATTAATGACATAAGTAATTTACCTTTTCATATAAGTACGAATATTTCATTGTACGCAGACGATGCAACCGTTTTTTTCTTCAGGATATGGAGTACAGGCTGTTCAAACACAGTTACAGAATGATATTTACTTTTTATGTAAATGGTTGAATGAAAATGGATTAGTTGTCGATACCGATAAAACTAAAGTTATGTTAATTTCTGGTAGAAGAAAGAAAAATCCAGTTTAATTCCAGATTAAAATGGAAGATAAATTGTTAGAAAATGTAACCAAATTTAAAGTATTTAGGCGTTTATATTGTAAATCAGAATTTAGATTGGTCTTTTCAGATCAAAAATATTGTTAAGAAAATTACTCTCTCATATGTATGCGAAAGATTAAGCACTGTCTGACGAAACCAGTACTCCTTCATTTATATTTCACTTTGATGCTTCCTTATATTGATTATTGTTCAACTGTGTGGGGCTCACTGTCGAAGAAAAACTTACTGAGGCTATAGAGGTGTCAAAACATTGTAATAGTGTTAGATGCAACCTATTATACCCCTGTTCAAATTATGTTAGATTCTTTGAACTTACAATCCGTAAAACATAGAATAGAATATGATTATGATGTATTTATGTATAAAATCTTGAATGGCCTTGCTCCCGAATATTTAAGACGAGTTTTAACCCAGCGAGCTAATCCATACTCTTCGAGATAAGTCTCCATGCACCAACTGTATTTAGCTAAACCCACGACCAGGTATAGCAGTCTTTTTCATACACAGCAACGAAGCTATGTCACTACCCGTGTTTTTCAAATCCTCCACCTCACTGCCTTTTTTAAACGTAATGTCCGCAACATCCAGGTGATTACTAGCAGTAAATTTCTCGTTTCTTTGAAAGTTGTACACATGTATTTTTCCTGTCACCTTTCTTTCTCTCCCTCTCTTTCTTTCTCTTTCTTTCTCTCTCTCTCTCTCTCTATCTCTCGCTTTATCTATCTACAGACACTGACGGAGGCTCTCCACTTTTATGAAGTGTATTATTTTGTATGTTTGTATTATTGTTATGTATATATTTTATTGTATCATGAATGTGATTTGTTACAGCAGGGCTTCCCGGTTTCATAAAGAAGACAATAAGCAAAAGAAATAAATAAAATAGAATAAGAACGGTCAGCAATGAAGTTTACCAAGGAAGTCATCAATAAAGTAAATGTTTTTTTTTTCTGACGTTGGTTTGTTAAGTCTGTTTTATCTTGCTTGTTTGTTTGATTGTAAAATAAGTCAAAAAGTCAGTAAATGTGAATGGATTAATGCGGAACAGTCTAAGAAATAAAGTCAATAATGGTACAAGGAACAAATGATGTGACTTGGATGTTGATTTGGATAACTGTGCTTGGATCAAGGTTTGTCCGTTTTGTTATTTTTTCCTGTGGGGGAGGGGGTTGAAATATTCCTTATCATTGGGGAAATAGGGTCATTTTCAGCATGATATGCGTATTCATGTAACAATGACATGGGTTGGAAATCACAGTATTCGTCAAAATGAGCTGCTTGATGGTGGTCTGCATTCTCTGAGTGCTTTTCTACTTATGATTGTGAAAGTTAACATTATAGGTTTATAAACACACATGAAATATCGTGCTGACCTGTCAAGCAGGTTGGCCCTTGAACAATTCACTCTGTATTTGTGGATTTAGTATCCAGATATAAAGGGAATCACAGTCACTTACTTACTACCGATAGGTCTCTGCAAGGTCGCGGAGACGTCTCCGAGACCAGCTGGAGACTTGAAAAAGTCTCCGAAAATATCGAGCATGTTCGATTCTCGCGCAATTCGCCGTCAACCAGGCCATTCTCCAGGAGACGTCGCGGAGACGTCTCCTCGACCACTCGGCGTCCTGCGAGACTCGAGTCACCACTAGGTCCCCACCTTGTCTCCAAGCCAATGAGCTAACCGCTTGACAAAATGGTTGTAGGAATATAATGGAGCTGTGCAATTAGTGACACATTTTCAGATTCATTTCAAGACACCAGTTTACTGTTTTTGATCTATAAATGAGATCTTGTCAAAACAATGGATGGCATTTGATGTCATATGAGAACAGATAAACATGCAACAAAATGCTTAATGTGCAAACACAAGGCCCCTATGCAGATCCAACGATGATTCCGGCAATGGAATGAAACTCCTGCTTGGCTATTACCCCATTAGATGAAGCTTGGTTTTTCATCCAAACACAAAACTCTCTCCAGATTATTCTATTTTGGATCACCCAGGTTTTTTGTTTGTTTGTTTGTTCATTTTTCATCTGAGAAGATGGCTGGATAGCCCATATTCAGCTATGCTAAGCTGGTCTTCCATGAGGTCCAGTTGGATGTGAGGCGGGATCACTTTACCCGATTAAACACCCTGCTATTTGCGATGAATGGATGAAGCGGGGTCTTTTACGTGCAAATGTGTGGCATCACAAAAGAAGATAGACAAAAGAAACAAGTTCAATATGAGAAGCGTAAGAAGTAGACAGCGCATCTAAAGAGAGACGTCATAAAAGAAGGCACCAAGAAGTAAAGGAAAAAAGTAGCAAAGAAAGAAAAAGCGGAGAGAAAAATAAAGTTCCAGAAAAAGACAATAGACGTGAGATGCGCGCGCACACACACACACACACATATATATATACAAATGAAATAAATAAATAAAACAAATAAAAGTGATACTGTCCTCAGCATAAAGAATTTACAGTTTATTGATTAATTTTGAATGATCGAAATATAGCATTGATCCCATGAGGCTGGAAATTTCCGAGTTTGAAGATGATTTTCTCCTCCATCGTCTTTTCTCTCTCTCTCTCTCTCTCTCTCTCTCTCTCTCTCAAGGCAGGTTCGCAGTATACATACCTTGACATCGTTGCAAGTGTGGTTGGCAAGGTTAAAATTGCGAGTAACCGGAAGTCCTAGGGTGTTCAATCGAATAGACCTCAAGTGCTCAGTGACTCTGTCTGCCAGTCGTCTTTTCGTCTCGCCGATATACACCATGCCACAGAGAGTACTCGACAATCCATATGACTTTGCTTATAACGCAGGTGTGCTGCCTTCGAATATGCCATATACCCTTGGGACCCACGGCATCATCGGAAGAGACAAGGGCACAGGTCTTGCATCTGGGTCGCGTGCATCTAGTGGTGCCGGGAGAAGCGTCATCTCGGTTGGTTAGAAGTTTGGAGCGGGCCAGATGTGTGGTTTTTTTTTTTTCAGATGGCGATCTCTCGTGTACGCAGTAATAATAGGATCCACACCAAAGATCTTTTCTCTAGATTGGTCGGAATGTAGGATGTTCAGGTTAGCACGAACAGCACCAGCGATGCGCTCTGTCGTCTTGTTGTACGTCATGACCAGAGGGGTACGGGAGTTGGAAGTGTTGGGCCTCTCCAAGAGTGCTTGTTGTCGGGTAATCCTGCTAGCCGTAGCCTTTGCTTCTTCAACAATCTTAGTGGGGTAACCTCGGTCGGTGAAGAAGCCTGCCATTTCATCAACTCGTCTCCCGAGCAGGATGCAGTGCTGCAGATCCGTCGAAGTCTCAGGAACTGGGAAAAGGGATCGCCTTCTTACAGGATGGGGGATGACAGAAGTCATATCTTAGATAAGAGTGTAAGTCAGTCGGCTTGTAGTGCACATCTGTAGCTAGACCACCCTTGTGAATACTGACCGAGACGTCCAGAAATGTGACACAATCGTCAAAAATTTCATGAGTGAAGAGTAATGGATGGTAATCATTGCAGTGCTCTATGAAACGATCTAACTCATCTCGTGTAGAGGTGACAACACCAACAGAGTCGTCAATGTATCATTTCAGAAGAACTGGTTTCGAATGTTCATATTTCGAAGCAAATATCCTCCTCGACGTGACCCAAAAAAGGCATGCGTAAGCAGGCTCCATCTTGGTGCCTATGGAGACTCCCTTCTTTTGAGCATAGTACTCGTTGGCAAATCTGAAAGAGGACCAGGTGAGCACCAACTCCGCTAATCTCAGGAGGGTCACATCGCTCGGTCTTCCTTGACACAGATAACGCTCTAGATAGTCCTTCAAAGTTCGAAGACCGTCCGCTGTGGGAATGTTAGTATATAATGATGCAATGTGAGATGGTGAAGAGTAGACGCTGATGCTCATTCCCCTGAAACAGAAAATCTTTGAAGAGCCGGATGGAGTCTGATACGCCCGTGTCCTTTCATCATGCGTCCAGCTAGCGTTTTGTTATTATTATTTGTATCTTGGCGTTTCATGCGTCTTCTTAGTTTCTTGCATGTATGTTTTATGTTCAGACTTACTTTGATAAAGGTCTTTGACCGAAACGTCAGTCCATTTTTTTTTTGCCTCCTGCGGTGTTTTTGTTTGACTCCTAAGTTTTTGCTCTTGATATGTATATATATATATACATGTGCATACATATAATGGGCTCCTTTTTATTAAAGATATAATCGATTATAAATTCCCTTACCACACATGCAGCCACAGACTTAACCATAGAAATCAACTATAAAATCAATTATAACCCTTCATAATATATGTAACGTCGCGTCCATGAATAAATGTCATCAGTTCTCGCGTTCTGTTAGGCACGGATGAATTCATCTCTGACAGGCAGCGATCTTGGCGGGGGAGAACAATGACTACACAACCAAAATCTTAAAGTTGAATGAATGCGTAGAGATAATCATGAAGGTAAACAACGTTTTTAGGGGCGGGGAGAGGTTGCAATTGGCGTAAGAATGAATAGGATCCACCAATAGTGCGTGAAGTAGTCACTGTTGAAAGATCATTTACACGGTGACATACTTAATTAAAAAATTAATACCTCATACTGCAGTGGGATAAGGCAGTCAGATATCACTGAATATTCACTATCGATAACACCCTCGAAGAGTCACTTATACCGACCTTGCTCCGGAAAGTAAGGAGAGCGCTGTAGCACTGTAGAGTTTTTCGCCTTTAACGTGAATTCAAATAAACGGACAGGCATTCGCTTGGTTTGCAAAACTGGACGCTCGAGGGTTTGACGTCATTGATATACAAATGTGTTGATTTTGATACAGACTGATTGAGAACGTTTGGAAGTTTCTCCAAATGTGATGGCACGGGAACTACCACTGTTAGTCTTCTTTCTGGCAGCTTTTCGGTTGTGCCACTCACTTTCAAATGTAAGTACATTCACGTTAGTTTCTTCTGAGAATAGTTCCAAAAATAAGAAAGAAAAAAAAAACTACTATCTTCCCACTGCACTTCAGTAAAGCGGGTTGAAAGTATCATGGAAATCAATCTTAAAATAATTGCAAACGGATAAACGTGACTAATGATGTGAACTAAACTAGTTGCATAATGTCCTCAAAATATCATTTAATGATATTGATAGAATACAGCTTCTTCTAGAAAAAAAAATATTTCACCAGAGTGAAATTCTATAATCTTATAGTTCTTTTTTGTTTTGTCTTATTTATCTTATTGGTAAATATTTTTGTTTTGAATGGGCAATTACTAGATGCTCATGTAAGACGGGGATTGTGTTTATTTTTTAATCTTGTTATTGGTATGGCTTATATGGGTTCGAACATTGGCATGCGTAAGATATACTTTTAAGAAAGTGCTAGCGCCTCGTAATTGATTCAAAGAAAGCATATAGTAACCACAAATAAACATTAGATGACATCTTTCGTCATCAAAACTTCGCATTATGTTTGCAAATCTGCGGTTTAGTGCTCCTATTTCCATATATATTATATATATATATATATATATATGAAAGTAACACATAAAGATCGTTTCATTTGACATAAAGAAGACAGCATTATTAACGAGATATGAAACTCGTCACACTGAAGACGAGTTAGGTGATAAGCTGGGGGTCATCTGATATCGGTCACGGGTGATCGACAACGAAAATGATGTTAAGTAGCGACTTGAAGTAATATTGAGAAACATTCGTGAAGTCCAGTACTTTATACAGTCCCATATAATTCAGGTCAAATTGTTTCCGTCATGCAATCAAGTGGAAATTTCATGCGTGTGTCGGCGTGTGCAAGTAAGTCGATTAGACAGACTATGTAACTGAATATTTACCAATAGGTCCTTATAATGTTAAAAAAAACCAAAACAAACAAACAAACAAACAAACAAACCAGAAATCATACATGGCGATAAAGTCTTTTAAGAGTCACCTTCATTTTAACATTTGTATTTTCAAATATGAACTTTGACCATTATTTGCATAACTAAGAGGGCTATGTCTCATCTCGTCGTCATTATTTAATATGATCAGTTTGACAAACCCCATAAGCCTGCAAAATTTTGCAGCAGTCGAAGCAATGTGGTCTGCAACACAAAAAAAGGGATATTATGTGTGTGTGTGTGTGTGTGTGTATGTGTGAGTGTGTGTGTGTGTGTGTGTGTGCGTATGGGTGCGTTTACATGAGAACGTGATTTCTACATGGACGAAGGTGTACTTCATTGAAGAAAAAAAAAAGTAAAAGATTAAAGTATTTTGTTTCGTGCTCTTGTGGGATTCGAACCCGCACGTGTGCAACCTCACGTCTCTGGCGCCAGAGACGTCGCCTTTAACCTCTCAGCTATACGTCTCGACGAGAAAATGTAAGGAAAGTAAGCTTATATGTGAAAGATAAATCAGGAATTGTTTCGTCCACATTCCATTCTCATTTTCAGTTTTAAGCTGCAAAATTGTCAACCTGATGAGGAGATTTGGAAAAAAATAAAATGCATGATTACTGCAGCTTATTATGTCAGCTACAACATACTTAAGTTTCAGAGGAAATAGAGCAAAATCAGCTGAGGTAAAGGTGCTTGAACGTTACGAAGTCAATGCATGGTTTAAAAAGAATCACCTTCCATAGACATAACAAGTAAACCTGGCTGATTTTGAGTCTTTACCTTTAATCACAATTTTCAGTATGATGACGTTATCAAATTGCAAAACAATGACATGGACTTCAAAGAGAAATGTTCAAACTACAGCACATCCGAATTTGGGATAACCTGAGCTAAAACAACAGAGATACATGCAAATGAATGTCAGAAACAGTACCTCCAAAAATAAATTCCACTTTTTCATTTCAGATGACGATATGATGACGTCATCGAGTTTTTCTCGAAATATTGATACTTGAAATGTTATTTACAAGTCATATGCTTTTGTAATATGCATTGAAAAATAGGTTGCTGGACATTTTCAGGAGTTATGACGAAATAAACAAACACATGTTTTTCACTATATTTGCACATAGACGCGCGAGCGGAATTTTAACTTTGACGCCAGTGCATTCCTTTGTTATAGGTCAAAATCGATCGGAAATCTATGGATATTGTTACTTAATGTATCAGAAATCCAAATCAGTCAAAAACGTGCATTTTCATGTTGCTTACGCGCTGTGCGCGCGAAAACGTGCGGACGGACGAGCACGCGCGGAATTTTTTGAAACGTTTAAAATTGTCTGAAACTTCAAGAAAACCGTTCGGTAAGTCATTTTTAGCATTTCAAATTTTTGACGCGCACGTCATGATGACCTGGGTAATTAGCATAGTACAGGACTATCAGACGGGACTTGAACTTTATGTCTACCGAAAATGGTAAAGAAATGGCATTTAGTTATGAAGTTATGATCGATCATTGAAAATCACAAAATGGCGCCTAGATGACGTCAAACATGATTGTCATGAAAATGTTATTGTACTGAGATATTGACATGAGATATGATGACTGAAAATTTCATGTGAATTGCTCAAGTCGTTATTGAGATATTTTGTTCACAAAATTCGTCAGAAAGAAATGGCAATTTCGAGCAAACACAATAGGTGATCATATCATCAGTTGGCGTATCACCTAAAAAATATAAAATGCTACACCCAAAATTATATTGAGACACCAGAGGAATGTGTTGGTACCCTGAACGACTGTGGATATGTGTGATTCACGTTATTTAGTTCCTAGATGTTAACATGAAGACATACTTGCTTCCTAAGCCTTTTAACGACCCCAAAACAAATTGTCATTACTCCCTAATAGATAGAGTGAAAATGTTCACTATCAAAGGAGTAAATAACCGAAAAAAATGGCTTTTGAGTGAAAATGTTCATTTTCACTCATTTTGGACTGACCTCAGGATCACTCCAAAATCTTCGAGTGATCCCTGAGGTAACTCTAAAATGATTGAAAAATGAAAATTTTCACTCAAAATTCACTCTTTTCTGTTATTCACCCCTTCAAGAGTGAACATTAGAGATTTCACTCGATTTTTTTTCTTTTTCTTTTTTCTTTTTTTTTTAGCGAGTACGGTTTTACTCCATTTTGGATTCTCAGTTCATCTGTTTTTTCCTGACTTGGCCTAATTTTGTCACTCATGCTTCTTCCTAGTTCCTGCCTGTCTTCACACCCTGTTAGAGCAGGTATCTACTCATTTGCGATTCCGAACTGCGAAAAATTTAAAATGCAAAGGAGGCGAAATGTAATGTAATTTGGTAGGGAGGGGGCAAAGGTGGAAATGATCCTGTAATGCAGTCGCAATTTTAAGGTGTTACATATCTTTTTTATATACAAGTATTGTAGGTTTTCCCGCGCAATTTCATCACATTTGCATTCGAATTAACGAAAAGACGTTCAAAGTTAAGCAATTTGGGTCACTGCTCTACTCTCACGGTTCATTTTAATTCTTTGCGTATTCAATTTCATTTCATGTTATTCCTTTTATATCATATTATATTCAATCTAGAGAGAAATTCATTCAATTCTAAGACTCAAAGTTGGCATTCAATTTCGCGCCAGCTCGATAGACGTTCAAATTCGTGCCAAATACCAGTTTCAATTTCATTTATAGGAACACAACTTAGCACTTTGAACGTTCGAATTAAATCAACATACACAACTTCGACGGGCCTTTTTTCGCTGTCATATTGGATGATACAATTTCTTTTTCATTTTAAAGCCTCATTTAATCATCTTAATTGTATTGTATGTATTTCTTTCCTGTCGATCTTTTTTTTTTTTCACTTTCTATTCATCCCTAACAGTATGGATGTAACATTTAGGAAATACCTATATCCCAGAATATCTTAGGGGTCATATAAGTCCAAATCCATATTGATTCATTTTGATTTCATTCCTTATATAGTTTCCCATGTCCATACCTTAAGTTGCCGCAATCGGATCAGCTGAAGATAGACCTATTTCACCAAAGGGTTATATCGCCAGTTTTGCTGGTTGTCAAGGTCATGCTTCATCCACTAATTCTGTGCGTATTCGAGATGTTCACGCATACTCTGTAATATGTGTTTGAAAGTGGGGTTATACGAGTTATTAGCTAGTATGAGTATAAAGTCACATTTCAAGGTATATTAAGTTTGCTTATTCAAACAGCTGAATAACTACAAGAAATAAAAGCAGGCAACGAAAAAGACTGTCCATACTTTGTAATTGAAGACCTGAATATAAGAAAGACCCAAGTCCAATGTTTGGTCAAAATTTAATTCAGTTTGACATGGGAAATTGTAGCTTATGCGTGGACTCATCTTGTGTAATGATAAATCCTAATTAGCCCCGGAAGTGCCTGAAATGAATGAGTGTTTTTTAAAGTTTACTCGAAATGGCCTTCCATGGACTTGGGTCGTTCTTATATTCAGATACTCAGTTGTTTGCCTTATCATGAATTCGAATACCTTAACGCTCTCCACGGCGGTGCTGAAGCGAATTTGAATCCGTTGCACTTGCATTTTAATTTTGAATGCCCTTTTTACACCTCTGTTTGAGAAACTCAAATCGCATGCTGATGACATTAAATTGAATGAACTATTTGTAGTTATCTTTTTGAATGTCAATCTCGGTGTTCAGTGAAATTCACTCGAACTTGAATGACCGCATCCTTATATCGAATGCAAATCTGATGAAATTAGGCGGGAAACATATGACTATTCCTGAGGTGGGGGGGGGGGGGGAGTTTAACATTCATCGGTTTGACACCTGGTGAGTTCGCATTCTTAGAGAAAACATCAGTGAAGAACGAAAAAAACCAACAAAACGTCTACAGTCTTTAGGTTTGAGACTAGAATCTGTTATGCGGAGATATCGGCGATGTGACTGATTATTTCACTCATCAGTAAATGCACTTTTCTTGAAGAAAATGACATTAAATGCAAAAGGAGATCCTGCAGAAGGCAGTAGATGACGTAAAATGTTAAAAAACACCTCTCTTTGCAGTAACCTTTTCACCCAACAATCCCTGATGGAACTAAAGCCGATGATATAGCGTGATGTTGTTGTGATCATCTCTGCGTGTATTTGCAAAGAGCTTTGAACACATTGTAAAATAATGACATCGCATCATTTCACTTCAATGCTCCCAAATCCGGTTTGGTTAATTCTTACATTGGCGTCACTCTTCCTTAAAATTCGTTGGCATACCAAGGACTTTCCTGGGCCAATGACGGGCCTCCTTTTTGTCTTTATTTACCCTTGCGTGTCCTAATGAAAGAGACATGGGGTTCTTTTTAGTAAAGTGGAATATGGGTGGTGCAGTATTGGAGTTAAAATGCCATGACGTCGACAATGACTAAATGTGGAATTCCTCTGGCTCTCGTGTTTTGTTCAATTCCTCCTGCACAATCTAAACAATATGTTACGTTAGATTGATTTGCCATTAGAAGAATGGATCACCAGAACAAATAAACAAATGTAGAGTTTCATTCATTGTTATTTTCATTTTATCTCCTTCTTCTCTGTTCTTTCATCCCCTCCCACGCCCTCTCCCTTCTTTCATCTGTTCATTGTGCATGCAACTCCGTGGCACGCAAGGCATATAGAAACTCAACACGAAGGCGGCTTATACATAAGCATACTATTATTAATCTACTCTTTACCTGTACAACTAAATCAATTTAATCAAACAAGCAGGAACAGTACCCCAAGCTTAAACATTCATATTCTGTATGAATTGTTTTGACATGTTTCTTTTGTTTTGGTCTGATCATACTATTATTAATCTACTCTTTACCTGTACAACTAAATCAATTTAATCAAACAAGCAGGAACAGTACCCCAAGCTTAAACATTCATATTCTGTATGAATTGTTTTGGCATGTTTCTTTTGTTTTGGTCTGATCAAATGATGTTGTGCTAATCGATCCGAAAATTGAGCATAACGGGATCACAGGCCCATGCACATTTCAGTACACCAAACTTGTGTTACCACTCATGGTTCATCTACTTGTATTCTATTACCCTTAACCTGGCCTAATGCCTAATCTAGGCGTGATGTTTATATTTTGCTGTTTACAGATTTATATATGTGTATGTATTAAATACATGAAAGATCACGAAAAATATAATAGAAAGACATGAGGTACGTTGCAAAATATGCTGTCCCATATATCTCTGTCTATATCTATCATTTTATATATATGTAATTTCCACTTTTATTAGTGTTATCAACTTTATAGTCATCTATTATCTTACAATGCAGCAATAACTATTATAATCACACAAAACATGTGCCTGTTATTGTTACTCTCATGCACAAAAGAACAAGGCACTTCCAAGGGCATAGGACACTCTGCAAGTTGCGCAAAAAGAAAGAATACTTAGAAGCTTTGTTTGTTAATTGAAAGATTGACTTTACTCCTTAGATTCGAATTCCTGTCACTGATTAGAGGGCTTACATTACAAAAATATCACACAATGTCATCAGAGTTAAATAAAACACAATTAACAGAGTCTTCACGCCTGGAGGCCGGCTTTTCAGATGAGACACCTATTGGAAAAGAAAAAAAAAACAAAACAATCATTTTCATTCTGTTCTCGGGTGGTATGCTTTGTGTGTTTTGTGCGTGGGCGAGCATGCCCGCGCGTGCATGTTTGTGTGTGTGAGTGTGTTGCCATTCATGTCAAGGAGTATAATGACGCAACCTACTATTTAAATCAAAGAAGGCCTACTTTAAAGGCGCATAGTCCCGGTAGTGCAGAGGGAGCTGTTGATGATACTGCCGATCACCGTTAGCATTGATACGAAGATTGCCGAAGTTGAGCTGCCATCAAGAGTAAAGCGCGTAGGCCTTTAAGGCCCGGTCCCACTGGCCGATGGACACAAGACGTATGCAGAAAGGACACAGCGGACGAGCAAAATTTCGGGGCTGGCTCAATCCGCTTTCATCCGCTCCAGAAATTGACAAAATTGGCGAAAATTTGTGAAAAAAGAATGGAAAAAGAACGGACGTGGGCAGTATGTAGCGGGGATGTTAAACGGATGTTCATCGGAAGCCTAGCGGATGAAAGCGGATGGAAGTGGATGACAGCTCCGACATGTCCGAAGGGGTTTTACTGGGGATAATCGCGAAACGGACGCATAGCGGAAAGAGCGGATGCAGAGCGGATGAAGCGGATGCATCACGTACGCCTAGCGGAAACAAACGCCTTGCCCGTTTTAAATACTTTATAATTATACGACATGCATACGCTTGTAAACATCCTTTCTATTTCCGTACTATTAACGATTTATAGACGTTCCATGTACCATATCTTTCCTCCCTCTTTCCGTTTTCAGCTGAAGCGGATGTGAGTTGCGAGGATGCCCAGAGGATGCATGGAGGATACTGCGGACGTTTAACGTATGGTAACGGACATACAACGTGTGTTGCTCGTATGTCGCGGATTTACATCGTACACGGCGGAAAGTTCATCCGTTCTAAAAGTTTTAAGCAGCTTAAAACTTTTTGCGCGGATGAAATCACAGTGGACGGATGCTCGATGGATAGAGCGTATGAAACACGTTTGCGATGAGTACACAGCGGATGCGTAGCGTTTTCCAACGGATGCCAAGATCTTTTTTTACGGTTTACATCCTCTTTGCATCCGTAAGTGCAGTGGAACCGGGCCTTTAGTAACGTTGCCTTCGTTGTCTTCTTTGCGCATCGTGCAGTCTGTAGTAATGTGCTTCTTATTATGACATCACAAAAGAAGTTTGCTAAAGTTGTCATCCCCCTCAGCCGAATCATGAGCCGAACTGTGATCGGATCACTGACTACAGTGGATCGGACTTCTTCGGAGTCGGGGAAATGTGTCACAGCGTAAGCGCTAAAGAGGAGTCGATAGTGTAGGTCTGTAAAGGAAACTTGCGCCGTGCGCCCTCGTACGCATTTGACTAAACCACCGGGACCATGTGCCTTTAAGGTCACGCCCATGCTGCTAGGTTGTCCTATAACTTCATGTAGGTTCGATTCATCGAGGAGTTGAAATAATTATACTTAAGATTTTGTGAATATCTGAAGCGGATTTGATCGATAAAACTATTTACCACACAGCTGATCCAACTGACTTACATTCAGAAGTGTCTAGTGGAAGGGCAAAATCTGAGCCTCTATTGTTTGTATCCTCTGTATGGCCGGACTACAGGTCAAAGACTGTCTACAGACATTATTCCTTTTTCAAGGGGGGGGGGGGGAGGTTGCACAGTCATTGGCATATAATCCATAGGGAACTGTCAGGAGCAAAAACAACAACAAAAAAAAAAACAAACAAACAAACAAAACAAAACAAAGCAAAAACCGAACAAACAAAATGAACGAAAACGACAGGAAGGGGAAAGGAGGGGTAGTATGTAATGTTAATATTTGTGATTGAAAGCAGAATAAATTGTAATAATATAGGTTTTCCCGGCCAATTTCGGCCAATTTCAATTTAGCCAAATTTAGCGTAGATGATATGTTCGGTATTTCAATTTTATGATCTCTTCATTCAAATTCATTTTTAGAGCATTCAAATTGCCTTTAGCCTCATTCTAATTAACACTTTTTCAACTGAAATTCGTAAAACAACCACTATTCGTTATTTGTTTATTCAATTTAGAATGATATAGTCACGTGATCACGGACATGCTGCACTCGTTCATTCGAATTCATTTCTGGGCATCCAATTCAACATCTTTTGCAGTCACTTTAGCGCGCATGTTTCTGCCTTGGTTCTCTCTTTAATCTTTTTTTTAAATTGTTATTGTTTTGTAAGCGTCATTGCATTTCATATTTTCGCATTCATTTTAGAGATTTTGGCAACAGGTTTTTTTTTTTTTTTGTTTTGGGGTTTTTTTTGTGTTTTTTTTTTTGTGTGTTTTTTTTTTTACATTTCAATGTGCTTATTGAGTCTTCCAGTCCGAAGATGCATGTGGCCTCAACTTATCTGGCCGTTGAGCGCTGGGGCGGCTTTATTCGAGTGTGTCGGGCAGTTCTAGGAAGTCAAGGTTATAATCATCAAATGTTCCTATTATTCTTTTTCTGTCTTCTTGAGAAATACGTCTGCATCTAACTTGTGCTGTCATGACTGTAAGAAGATGAAATTAATCTGTAGTATTGGTACATGTAGGCCTATACATAAAATGGCATGTATGAAAGAAAAGGGGCGTTACAGAACAGCAAACTCGAGTTATATGATGATCAAAAATATGATACTTTTACAGCTGAACAGTGCATGGATGAAACAAAAAGTCACATAGAAATACGCGTTTAAATGTTCTCACCTTTTCAAAAAAAGAAATAACATGACGTTGATTTGAATGAACATGTTCGGAATTATATTACTGCCCATACGCGAAATTGAATGACTGAAATACCCTTTCGGTCAGTGCAGAATTTGAATGGCTGAAGAGCACGTGCCAATTTAAATGGCCGTTTTACGAATTCGAAAGGCACATGTGCAGATTTCATTGATCGAAACGCTAAATTGAACGAACAACTTGCAATTTTGAATGACCAAATGTGCAGTGACGAGGATTTTCGCTAAATAATACTGAATGAACCTTCTATCAAATGGACTGACAAAAGTGCGGAATTGACCGGGAAAACCTATAATAACAATCTTAAACTAGAGACGGATTGGCAGAATAAGCTGAAGCTTACACGATCAGAGCCGAATTTGAACATTTCTTATCAAATCATGTCTTTGCTCAATATTGGGATAGTGTGGCGCCTGCATAAAGGCTTGTTTTCACCGAGCATGCGCATGACGAAAAATGATATAGTCCAACATTCGGAGTACCCTTTCGATTACCGGATAGGGCAACGGGCGGACACCCCATGCAGCATGGCCGACAGTCCATCAGCAGCCTGCATGCCTGCTCTCTACGACAAGAATCATTTAATCAGGGCAGCTGTAGAAGTAGTGACAACACAACTTCGTCATGAGCTGTACGACACCCAATTCTGGTCAAAATAATATTAAAAAATCCCTAAAACGCGCAAGGGTTTATAATAGTTGACATGTTTTCTTACAACTTTAAAACAAACTTAACGTCTGCAAAAGTCTAAGACGACAGAAAAGGAAACATTTTATGCTTTATGTATCTTTTTTTCCTGACTTTCTCAGCTCCACGATGTCTTCACAAAGGAGGAAATGCACACCTATTCCAGGGTTTCCAAAATATCAGGTAAACGTTCATACTTTCGTAGTATTGAGGCTCCGTTAATAGTTTTCAGTTACTCAGAATTCCAGTGCTCCATTAATTCGTTGTGCAACGTCTTTATAAAAATCATTATCATCACTGGAAAAAGGCTACTAAATATTGAATACGAAAATAGAAACTACAGACTTTCTTTTCAATTGTAATTAAAGGATGTCTAAGGATAAAAAAAAAACAAAACGTTCTAATGACTATCAATACAGCGAATCGTTGTATGGTCTTTATCATTTATCAGCACTCTCTTAGTTTCCACATTACGATGATTTTGTTTTTATGTAAAATCATGCAGAATATGACATCATTTTGCCGACATTCGTCAGTCCGTCATCGAGAATTTCAAAGCGTAGCCTCGACGCGACCAACCATCCATTATTGCAGGAAGTTAAATTTACCGCCTTCGGCGAAGACCACCATTTGAAGCTGGAACTCAACAGATGGCTCTTGAAACCTGGTCTTGAAGTGGAGTACTTACTGGCCAATGGCACGATTCGAAAGGAACCGATGATGACAAAGAACTGTCATTACTTTTCCACGTCTCTCACACATCAACAAGCAAAAGGCGCTCTCAGCACATGTGATGGCATGGTACTTCCAGTTGATATTAAAAGAAATACTGGTTGTACTCTGAGGCTTAAGAGCTGTAGTTATATATTGTTTATCTATTCACGACTATTGTGAATATCCTGTGCAATTTAGACTTAACAATTTAAGTTTCACTGTGATTGCCTTCAAAGAAATTAAAAATTTGGTTTCTTGCCAGTATGACTGGCTTGATTTGTGACCCTTCTGGAATTATTATCTTCTTACAAAAAAAGATGTCTTACAACCATAATAGTTAGTGACACTTCAAAAGTACTTTTGGAGAAATCATCCCGACGAAAATATTTTCCCTGAAAACATGATCAAGAATTTCAATGTGATTAAAAAAATCAAGCAATCAAAATTTCTGACGATGACCATTATACAATTATATTTTAGCCATCCACTTTTAGATGATGCGTAGAGTTAAGTATTTCAGTCTTTTATGTCTTATATTATATATAATGGTGTTTTTTCATGTATGTGTCACTACATAAGTATGTATACCGGTAATTGTACAATGTGCCGAATTCATTAAAAACACATTTCATATAAAAGCATGTGTTTATTGGATTTCGACCAGTTCAACCGTATGTCTTTTCATGTTTACGAATATTACTCGATGGTGTATTTTCAGCGGGGTTCCATAAGTGTTGGGAATGAGATTCTACACATCGAACCACTCAAAGATGACCAAGCAAGAAGAGTTCGTCGTAGTGACTCCTTGGCAAGCCATCCTCATGTGATCTACAAGCGAGATGCGTCCAGTGAGGAACCGGCTAAGTGCCCTGTAGAGCAACGTAAGAATTACATGTTTTTCTTTTTTCTTGTCTGCATCCTCTCAAAAATTTCCCCGGCTTCAGTTTTTGGTGTAACGTATTGTATGACGTTTAGGATTTCGTTAATTATATTACCTCAAGTTTCATTCCCCTACTATCACAAACGAAAAGTGTTAACCGGCGATTGTGTTCTTGCGACCAGCTAACTGCATTTTTTTAATTAGAGGTATTTGTGATTACAGCTGCTAAAACCAAAGAAAATGATAAGAAAATGCAGGATATTTTTAATCATAACTTCTATAATATTCCACGTTATGCCACGAGTGAGGTAATTACTGAAAAGATTAATTTTGCTCTATCTGACGATGGACTTAGGTTGAAATGTTAAAACTGGCGCTTAGCTAATTTCGCAAAAACTCTCTCTACATAGATATAAACATGTATAAGATATGCTGTGTAAACATGTTGCCCTGCATTACGAACTCATAGGAAATAAAAAATAAGGATTATCTAGAATCCCTCATGGATATCGGCTGATTTGGGAGTGGGGGGGGGGGAACAGTTATATAGGCCTATCCTTTTTCGGTTGAATTTCAAAAAGTGAAAGGGTGGAGAGGATATTAAGTAAAGTCTTGAATAGTTTAGACGTTTTGTTTTTGTTTTTTGTCTCAAGTCGGTTTTCTCCAGTTTTATTCCTAAGTGATGTGGAAGTGTGCATACAAAATCCAGCAGAAGCTTTAAGTCAAAACGGTGTAGCTTTGATATTGTTAAATCTCTAATGCGATATCATAATAGAGTGCACAAAGTTTAAGCTTAAACAGTTGGATGCCCTGGTTTCACTAGCACAGTCATCTTTCAGTGTCTGTAATTCCTGAAGAAATCTTTGGATGTTTTCGCGGTAGTCTTTGTTTTTTTAATTGCTCTATTACCATTAGTTTTGGATTAAAATACACGTAATTAAAAAAACAATGTTTCGCATCACTGTGCTATCTTTTCCATTTTTACTATGTAGATTGGTACCAGTGAGAGATTGTGTTGCATATTCCTAAGTATTCGTTCTGATCATTTTTCTTTTTCAGGAGATGTCGATGGTAATAGCGGTGGCGGTGGCGATACTGCATCTGGAAGCGAGACAATCTACGACGGCCCGTACCTCGGTAGAAAGTACATTGAGATCTTCTACCTTGCAGACAGCTTGGTCTACCAGGAATTTGGAGACGAGACAGAAAGCTATGCAATGAGCGTCCTGAACGTTGTAAGAATTACTCTATGACCTCAGATTACCGTTGACATCTTATTGAACAAGGATTAATTTCAACAAATTGAACTGCAAATGTTTCATTAAGAAAGGGACATTTTAGAAACAAAAAAATGGAAATGATATAAAAAGATAATGAAACTGTGATATTTGTTATAATGGAATATCATCCAAATTACGTAAGGTGCGAAGTCATGCAATGGTCTCATGTATCTCTCATTTATCTGTGCAAAATTCCAACTGAATTAGAATTGGAAGGTTTGAAAGTATGATTTTGATTATCAAATGATTGAAATAGATATTACTAGATTATATCGGCAATAATGGCTCTTGAAATGTGAAAAAGACAATGAGTTTCTAATTTGTTGGTGACTATTACAGAATAAAATCTTTATAGCAACCCTTCCCATTTCTTGTAAGATTTCCATGTGACTTCTGGAGTTCTGTTTTTTTTTTTTCCTTCAACGTCTAAACTGCACTTATACATGAAGAGGACTGCGACCTAATCCTCATGTCTCAGTTTCATCGGACCTGTTTCTGTGGTAGTGCATGCGTTGCACTGTCCAGAAATTGTGCTAAGATGGATACACGATACAAGGAACGTTCAAATTCGCCTTTGAATAAACCAAACTCAAGTTTTCTCATGAACTGTGCTGTTAGAATGGCCCGGAAACTCTTTGCTATACCATAGGATAATTGCCCAGGCATTTTACTAATATAGACAGCGTAATTTCTAAACCTTTGTACACTTCCGTGTTTCCACACTCATTTGATCATCTTTGAACATGAATCCTTGACCATACTAAACTCGTTTATTCCATAATTATTATTTTTTTTTTTTTTAGACTGGTGACATCACTTATGAGCTAGTATGAGCAGCGTCCATTTCTTTGTTCTCATTCTGCTCAGTGTTTACGTTTTGTTTTTGTTTTTGTTTTGTTTTTTTACCATTTCACTTATATTTGCAGATGAGTCGCAGATTTAGTGACCCAAGCTTGGACATTGACCTACGGATTTCAGTGGTGCGATTTATGATAGCCACCACAAATACTTCAACGGTAGGGTCCCATCTTGATATGCTCTTCCGTTTCCTTCTCCCTTTTCCTCTATCTGTCTTTCTAGAAGCTATTTGTGACCCGCTACAACAAAGGGATCCGAAAGTCGGGGGAAGACAATTTTCTGAAAATTGCAGGACATTATTCCCGTACTCTTCTACTTTAATTTCGTATATAGCACAACTCATAAAAGTACTTGGTTGCGGAAAAATCAATGATTTTATTACCGCATGTCAAGTGGTTGAGGAAATCAGACCTTTACACAAAGTAGGAAGATAAGCTAAAAGTTTTCAGAAATATAAACTCTAAATAATAAAACGTTATACAGAGCTTAATTTCAATCATTACTAAAAACGTTAAACTCTACAATGCAGACACTCTATAGAAAGTCAGAAATACGAATATGAAAGGAAAAAAACAATAACAACGCTATTGCCTTAGGAAGAGACACTACCCTTCAGTGCTGAAACTGACTTGTTGATATACCATAATGACATGAATATACTCATGGCGATCCGAGTTGATCAAGCATTGTTATTTCATTTTTCACGAACAATTCTTATTTCGTAAAACGAATATCTGAATTGTAGGAAAATGAGTCTATATTTTTCATATTTTGAATTCTCCTTTCGTGTTTTGTTTGAAGATAAAGATTAAGTCATAAGGCGACATAACAGACTCTTATCGAACTGACTAAGAAAAGTGCGAAGAAGTTTATCATATTGGCTTGAGTAATTTTCAGAGCATGTATTAAGGAGTTTTGTATTTTCATTTGGTGTTTTGATGGAAAGTTATGTTGAATTCAGTCATAACATAATAGTATATAGTAGATTCCCATTAAACCAAGTAAGAAAATGGCGAAGAAACTGATTATTTTATAGCCAAAAATATTTTCTCAGAGAATGTTTAAATCAAACGATCAAACGTATAGTTATCTTAAAGCCCAATTCATTCCTAATGTGCCATTTCATGCATCCCTTGTCTATTCTGCGTAAAATAAAACAAACTGAAAAATAAGTTGAATGTAACTTATTCTGATTGATTTAATGCATAGTTAGTGATTACTTATAAAGCAACAGTTTCTAAAGAAAATTAGTCGTACAGAGTTTAACAACCGTTTCCGTTAATGTTAAATAAAGCACTAATGCTGGGTTTTTAGTCCGTTTGCAAATGGTAAATTATGCCTTTAATGCAGGCGACTTCCCAGGATGGAAGCACAGTGTCCTTCACCGTGACACCAGATGCAGATAGAACTCTGGATGACTTTTGCGAGTGGCAGGCCGAACTCAGCTATGATGACGATGAAAATCAGGACGATTGGGACTTGGCTATCCTTTTTAGCGGGTAATTGTACTTCCTATAGATTTTAAGAGGGGTCATGGACTTGAAGTGAAGTACGATAAGCGCAACAAGATCACCAAGGAAGTAATCAAGCATGCTTGAAAGCAATTCACATGGCAGCGGCGGCTTCAAGTCTCCTCCAAAGGACTAGGCAATAAGAATTACGTGCCTTGCCTAGAAGAGTGCAACCACTATATGCTTTCACGAGACTCAAAACCAAGGAGACCTGAAGATTAAAGGGATGTATAGTTTGGTTGATGATGGGAATTCAAATTTTAACTTTTGGGGAGATAATTAGTAACTTCTTATGACATATTCAATAACATACATTCCTAAAAGGAAATCATAGTTTATTTGATGAAAATTAGTTTTGATGATTTATGGCTGGAGTATCCAAAAACAAATTTTAAAAAAACCTTCTTAATAAAACGGTAGGTCCAACCTTTTATTAGAACATTTTTTTTTTTTGGTTGGAAATCTCAACCATTTCAAAACCAATTTTCGTCAAATAAACTTTGAATTCCTCTTAATATTGTATGATTTCATATTTTATCTTTGTCCTCGGTCTCATTCGGAGCCAAGACGCATCCACTTTATCACATTTAGAGTTTTCAGTATATACTTGATACTGTACATTGTATATACTTGTATGGTAATGAAAAACTTTAAATTTCAGAGAATACAATGTCTATTCACAAACAAAAACATTTGAAATTTGTTCAGAGCTGAATGTCATTTCCAACACAACGGGTAAAGGCCAAACGTGAAAAGACAAACAAAACAATTTCTTTTATCATTCATTCTATGTATAAAAAGACACAAAGCAGTTTACTCTGTCGAGGATTCGTGTTTGATTATTCTGTGCAGATAAAACTCCCATGAAAATTAACAAATTAATGTAGTTGTCGAATATTTCAAATTAACGGATTGGCAGTGATTTCTGACTTTATTTTGTTTAAAGACGATGTTGGTTTGTATTCTATTATAAAATAACACACTTCATGTAAAGCAAAACCAACAACCGTATATTATAAAATATGTATAGGGCCTACGTGTGTTATTATAGCATTAGTCCTTTGATTGTCGTTTGATATACACGATCGATTGCTTCATTGTGTGAAAATAGCTTGATTAGGGTATCATAGTAATGTAAGTGTGCAAGTGTGCATCTGCAAGGAAGATTACATCATATCTTTTTTTTTTTCCAGGGAAGACATCCATTCATCGAATCAGTATAACCTTCTCGGACTGGCTTACGTAGGGGCAGTGTGCAGTCTGCATCGCAAGTGTCAGATCACTGAGAACAGCGGACTGAGTGCTGGATTTGTGATGTCGCACGAAAGTGGTCATAAGTGAGTTCAACATATCATGTAAGACAAGCACTGTGATTGTCTGTATATTATACATGTGACACACACACAAACACACACAAACACTCACACACATACATAATGGTTAACAAATGGGTGGTAGTGAATATGCATGTAATGTACACATGTTTACGTATAAATCATTATATCCACTTACTCAACATTTGTTCGTGTGTAGGAGTATGTAATTTCTCGTTTTTTAGTCTGGATACAGCGTTGTCAAGTCAAGAATAGTGCGGGTTCACATCTCTTGGAGTTACAATTAGCTCAATATTAAACAAAGTAATCGCCCTCATCTAAGAGAAAGGGATGAATGGACTTTTAAGAGTGAACAGAACTTCCGTGATCACGTGATTGAAACCTGACTGCTCATTATCTGCCAATAATTTGATGTCTTGTTGACACAATTAAATGTAACCACCGTCTAATTTTGTTAGTCAACTCTTGAAATGAACAAAATAAGAATAACACAACTGTGATGATGATTCACAATGATTGTCATTTCTCTTAAGAACAAAACAAAACAGTTGAAGTCACTTTGTGTATTATTGGAGAAAAATCGGTGTCAAAATTCCTTAGCCAGGCTACTGAACCGGCAGTGTGGCGCCCCATACTATAGGGCTGTCAAAGAAAAATGCATCATCGTCGCAATTAAAAAACACTTTATCAGCGAAATAAAATATTACGTACAAAATACGAACAAGATCACCTTGAAAACACATGTCTCGGAGTTACATTGATGTGAATACCTAGAAACCATACTCTTCAAGGAAAGAAAATAGGCAATTGATATCTAAAGATGTGAGATTGTTGTTGTTGTTGTTGTTTTCCTACGAAATGCTGTAGCCATTCCACATTAAGCTGCCACATGCCATGGTTATTGTGATCCCCCTCCCCCTCTAGACAAATGTGGTTCTGCCATTGTGCATATTTCTGGTTATTCAGATCGTGGAACTACCTTGCTCTCACACAAAACAAAATGGTCATTTTAGACTATGCATAGTTTACCCATGCATCACATCAGACCGTTTGACGGCGACACTAAAGCCCTGTTTAAGCAGACCTAAGTGCTGCGTTTACACCATGTTCCCGGCAGATCACCGTGAATAAAACGGGATGGACGTGAGACAACGCGGGGGACCTCATGGGCGAACGGGGCAGTGATTGCCATGGATGCCGTGTCAGATTTTTAAACTGTCAACAATTCATCATGGCATTCAGTGCCGGTTTTAATGAGAAACATTGTAGGCCGTAATATAACGGGGTGAACGCGACAAAATGTGACACCACGTAATATGTCGTATCAAAACTTGGAGGCGCTACGTATTGAGACGCAACGGAATAATCATAATTATTGTGTATAGTCTAACCTAACCGGACGCCGTTGAGAAGAACGGCATCTGATAGCTGCATGTTCACCCGAACATATTACTGACTTTTATGAAGACACAAAGACCTAACTAATTGAACTTGTGTCTGTAAATGTGCCTGTGTAACGTCTCGTATCTCCAACGTTGATACAAAAAGATGGTACAGTTTCGGTTGAGATGGGGCTTTAATTTTCCAACTTTTTTTTCGAATAATGAGAAACTTTTTCATGAAATATGGAAGAGAATTATAAAGCATTTGATTATAGAGCATTAAAACACTGGTTTGAAATGGCTGAGATATCCAAAATAAAGCTAAACTTATAAAAGGTGGGACAATAAAAGGTGGAACCCACCTTTCATTAGAGTCCCTTTGTTTTACTTTGTTTTTGGATTTCTCTGCCATTTCAAAACCGATTTTCACCGAATAAAATTTGAATTGCTCTCAGAATTTTATGCTCTGTAACATTTTATATATACGTGGTTTCTAAGTATCTTGCAAAAGTTAAAAGCTGAATCCTCACCTTAATCAATACTATATCACTCCTAAAAGTGTCTGCATTACTCTGATGGAGTTCGCCGCCTCTTTTTTAAAGCTGAGGTTGTTTTGTCTTAATGACAGCTTGGGCTTATGGCACGACGGCACCTACGGCTGCGCAGAAAGCGTGAACATCATGTCAGCCACTCTCTCCAGTGGTGTTGAATCATTCCAATGGTCATCGTGCAGCTCCAACCATATGAAGATATTCATCAAGTAAGTGCAGTTTTTTTTTTCCATGAATATTAGTGGCACTATGAAACCATGTGGATAGAGTATTTGGGTCTGCAAAAGGGCAAGGTACTTGATGCCGCAAGGTAGCGCGTAGATTTCAATGAAGCTGTCCAAGTCGCCTTCCATTAGTACAAATTTTATCATTTTACTGCACCCGAAAAGATCATGGCAATGCTAACTAAATTAAGTTGAGAAGGGACTTCATGATAAGGGGAGAGAGTTATGTACTTCTAACTGGAAGTCTATGAGGTTTATAGTTGTCACACATATGAGTGCAATCTTCCCCAATATCTGATCAGTTTAACTAGCATTTTTGTGGCCAGTCTTTATATAGTACACGACAAATACTATCTACGGGGACGTACAGTGTCAAGACATTTCCACCACTTTCACCTTATTTTAGGAAGCATGTTGTAACAGTGCGTTTTTCTCCTTTCCGTGTCTAGGAGTTCACACAGTATTTATATCATCAGAAGCATGTATATAGGACCATGCGATTTTTTTCTGTTTCGTTTTCGTTCTAAATTGTGAAACAGTGCCACTGTCAAAAGGGAATGTCCTTTGTATCTCAATGTCTTGTCATATCGTCATATCTAACCGACACCGGTTCTGTTTTCAATAAAATAAATAAACTTCCGTACTTCATTTAACACCTTCCAGCACTCAGACGTGCATGGACGACGTGCCCGGAAGCAATCTATCCAGCATTGTTGACCTTCCGGGTTACACCTATGACAAAGATGAACAATGTCAAATAGCTACAGGAGATGCAACTGCTTACAGCAGCTCTTTCTTTGTAAGTATTTCTCTTGCTCGCAAAGCGTATTTCTTGGATGTACTTTGATCGCCTTTTTGTGCGTCAGGATGTGGTCATTGTTAGGACGTTCTCTTTCTAAATTCTATCCCATAGTAGGGTACACGATTTCCAAACAGCACTATACATGTAGATGCAAATTCAAAGTGAATTCACACTGTAGTAAAAAAAAAAAGTAAAAGTATGATATTTTCTTCTTTTTTTCTCTCTCTCTCTTTCTATGTTTTGGTCATTTGTTGTGCCAGTGCTCCTCATCTTAATCTTTGCACTCGATTTTGATACTGGGACTTACGCAAGCTTGCCTCTAAGTAGGTTCCATTACATTTCTTTAGCATTAATTCTCAGATTCCAACTTTCATAGATCGACCACTATGTTCCATGTTTGCAATACGCTATGTTGCTTTTGGTTGGATATCATGCATTATTTCATTTTGTAATATTAGATGTATATTTGACCGAGAAATATGAAAATTAATTGAAATTTAAATTTGAATATAACAAAGTATACGCACAATATACACAATGGATAATTCGAAGATAGTGTTCCTGATGTGATAGTTAATCATTCCCAATAGCAAAAGAATGGACTAACACATGACTGAACATGACTGAACATGAAAAACAATCTCTAAACAGATAGAGCTTTGCGCATATACACTGTATACATTGAGAACCGTTTAACGCATTGCGGGACTTCTTTCATAGAGAGACTTTGAAATGCAAATGGATGTTGTATTATTCATAATACCCTGATCACTTTCACTTTGTGGACAAAAGAATATAATTTTCAGAATACTTGGATACTCAAACCAACATTCTGTTACTGACATCATTAATTTGTCAATCATGGCTTAAGCACTGATAAAAATAACAAAGTGCAAATAATACTGCCTCTAAATTGAGCATTAATTGCATGGTTCTATCCATGCAATATCTTTTGTTCATCATATTTGTGACATGAAAATGCAATCATGCAAACTGTGACTTCCCGTGTATATCACATCATTTCTTTATTTCATAGAAATCCATCGTCACAGGCCCAATGCAAAAATGTTTTATTTCCTTATGTTGTTGTTTTCTTCTGTTTTTCTGTCTTGTCTTGAATTGGCAATTGACAGACTGACTGTAGTGAGCTGTGGTGTACGCTACCCAGCTCACCATTATTAGCAGATTTTTATGGGACAACAGCAGAAGGAACATCGTGTGGAGACAGAATGGTAAGTAAATTAATCTCTCTCTTTCTCTCTCTCACACACACACGCACACACACGCACACACACACACACAGACACCCATCGACACTCAAATTCTTAAAGACGAATCCGTCACAGAGAGACTGACTTCCCACAAGCCTTGGACAAATGTTGATAACCCTCCCCATCAGCTGCCCATAGTATAAAGTGATAATTAAACGTTATAAAACTGACGTATATAGCAGCCACTATGGCCTATCATAAAACTTCCATCCAGCTATTGCAAACTACACAATGTGAAAAGAGTCATTAAAAAAGACCAAGACGGGATTTCGACATGATGTAGGTCTAACATGTTCTTACACAGAAAGAGATTGTAAATGGTACATATATCTCAGCTGAGCTACAAAGAAAAGGTGATTGAAAGGGAAAGCTGTAATATAAGGGATATTCAATTCAATCGTGATTTCATTTCCACCCGACCGAAAAGTAATATAATGTACAAAGTATACTTAAATAAATATACATCTTTGCCAAAGTATCAAGCAATGTAGATCGTAGTTTTTATTCAGTAATGTTTTATTTATACACTATGTTTGTGCACGAACGAATTAAAAATAGGCAATGCGTACTTTGCAGTGGCAAAAAAAAAACTACGCAAATTTCAATTCAATTCATTTATTTTCATTCTTCTTCTTTTTCTTTTTTCCAACAAAAACATAACACAAGATAGATCAAGTTTTACATCATAAACAAAGAACATTTGTCTTAATTAATAAATGGTATCAATAAACATAGGAGCGCATACTGGCAAAAAAAAAGATAATACAAAGTCATGCTTCGGTTGAAAAAAAAAAAAGGAATCAATGGAAAATAGTGATCTACTCTAAAGGAGAGTTTTTAAAGCGTAGATCAACAAAATAGCAGAATTACGTTTTGTAGCCACATATATATATTTACAGCTAGAAGACTTTACAAGAAAGATATTATACATGATGAAGACATATAAAACAGAATAAATCATACATAATCATTTTAGAGTAATCTAAAGCATCTACAAATAACATATAAATCTTAGAATGAAATAAATTTTGCTGCACAGACACTATTCGTTGAGTCGTGATGATTATAAAAATGATAAGGTCTTCTTTATCCAGGTAGCCTCTTCAGTGTTGCCACTGCTCTACTAAAGGGCCCTGCCATTATCATTATCCTAGCGTTGCCAGGTACCCATTTATACACCTGGGTCGAGAGGGTGGGTAAAACATGTCCAGGGACGTAATCACTAGGCGGGAATCGGACTCGGGTCCTCCGATTTGGAGTCCGGAGTCGTATTCCCTATGCCACTGCGCCCCCGCGTGCGAAGACTGATAATAAAGGTGACAAACAAACAAACACCATATCACACATGTGTATGTAAAATGCATATGTATGATATTGTGTGTGTTACTGTTGTTGCTGCTTTTGTGTTTATCATGTTGTGAATGTTTTGAAGGCATAGGGGCAAGAGATATTGTTACATGATTAAAATTGACGACCGTTTGTCTCATTGAATGACATACCTGGATATCATGATATCTTGATTTGATCTTCTCTTGTGTTTCTCAGTGGTGTATCGGAGGGGAGTGTGTCAGCTCAAAGCTGGACGTAGCCCCGGCGGTGGATGGCGGCTGGACCGAATACAGCAATTTCAGCGAGTGCTCACGATCCTGTGGCACTGGCGTTCGAGTCAGAATCCGCAATTGCACTGATCCTACCCCACAGTGGGGCGGGGAGCCATGCGTCGGGGACAGCCATGATTATGAACTGTGCAATCAAGAGGTACGTGTACTTGTGACGTAAAGCTACAAGACATTATGTTTAAGTTACATGCTCGTAGTCTCATTTACCAGTTAAGGGTAGCCTCATATTGTAAGCATTCTCCTCCAATAATGACTCTGTCATTGTCAGTAGCCTATCTGTAACAGATAAACATTGATGCACCTAATTCAATAAAACGACATAGTATATACGACCATAGAAAGTTATGTCGTGTATATCCATTTGCTTCTTGTCTAATATATTTCTAGTGGAGCATTAACTAAAACATTAGGCTAATAGTCTCGATATGGAAATTGAAACATTATTGGACCGATTAAAAAAAAACGGTTGAAAAAATGATAAGAGAAAAACAAAACACTAGAAGAAGAGCTTAAACTGTTTATTTGAAAACCATTACGCTAATGGACCATTAAAGATGGAATGGACCATTAGAAACCCACAGAATAATTGTGACCGTGCACCTCAAAACGAACATAAAGTCGCACACACTGATTTTGCGTGAGGACTGAAAATAAGTGAAATGGGTCAACCTAGCCGAACTTGACTTTTTCATATTTTCTGAAAGAGCGGGTCTTCTTTTACATTATGCTAAAATTTGGTATCATAAAACGGGAGGGAAAGTGTGTTTTTTAGCAGTTTATCTCGATTTTTTTTTTGGTAGAATAGTGTGATTAGGTGTGTCTTTAGAATCCCTTTTTCATTTCTGAAAAACCTTGTCCACACTCTTCACTTTCAACTCTAATAACTTTTGAAAGAATAGTGCTACTGCTTTGAAAGTTAATATTAACTATGGACACAATGTGTTAATGAGGCATGCTTAATTTCAGCTTAATCTAATAATCTCTTCATTGCTGTTACTCTGGTGGTTTACTTCCTGTTTTTTGTCCCATTCGTCGCACAGCCAGCACGGTTTGGTAGAGATTAAGCGCTTATATAGACACTGTACTTCAGACCCTCTTTTCTCAGTTCACACTTTTCCTGAGTTTGTCCTTTCTTTCCAATATTTAGATAGGTTAGGAGGTCCATTTGATTTGAGTTTTACATCATTTTAAAGCTTAAATTCTGCTCTTTCAGAATATCGTCTTAACTAAAAATTCATGTCTGGCGACTTTTTGTTTCTTTTGAGGTGCAGGGTCACAATTTGGAATACGGAATGAAATAATATACAATTCATATTTAATAATGCAGTTAAAAGATCTGGTAATTTATTCCTAGAGTCTAAACCTAATTGTTAACATGGCATACAGCACAACATGCATTAGACAATTTGAACCACGGCTTTAGTACGAAATCCTTAATTACAACCTGTTATAATTGAGTATATGAATATAAGAACGACCCAAGTCCAATTTTTGGCCAAATTCAGTTTGACATGGAAAATTGTAGCTTATGCATGGACTCATCTTGTGTATAAATTATAAATCCTAATTACCCCCGGAAGTGCCTGAAATAAATGAGTTAAATCTTTATGAATGTAAGAGTGAAGGACTTGGGTCATTCTTACATTCATATTATAGCGCCCTCTCTCGTCCTTCTCTCATCTCTATAGCAGAATATCATGTATATGAATCAAAGAACGACCCAAGTCCATATGAATCAAAGAACGACCCAAGTCCATCACACAAAATGGCCTCTCCACAATTAATGTTAATGTTAATTGTCATAATAATATATGTTCTAATTTGTACATACAATGTTGCCATCCCATCACAGTTAAATAGAATATTATTTGGACAAACAAAAAAGATATGAGGTTTTTTTTAGTTTACTCGAAATGGTCTTCCATGGACTTGGGTCGTTCTTATATTCATATACTCAATTATTAGTGAGTTCCATATTCATAACAGAATGCCACTATGCACTGAACGACATTGCCGCCATGACTGAGCAAGGATAGACATTTCTATCATTTTTCATGGATATTGATGTGTGAAAGTGTATATTCAAAGATCCCTGATACTCAACATATTGTGATAATTTCTTGCGTAAGGAACCAAACGTGCTACAATCATTGACTTTGTATTAAACCAGAAATACGATTAGATTCTGCACAGATATACAAATAAGTGCAAAAGCACTGTACTCTTCTAGTTTCTGTTGGTCGCTATCTGATGGTTCAATAGATTGTGATGGAAAATTATGTTCTAATGACATGTGCTGGTTTCTAATGTTCCACTGATTTTTGATGGAGTCTTCCCCTGTTTTCTGTTTGGCCTAGTGTTTTATTTTCATTAATTTTGGGGAAACTTTTTTTCAACTTTTATAGAGTCGTTTTTAGTTGTATCTATAAGACCATCAGAGTGACCATGATTGTTGTTAGTCCATCGTAATTCAAACAGAAACCATTATAGAAACAATCAAATGTAAAACTAATCATCTCTTCTAATGGTTCTAAAGGGATCTTGATGTCGGGGGTACAGCCTACTGGACCACTGGAAATTCTCCTTTGGCATAAGATTGTAAATGCACTTTTTCACTTCCTATTGATTAAATGTCATGATAAGCATGTCACTGCCTGTTTTATCCCATTGTTTACATTTACCTCTGAATGCCTTGTACAAGGGAGGTGGATGCTACCCAAACTCCCTGCTTGTACTTAATCTGGTGGGCAAAACTAACCTTTCGCAGACAGCGAGAAAAACAACATGAAATGGTCTCCTTTAGTAAAAAGAAAAAAAAAACAAACGTTTCCCTTTGGTATTACAAGAAAACCATGAAAAACTTGTTAGCCAAAAGGGCACTAATAGTGTACAAATTCTATGGTGTTAATGGCCTTTTGGCATAAGGCCGACGGTATGTTCTAGCACATAATACAGCAGGAAGATAGTTTAAAGTCACACAGGGGAAGAAATGTGCAGAAATTTTGAGCTTGTCTATTTGTGGGTTTTACATTCTTCAGCCGTGTAAGACGTCGCAAGATACCTTCCGTGATGAACAATGTACTGGTACGAATTCAGTGGCAATCAATGGAGCGTTATACACCTGGGAGGATTATACTTCAACGTTTACAGGTACGGAGAGAGATTCTTGTTCTGCTTGCGATGTTGATGATAGTCGCCTGACTCTGCTTATCATATGTCGCAAAATCTCCCTCAACTTTCATTGATTAAAGGGAACATTAAAACATATATAGGTAGAGTTAAGCTATATAATTGAGCTTTTCATCTGGTTAAAATACCGCATAGGACATTGGATCAGCACGTGGTAAGCTATACCTGCTCAGATTTTTTTTTTTTTTTTTTGATATCGGGCGGCAACCCCTTACAATCTTGACAAGAAAGTTGCGTCTGGATGACACATTCACCCTTTGACACTATAGATTTCATTTGCACCCTGAAAGCCAGCAATATCTGCGCAATGAACTGTATTACCATGGAGCTACTCTTTAGTAGCTCAATTATACCACCAATGTGACCGTTCATCACAAAACGTTGGGTCTGGATGACACATCCACCCTTTGGCACTATCCCTGTAGATTTCATTTGCACCCTGAAAGCCAGCAATATCTGCGCAATGAAATGTATTACCATGGAGCTACTCTTTAGTAGTTCAATTATTCCACAAATATGACCGTGCATCACAAAACCAATAAAAAAGTTGCACACCCTGATGTTACGTGAGGACTCAAAATAGGTGAACCTGGTCAATCTATTCAATCATGAGATTTTCATGTAATCCGAAAGATCAATTCTTTCTCTACATTATGTCAAAGTTTGGGGTCACAAAAGGAATGGAATGGTATGTTTGTAACAATTTTCTAACACTTTTTTTTTTGTAGAATAATGCAATTAGGTATGTCTTACAGGCCCCTTTTCATTCCTTAAAAATCCTTCACGCACTCTTCAATTTCAAGTCTAACAACTTTTGAAAGGGTGATGGTACTGGTTTGAAAGTTGGCATTAGTCATGGACAGAGTGTGTTGATAGAGCGTAGTTAGTTTCAGCTTTATCTGATAATCTTTTCATTGTTACTGTGGTGTTTTACATCCCTTTTGTCTCATTCGTTGCACAGCTGCATGGCGTGGAATAGACCCTTTACTTCAGATGGAGCCTTTTTTTTCAGTCCACACTTTTCCAGACTGTGTGCTTTCTTTCCATTTAAATTATAGTTATACATCATTTTAAAGCATAAAGTCTCTTCTTTCAGAATCTCCACTCAACTAAAAAAATCCATGTCTGGCGACTTATTGCTGGCTTCACGAAGATACAGGGTCACATATAACATATACGCGTGCCAGTATATTATAGTATACTACAGAACGCGAAATCACTAGGCCCTTTCTGCACATAAATATCTAGTTTCCAAAGTAATGTAAGTCTATTTGATTCCTGCCGGAGAGAACACACTGTCCTACCGTGTGTTCACTGTGTGTTAAACTTGTGAGTTGAGTGAATGCAGCAATACTTGTGGATCACATCAGTGAAAGTTTGGAGAAAATCGGACAATCCGTTTAAAAGCTATGAATTTCTAATTGTATCTGCGCAGTCACTGTTGGATGAAAAGACTACTACAGTGTGTAACGTCACATGCGTAGAACGATAAAATAAGGAAAATATGAAGAGAATTTCACAATTGTTTTTTTTTTAAATTACCGCACATTTCCTCGACTTGTCATTGGCGTATGTGAAGGATGATATCATTCCCCCTACCTTGTGAAAAAGGCGAGTTAAGCGTTGTTTTGTTATGTGAGAAAAGTTTAAAAAAAATGTTGAATTTCTTTGTATTTTCATTATATCGTTCAACACAATCATGTGGCACCACAAGCTGTAGTAGTCTACTCATCCAGCAGTGAGCGAGCAGAAACTTCACAAATTGATAACTTTTGAACGGATTGTCCAGTTGTCCTCAAGTTGTTCTCATGTGGTATGAAGGTGAACCAGTCCTTTAAAGACCTGGGGGGGGGGGGGGGGGGGGTGGGGAGAGACTGGACCAATGGAATCAATCTTCATTTGCTGTCCATCGGAATACATTAGAAAACGTGTGTGCTGCATTTAACATTTTAAAGGGGATGGCTAGTAACTGATCAGTGGGAATGCTGGGGGATGATTGTTCCAATTCTTGGGGGATTCATTTAAGAGTACATTATATATCTATTGTTGTGTGAAAATTATTTGCTTCAGAATGGTCTCACTTTCAAGTAATGTGCAGTTTAATGTTTCCAGGCTAGCATGCCTGTACAGTGACGGGATATTAAACTGCACATTACTTGAATATGAGACCGTTCTGAAGCAAATAATTTTCACGCAACAATAGATATATAATGTACACTTAGATGAATCCACAAGGATTGGAACAATCATCCCCCAGCATTCCCATTGATTCCCACTGATCAGTTTAATACTAGACATCCCCTTTAACTTTGTTCACAATTCGTTAACGGGGAATTCCGTATATCATTATCCTGGTAGGACCAGCCTTCCTATCTCATAGTCTTCACATCAGACTATCGGGTCTTCATAAAGGCATACAGCCACCTGTAGGCCCATTTTCTTCAAAAGAATATAGATCAACGGTTGCGATCTTACAAATTTCATTTGTACAGAGGGCAGACAAATTGAAGAAAACTCATACCTCATAAAGCGTTCCTGTTGTAAAGTGAAGTAATGAAATTTTCTGGGTTTTTTTTTTTTTCGTTGTCTTCTATTTCAGTTTTTATGTTTCATTATACCCCCGCCACAGGTAGTGTGAAGGGGGTATATACAGGTCTGTAGGAATTTCTGTGATGTTGGTTGGTTGGGCGGTCGGTCGGGCGGTCGGTCGGGCGGTCGGTCGGGCGGTCGGTCGGGCGGTCGGTCGCTCGGTCGGTCTGTTGCAAAATCTTGCGTCGCGAACTCCTTCTATAGTTTTGAAGCAATTTAAATGAAACTTAGGATAAATGATGATATTGAGGTATAGATGTGCAAGACATGTTTTTGTGTTTGTCGGACAGTGCGTTGCAATGTAACCATAATTTTACCAAAACCTTGTGGATTGAATAACTTCTATAGTATTTAAGCAATCAATTTCAAAATTGGTATCTATGATGATCTATAGGTGTAGTTATGCAAGACACTCTTTGTGTTTGTACTTGACAAAGTGTTGCCATGGTAACCGCATGTTTTCTTCGAAATCTTGTGGAGTGAACACTTCCACAGTTTTGAAGCAATTGAAATCAAATTTGGTAGGCATTATGGCCCTGAGGCATAGATGTAGAACACATAATTTTTGTGTTTGTCAGACCAAACAATGCCATGGTAACCGTAATTTTACCGAAACCTTGTGAATTGAATAACTTCCACATCATTCAAGCAATTAAGGTCAAATTTAGTATGTATCATGATCGGGAGGTGTAGTTATGCAAGACACCAATGAGTTAATATAAGAAAAATGTGTTGCCATGGTAACCACTCACTTTTTTATCAAATTGAACCGTTTAATCTATGAAGGTGAAATTTGGTGTGTATGATGCTCTTTAAGTGTAGTTTTGCAAAATAACCGTAGTATTTGTATCGGACAATGCGTTGCCATGGTAACCGCATTTTTTTAAAATCCTGTGGAGTGAACTTCTTCCACAGTTTTCAAGCAATTGAAACCAAATTTGGCAGGCATTATGGCCCTGAGGTATAGATTTGGAAGACTTAATTTTTGTGTTTGTCACACAAACCGTTGCCATGGTAACCGTAATTTTACTTAAACCTTGCAGATCGAATAACTTTTCCACCATTCAAGCAATTAAAGTCAAATTCAGTACTTATGTAGTTTTGCAAGACACCAATGTGTTATGTGTCGCCATGGTTACCACTCATTTTTGTATCAAAATAAACCATTCAAGCTATAAAGGTCAAATTTGGTGTGTATGATGGTCTTTAAGTGTAGTTATGCAAAATGTCCCTTGTGTTTGTATTAGACAATGCATTGCCATGGTAGCCACACTTTTTACCCAAACCTTGTGGAACTCAGTGTCAACTCTGTAATTGTACAGTAAACTAAAATTATTCTGTATCCAATTCGACAAGTGCATAAACTTGGTATTAACGTCATTGCACTCATGATATCACATACAGTCTGTACTATAAAATGACACTAGGGGCGGGGGTATTAATCACCTTCAGTGATAATTCTAGTTTTGTTCTGATCTCTCATGCGTTGATGTACTATTTGGGATCAAATTCTACCAACAGGTGATGATCTGTGTGTACTGTACTGCCTCTCCGACACAAATTTCTTCCAAACTCGACCGCAGGATTTCCACGACGGCACTCTCTGCTGGGACAATCGCTTGGCAGACGTACGAACGAATAAATTATGCGTGAATGGCAAGTGTGAGGTAATACGCATTGTACCATTGTCATACTTCACCGTAAAATGATGATAAGCAGCAGATGGTAGTACTTCCTTCACTACAGGAAATTGATGCTTTGTCTTCATAGGCGGCTAATAAGACAAAAAAATCTACCTCGATTTGAAGCGTTTATGTGTTCGTGATGTTGTTTCTATAAAGGAAAAACAAACAGGCGAAAACAAGCAGGTTTATTAACCATGACTTACCTGCATTGTCTTGAAGTCCAAAGGATATGAAATGATGCTCAATAATGATTTCGCCTCACTTAGATGGTTCTTCGACAAAATGCGCTGTTTTGAGAGAAATACCCAATACATGTATCATGTACACTGTTGACCTTAAATTTGCTATGAAACATCAGAATACGATGGAAATGGTAATGGACAAGGCTTCAATCATGTCTTCACAATGCCTTGTCTGAGACCATGCGATCTATACGGCTTCAAGGAAAATGTCAACTGATGAATTAGTTGCTGATGTCATTTTCGCTTTAGTACGAAGACATCGGAATTGAGGTCAGTCTGAACGGCTCCTCAGTCACCATAAAGCGTTGCAATCCAAATGTACTGGGATTCATTCTATGATATGCTGTTATGCATTAATACCTGTATACCACTTACCGGTTTGCAATAGTTCGGTTATCAGCTGGTCATTTTTACAGAAACAAACTTCGGAAACTGACGTCTATCTTGCTGATAGCTTCTGTACATTATTATAATGGACAGGATGTTAAACCCAGGGCTGTCGAAACCAAGCTGGCAAAGGAAGCTTGAATTTAAACTTTAAGCCTTAAAAGCTTTACCATTGCTTGGTGTTATGATCGTCGAATTCTCTTTAGGATAAAGGCAGAGTACACACGATACGTATGTTATTTTTTAAGGGAATTTCTACAAGACGTTTGATTTTGTTTTCTGCTTGAAAATGATTAAGATCATAAGGAGAGAACCCATTGTCTGTAAAAAGAAGTAAACAAGTAAGATAGACTATTAAAGTGACAATACCCTAAGGTGTCTTTTACGAGATGCCATATTTTCAAACTCTAATAAGTTCTCAAACCACCTTACGTTGCCCTTTCTTGCGTACAGTCTCTTGCAGTAAGTCTTTGTTTTCCCTTGAGTGTTGGCAAGTTCATGCAAAAGTCTTATTGAGTTCTATACCTGAGCTTAACCATTCTGTAACGATTTTATCATAGTGCATTTCTATGCGTGTCATGATATGTACTATCTTTGAAATAGATGTAAACACATAATGTTTAACATAATATGTCGTTGTGCTATAATACTCATAATCATAATGATTTACATTTGAGGAAATTCAGAGGGTAAGACGTTACATTACTTTTACATTTTGGTAAAATTAAGGTAACAATTTGTTATAATCCAAAGATTACTGATTACAAAAATTCTTATTTGGAAAATTCGTTATTCAGAAGGTTCGTTATTCCCAAAAGAAACAAATTTCGTTAGTCCGTACCATATTCATCTTCGAATTATCGATACTTCAGATGCATTTTCAGATTAGCAAACCTTCGAAATAACTCTTCAAATTAATGTTGTGTGATCGAACATTAATTTTCGGAATAACAAACATCACCCACAATTAATGTGGCATTAACATGGATAAAAATTTGTCTTTATATATGATATTCTTTTCATTTGTCGTAATCATCAATACAAGAACTTTGGCTGTGATGGAAGTGGAGACGCAGAGCTCGTTTATGACGATTGTCGTGTATGCGGGGGAGATAGTTCTTCATGCGATTGTACTAATGGTGCCATCATTTCTGCGCCAAAGGGAGGTGAGTATCATTGGAGAAGAAAATTATACCGTACATAACATTTGAATACCTTTACAAATAGAAGTGGAATAAATTATGATACTTATTGCCTTTATCTTTAGACATGTCTGTGATAGATTTTTATAAGATTAAATTTGCATAGTGTTTCAAATATTGATCATATCAATCATTATATTTGTATTGACGGACAGCCACTTGTTTAAAAGACATCCACTAAATCCTAAACCATTACCACTGATTCAAATTTGCCTTGGAATAATCACTTTCACAATGTTCACACTTGAGTTTCTAGAGGCATCAGAATCTTATGCCACCTGACTTGCCTTAGAAATTTGGTTTCTCCAAAGTCCTTGTTTATTTTGTGTAAAGCTTTGATATTTTCTTATATTACGTATTGTAACGTCGTGGGAAGATTGTTGTTCAACCAAAAACAGACTCAATATTTCTTGTACAAAATCGAGCAGTGAGGTTAATTATAATTCAACCCTACTTTTTCGCTCTTAACCATTGTTTTCTAATTCAAAAATTTACGCTTAATGATAATTCTACTTTTCAAACAATAATTTGTATGTAAGAAATACATGTTCATGAGATTATGATACTTATTGCCTTTATCTTTAGATATTTCTGTGATAGATTTTTATAACATTAAATTTGTATAATATTTCAAATATTGATCATATCAATCATTATATTTGTATTGACGGACAGCCACTTGTTTTAAAGACATCCACTAAATCCTAAACCATTACCACTGATTCAAATTTGTCTTGGAATAATCACTTTCACAATGTTCACACTTGAGATTCTAGAGGCATCAGAATCTTATGCCACCTGACTTGCCTTAGAAATTTGGTTTCTCCAAAGTCCTTGTTTATTTTGTATAAAGCTTTGATATTTTCTTATATTACGTATTGTAACGTCGTGGGAAGATTGTGGTTCAACCAAAAACAAACTCAATATTTCTTGTACAAAATCGAGCAGTGAGGTTGTTTTCTAATTCAAAAATTTTCGCTTAGTGATAATTCTACTTTTCAAACATTAATTTGTATGTAAGAAATACATGTTCAATGAATTCCCTCGGTGTTCAATTATTTTCAATCCCTAGGTCCAATATTAATTTTCACCCAACTCGCCTTTCATCTGTTTACACCTTGAAAACCCAGTAATTGTTTTAGCACAAAAATCCTTTAAACGTTCGGAATTCTTTACCCGACAACCTTGAATAACGGAAACCTATTCATTTATTTAGAAAAAAAAACAACAGCTGAAAAATAACTCAATATTCAATTATTCAATACTCGATACTCAATTGCCAACTCATGTCTGATTATTTTATGATGTTGCCATTTATCTGTGGGCTTTTTTTTCTATTCACTTCTACCGAACTGACGGTACAGAAACAAACGTGGACATAAAAGACATGCGTTTTCATTATCACAAACCCAAAACTCATATCCAAACAAACACTTTTTTGCCCCATTTTGTCTTATTTTTTCCCTCTTTGTCTCCACTCATCGAATGGTGACTCGAGTATATCCACTTAGTACGTCGTGATGTTTAGACAATCTTTTCTAAGGCCATTACTTTCGTCAAGAGCTTACTTATGATGAAGTTTCCGTGTATTTGTTACATTTATAGTTGCTTTAATAATTTGTCTTTTGAACGGCAGGTACATTGATTCCTTTGTTTGTCTATATGTGACCGCGCGTGATTCACAAAAATAACTAAAAGTCGCAACCCTTGATTTTAATTAAGTGAGGACTCAAAAAAGGTAAAATGGGTCAACTTAGTCAATATTTTGGGTTTTTCATATCATCTGAAGGAGCTATCCTTCTTCTACATTACTCTTAAGTTTGGGATCATAACGTTGGTGAATGGGAATATGCACTTTCCGCAGGTTTTCTACAATTCTATTTGTAGAATAGTGAGATCAGGTATGTCCTAGAGGCTCCTTTTGATTTCTTGATAACCCCTTTTGCACACTCTTCACTTTCAAGTCTAGTAACTTTTGAAGATATGCTACTGCTTTGAAAGTTGGCATTAATCGTAGACAGAATGTGTTACTACGGCATCTTTAATTTCAGCTTAATCTGATAATCTCGTCATTGTTGTTGTCCAGTGGTTTACATCCTGGTTTTTTTTTTTCCTATTCATCGCACAGCTTCCACGGTTTGGTAAAAATTAAGTGCTTGAATAAATCCTGTACTTCAGAGCCGCTTTTCTCGGTTCACACTTTTCTAGAGCGTGGTGCAGAGTGTGTGCTTTCTTTCCAATCATATACACGTAGATAGGTTAGGAGAGTCCATTTCAGGTGAGCTATACATCATGTTAAAGTTTATAGTCTGCTCTGTCAGAATCTTTCCTTGAACGAAAAAATCCCTATCTGGCGACTTTTTGTTGGTTTTGTGATGCAAGGTCGCATATATGCAAAAAAATATCGCCTGCTCGTTTTCATCTTGCATTATCATGGACTAATGTCGGATATTTGAATTAATCATTTTTCTGTTTCAGCTATTCGATTCAATTAATATTCTACTCAATCAGCTCGTTTAATTGACTTTGTATAACATATTTGTATGAAAAAGAAATTCTGAAATCAAATCAATCATTCAATCAATTAATCTATCAATCTTTTGACCGAAAATTTCGAACCACCAGAAAATCGCAAGAGAATGGCGATAAAGAGAGTTTCAGGTGCATTTCTCGTAGAAGAACTTTGGTGATATGTTGAGGTAGCATCATCTATCTAATTTTAAAGAATCGGTTTTAGAAGCAATTTGGAAATCACTTATAGTCTTTTGTTGTTTATTTTGTGTGTTTTTTACCCTGTCTGCCTGTATTTGTGTATTTTTGTGTTTCCGTTTTGTGTCGAGCCCACCGAAGGTGTTGGGAGACTAAGGGATCGCCTGCGGCGTCTGTCCGTCCGTTGTCCGTCCGCCCGTCGTCCGTCCGCCCGTCCGTCGTCTGTCCGTAACGCTACAAAAACTTCAATAACTCTTTACTCTGGGCTTCAATTGCAATCAAACCTCGAGGGTCATACAAAGTTTCACATTTTACAATGTATGAAAGTCACCACTAGGTCAAAGTTCACAGGCAGGGGTTAACGAACTTTTAGAGCCCAATGTTAAGTTTTTATGGCGCGTTTCTATTATGGGTCATAACTTTTGATCCATAACTCCATTTGTGACCAAACTTGGATGGTAGATGTCCCTTGGAGAGTGGATGGTAACCACAAGGTCAAAGGTCACAGGCAGGGGTCAACGAACTTTTAGAGCCCAATTTTAAGTTTTTATGGCGCATTTCTATTATGGGTCATAACTTTTGATCCATAACTCCATTTGTGACCAAACTTGAACGGTACATGTCCCTTGGGGAGTGGATGGTCACCACAAGGTCAAAGGTCAGAGGCAGGGTCAACGAACTTTTAGAGCCCAATGTTAAGTTTTTATGGTGTGTTTCTATTATGGGTCATAACTTTTGATCTATAGGTCCGTTTGTTACCAAACTTGGATGGTAGATGTCCCTTGGGGAGTGGATGGTCACCACAAGGTCCAAGGTCACACTCAGGGGTCAACGAACGTTTAGAGCTCAATGTTAAGTTTTTATGGCGTGTTTCTATTATGGGTCATAACTTTTAATCCATAGGTCCGTTTGTTACCAAACTTGGATGGTAGATGTCCCTTGGGGAGTGGATGATCACCACAAGGTCAAAGGTCACAGGCAGGGGTAAACGAGCTTTTAGAGCCCAATGTTAAGTTTTTATGGCGTGTTTCTATTATGGGTCATAACTTTTAATCCATAACTCCATTTGTGATCAAACTTGGATGGTAGATGTCCCTTGGGGAGTGGATGGTCACCACAAGGTCAAAGGTCACAGGCAGGGGTCAACAAACTTTAAGGGCTCAAGGTTAAGTTTTTATGGCACGTTTCTTTTTTTGCCATAGATTTTTACTCTTTTATATCTCTTTTTATCTGTTATTTCTCGTTTTTGTCAATATCCTATTCGCGTACAATTTCTTATACGCGAATGGGCGAGACACATTATGATATTTGCCTTGTTTTTCTTTCCCTTCCTTTGGCAATCTTTCTTTGTTTTCCTAGTTCTGTGATGAGTTACTTGTAGTGCTCATGATGAGACTGAAATTACAAACCCTGCTTTTCAGCACTCCCCCTTTTTCAACAACTTTGTGTCGGTGTAGTCATAAAAGTCACGGCGTAATTGTACTTCTGTTCACATTATTTTCCTTTATTAAAGTATTGTACTGATCTTGCGCATATGCATGTGTAAATGTTTTATTGTAACTGCCTCTTGTTATAAACAGAATAGCTGAAATAAAATAAAATAAAATAAAATGAAAGCTTCAAAGGCATGGGATGATCCCCGTCTCTTGAACATGGACTGTCTAAGCTTGTAATAGTGACGGACATCCAAAGAAATTTACATCGTATTTTCAATATCTATCTGAATAATATTTGAATCATTCAAAGTTGCAGCTTATGTATTCATTCTATCTATAGGCTGAGTAAATCGCACCCCTATTCAAGGCAATATTCCTGAGTGGACGCTTGGATTCTGTCTTTAAAAGATGTCTTAAAAGATGAAAAACAAGATTTAAGAATGGAATGCGAAACCATAATTTCTACCCTTTCCACTCCAGTAGAAGAATTCTACCCTAGACTCTCACTTTGCGGCCTACAGATATAAAATGCAATAATATACATTCCTGTACAGGTGTCCATTCATCTAAGCGTTTTGAAAGGAGTATTATGGGTAAATAATTTCTCTCAATTCTCTAACAGTGCTGTAAACTTTAACTTTCTAATCGGAAGGTAGTTAGACACGTTTTGATCGCATTAAAAAGTTTTCGGAAAGGTAGTGTTTTTGTTTTCTGTATACTTCTAAAAGCATAAGCCCAGGGGCTGATTTGTGTCTGAAAACAGTTTGGTAAATGAAAATCATATTATCCCCATAATGAAGAAAATACTTAAGAAATTTCGGAAAGCAAGGAATTCATTATCATTTAAAACCTTAAGAGAAAAAAAATAAAGAAAATGATTATAGGAAATAGAGGGGGAACATATCCATTGTAAGTGATGTCATAATTACACGTGATTTTTAAATGACAAGTAGATGATGATGTAACTGAAGAATCAATCTTTAAGATTGCTTCAATTGCAAACACTTAACCTAAATCGATGAAAGATTTCCGGATTTGTGTCCAAAATTACAACTCCGAATAGTGAAGACACGGTTTCAAGTTGTTTTGCATTGTGGAATATTGTGCAACAGATTTTTCGACGTGTTAAGTATCTATACGTTTTATAATGATAATAATAATAATAATAATAATAATAATAATAACAATAACCATGATAATAACATACGTTTTCTAAAGTATTGAAATACATTTTGATCTTTTAAACCATGCAAGTAAAAGTGAAATTACTAGGACATGGGCACGCACTCGAATACAATTTGATAAAATTATTTTACAAAAGTATCAACTCTTTCACGATGAATAAAATGAGACAACTCATATTTTTTATTGACGCGTCTCCGGATTTAACGAAGTTGTAGACATGTTGATTATGATGCTTACAACGAGTAATCAATGCGATTTACAATTAAACTCAAGGAAAGTATCTATGTTCTGTTTGAATTCCAGAGAGCATCATTTTGTCGATACCTACAGGGTCATCAAACGTTTCAGTGACAGGATACAACAATTCCTTTATTGGTGAGTTTTTAATCATGCTCATGTTGGATCCAGTACCACCCCAAATGTCGCTTATTCTGTAAAAATACGTATAAGAAGTCAACAAACATGTTGCTCTTGACCATTTCAATTAGACTGCTCTTCGTCTCCTGCTGCTGCTGACTATTTAAAGTAAATAGAGAAAAGAAATAAAGTTGAAAACAATAGATTTTACTTTCTTTTTGTCAGGACTTCAATATCAAGGCTCGTTCATCTTTGGAGTCAATGTATCGGGTCCTGTGGTTACACGTCGCGGAACATACATCGTCGGTAATATGGCAGTACGCTTCAGCCTCGTGAATAATGACTATTTTATACACCTACTGACTGAACCCACAACTGAGGTTCTCGACATTTTGCTCTACAAGGACTCGAATGTAGATGTCGTATACAGCTACTGCGAAGCTGTTCCTACCACGTCAGCACCCGTAACAACAGGTACACTTTACTTTTTTAATGTATTAGGCGCAGGTTTACACAAGTGCAGTTCAGTATTTGCACAGACACTGGCATATACGTACAGTTATCTAGTTCTATTGAAGGTCGTGAACTTATTTTACACCATGATATACACTCAGCAAAAGGAAAAAAGAAACAAAACAAACAAACAAACAAACAAACAAAGTAAATACTTTTTCAAGCTCATAGAATATTAGGCTAATATCAATGTTTTATTAAAGGCAATTTAATTGGCTACCAATTTAAAAGGTCAATAAAAATGATAACCTTACGCATGAGTGAACACATTCGTTTTTCTTTTTCAAGGCACAAAAGTGAAAATTGCAAAAGTGGACAATTTCTCATTCATGCGTAGGCCTACGTGATCTTCCATACAACAATGAGAACAAAAGACAAATCCGACACAGTAGGAAACACAAATTAAAACGTAAATTTTCACTTTGATCTCTATAATGTCTTTGCACCCCCGAAAGAAAAAGAAAGCAAACATAATGGATAGAATAAAGAATCTTTTGTGAAGTCTAAATTCATTTAGTAAAGAAGCAATGTTAACAAATGTGACCGTGCACCTCAAAACGAACATAAAGTCGCACACACTGATTTTGCGTGAGGACTGAAAATAAGTGAAATGGGTAAACTTAGCCGAACTTGACTTGTTCATATTTTCAGAAAGAGCGGGTCTTCTTTTACATTATGCTAAAATTTGGTATCATAAAACGGGCAGGAAAGTGTGTTTTTTTTTACCAGTTTAATTTAAACATTTTTGGTAGAATAGTGTGAATAGTGTGGTGTGTCTTTAGAATCCCTTTTCCATTTCTGAAAAACCTTGTCCACACTCTTCACTTTCAACTCTAATAACTTTTGAAAGGATAGTGCTACTGCTTTGAAAGTTGGCATTGACTATGGACAGAATGTGTTAATGGGGCATGCTTAATTTCAGTTTGATCTAATAATCCCTTCATTGTTGTTACTCTGATGGTTTACTTCCTGTTTTTTTGTCCCATTCATCGCACAGCCAGCACGGTTTGGTAAAGATTAAGCACTTGAATAGACGATGTACTTCAGAGCCTCTTTTCTCAGTTCACACTTTTCCTGAGTTTGTGCTTTCTTTCCAATATTTAGATAGGTTAGGAGAGTCCATTTGATCTGAGTTATACATCATTTTAAAGCTTAAAGTCTGCTCTTTCAGAATATGGTCTGAACTAAAAATCTTCATGTCTGGCGACTTTTTTTTTTTGTTTTGAGGTGCAGGGTCACAAATATGGTTGAAATGATATTTCGAATTTAGCACATTGAAAATGATGGCTAGTTCTTGAATTTGTCTCATGAATTCTTTAATCCTTGAATGAAAAGATTGAAATTTGTAAAAAAAAAAATCGTCCATTTTACTACTTTTGCATCTTACCCCCTTTTACATTTGAATTTGAGCCGACAGAAAATTCTTATTTTCCTTCTTCGGTTTCCTTCTTTCTTCTTGTTTGAGGATATAAAGAGATACAAGGAAATGAAAACCTATTTGTTATTCACTCATGTCTCTCATTTTGTTGAATTTGTGTGTATATTTCGCAATTTTTGCTTTTGCTTTCTTTGTATTTACCTACCAGGTAGACAGCCAATTAAATAATCTTTAGTATGGTATAAAACACAAAGATTTTTTTTTTTAAATTAAAATCGTCTATGAAAAATATGCACTGCAAAAAGTGTTTACTTCCTTCTTTTTTTTTCTTTTTCTTATTTATTATTTTTTTTTTTTTGCTGAGCGTATTTAACATAGTTGCTAAAAGGCAACCGTTGTTGGTCCAGTTCGAAGTTGTTGAAAACAAGCTTCCACATATCATTGGCAGATAATGTGGAGATACTGTCTGGAGTCGATATTTGTGAGCTGAATGAAAAAAAAAAGAAACTCCGAATGCTGCAACTGTTACAGTCTACATTGCAAATACAATGATAATGTTCTTGTGCTAAAGAAGGAAAGTTTACGGACGGGCAGACGGGTATGCGGTATGGACTGACTAATGATCTACGCTCCGAAGTGATTCTCTCTCACTCGTGTTTCCAAGTGACCTGACGCCCAATTTTAGGAAAAGGGCGGTTCTGCAACAGCGAAAAACTATGATGTTTATTCAATATCAATTGCTATACCCACAAAGCTAGAAATGACCGTGATTACAGCAGCTGTTGTAGTCCTATATTTATCCAGTATGATGCAATCTGTTCTACTTAGTTTTAACCCATTCCTTACGGGTTTCCGTATAGCAACTGATATACGGGAATCTGGTATGCCAGATCCACAAGATGAAGGTAAGAGTGCCTACTTTCGTGGCCTAAATTCAGGTTTCTTTGTTTTTGGTTTTTGTTTTTATTGTTCCATATTCCAAATTTCAACAAATACATAAAACATAAACATCACAATACAAAAGCATGGATGAATTGTCAAGTACAGCTTATAAGACAATAAAACATGTGAAATATGAGGAATCTACAGAGAAGCATTGCTTGTATGGTGTAGATTCCCAGATGCGGATGTGAGATTATTTCTTAGTTGGTATATGTAATTAAAGGAATGACAATTTGTGAATTGGTGCAATATAAACGTCGAAAAGTAACAAAAAAAAAAAGAAGAAAACTTTGTGTTGTAATGCCCGGAAAATAGGTTTGATAAATAGATAAGATTCATTCTATCACCATATGTTCTATTTATGTTGGAGAAATGTGTACATCACAGCAATATAGCCCTTTTTTTCTGATTTAGTTTGCCCCTGCTTTGCTGTAAAACTCGTATAAACATTGTGCATAGGGATCGAACCTGAGCTCGAGTAGATTTCTATGTTCGCTGACCCTAGTCATCCCATTCAAGTGCCCCGTTTTGTGAGCCCATCAGCTCTATTCATACCTTGCACTCGATGGATATTTTCATTGTTCGATGGCACATGTAGTTGACCGTGCAAAGGGGATACATGTACCGCTTGACTGCTTTCTCGCAGGTGGATTACCAACCTTTCCGGGTTTTTTTTTTTTTTTTTTTTTGTCGACGGGCAAAAAGAATCTCGTTTGGGATATTCAAGACACTCAAAGAATTGCGGATGGAACTGGTTAATTTTCATCCTGATACCGGCTTCTCATCCAATATGGATTGCTCCATTTGACAAAGTATGATGGTATTACCGGAGACTCTAAAGGCCGTGTCACACCTTTCCGGGCAAGCCTTGCGTGCGACTTGTGAAGAACAAATTTTACTACCCGGAGGTCCCCGCAGATGACCCGCAGATGACAGTACCTAGCACGTATCTCGCTCGAAGTCGCCCGGAGGTGCGCATGCAAATCTTTTTACCTGCAACCATGTTTAGGCCCTGGCACACCTTTCCAGGCATGCTACTGGGGTTTGTTGTGAGTGGGGATTTTTAAACATACCGGACAATTTCTGAGTGCGGGCGAGTCAGAGCATGTGTCTTACTTGCTGGACGCGTTCTACTTAAATTCTACTTGCATGTATACTGTGTGACCTGTGTACCAGTCGCATGGGTGCTGACAACTCAGTAAAGGAAAACGGATTGGTTTCAAAGCTCTCAGGCAGGTCACATGGAATACACGCAAGTAGAAGATAAGTAGCACGCGTCTAGTAGGTAAGAAACAAGTGCGAAACTCGCAAACATTCTTGTCCGCCCGAGGAAATTCTCCTGCATGCTTGTCATTTGCTAGTGACCAACGTTTTGACCAATGTTTATTTTTCAACACAGATATTGACGCTGGCGATACAGACACTGGCGGTGGCGATACAGACACTGGCGGTGGCGATACAGACACTGGCGGTGGCGATACAGACACTGACGCTGGTGATACAGACACTGACGCTGGCGATACAGACACTGACGCTAGAACAGATCCCGCAACAACGATGGACACAACTGAAAAGGCAACATCAGTTGAAACAACACAAGAACCAAGCAATGATGCTGCAACAACCAGTGTAACAACAATGGTGACAACAGAAAAGGCAACAACCTCTCTAACAACAGCCCACTCTACAGCAAACCCTTCCACAACGGTGGAAACAACAGACGCTGGCGATACAGACACTGACGCTGGCGATACAGACACTGGCGGTGGCGATACAGGCACTGGCGGTGGCGATACAGACACTGGCGGTGGCAATACAGACACTGGCGCTGGTGATACAGACACTGACGCTGGCGATACAGACACTGACGCTAGAACAGATCCTGCAACAACGATGGACACAACTGAAAAGGCAACATCAGTTGAAACACAAGAACCAAGCACTGATGCTGCAACAACCAGTGTAACAACAATGGTGACAACAGAAAAGGCAACAACCTCTCTAACAACAGCCCACTCTACAGCAAACCCTTCCACAACGGTGGAAACAACAGACGCTGGCGATACAGACACTGACGCTGGCGATACAGACCCTGGCGGTGGCGATACAGACACTGGTGGTGGCGATACAGACACTGGCGGTGGCGATACGGACACTGGCGCTGGCGATACAGACACTGACGCTGGTGATACAGACACTGACGCTGGCGATACAGACACTGACGCTAGAACAGATCCTGCAACAACGATGGACACAACTGAAAAGGCAACATCAGTTGAAACAACACCAGAACCAAGCACTGATGCTGCAACAACCAGTGTAACAACAATGGTGACAACAGAAAAGGCAACAACCTCTCTAACAACAGCCCACTCTACAGCAAACCCTTCCACAACGGTGGAAACAACGGGCGCTGGCGATACAGACACTGACGCTGGCGATACAGACACTGGCGGTGGCGATACAGACACTGGCGGTGGCGATACAGACACTGACGCTGGTGATACAGACACTGACGCTGGCGATACAGACACTGACGCTACATCAGATCCTGCAACAACGATGGACACAACTGAAAAGGCAACATCAGTTGAAACAACACAAGAACCAAGCACTGATGCTGCAACAACCAGTGTAACAACAATGGTGACAACAGAGAAGGCAACAACCTCTAAAACAACAGCCCACTCTACAGCAAACCCTTCCACAACGATGGAAACAACAGACGCTGGCGATACAGACACTGACGCTGGCGATAATGACACTGACGCTGGCGATACAGACATTGACGATGGCGATACAGACACTGATGCTGGCGATACAGACACTGACGCTAGGACAGATCCTGCAACAACGATGGACACAACTGAAAAGGCAACATCAGTTGAAACAACACAAGAACCAATCACTGATGCTGCAACAACCAGTTTAACAACAATGGTGACAGCAAAAAAGGCAACAACCTCTCAAACAACAGCCCACTCTACAGCAAACCCTTCCACAACGATGGAAACAACAGACGCTGGCGATACAGACACTGACGCTAGAACAGATCCTGCAACAACGATGGACACAACTGAAAAGGCAACAGCAGTTGAAACAAAACAAGTACCAAACAATGATGCTGCAACAACCAGTGTAACAAAAGTGGTGACAACGGAAAAGACAACAACCTCTCAAACAACAGCTGACTCTACAACAAACCCTCCAACAACGATGGACACGACGGGAACAGTTTCAACTTCTAAAACAACTGATGCTAGAACAGACCCTGCAACAACGATGGACACAAGTGAAAAGGCAACAACAGCTGAAACAACACCAGAGTCAAGCACTGATGCTGCAAAAACTAGTGTAACAACGATGGCGAAAACGGAAAGGGCAACAACCACTCAAACAACACCCCACTCTACAGCAAACCCTTCCACAACGATGGAAACAACAGACGCTGGCGATACAGACACTGACGCAGGCGATACAGACACTGACGCTAGAACGGATCCTGCAACAACGATGGACAAAACTGAAAAGGCGACATCAGCTGAAACAACACGAGAACCAAGCAATGATGCTGCAACAACCAGTGTAACAACAATGGTGACAACGGAAGAGGCAACAACCTCTCAAACAACAGCTGACTCTACAACAAGCCCTTCCACAACGATGGAAACGGCAGACAAGGCTATAGCATCTAAAACGACTGACGTTACAACAGATCCTGCAACAATGGACACAACTGAAAAGGTAACATCAGTTGAAACAACAATAGAACACAGCACTGATGCTGCAACAACCAGTGTAACAAAAGTGGTGACAACGGAAAAGACAACAACCTCTCAAACAACAGCTGACTCTACAACAAACCCTCCCACAACGATGGACACGACGGGAACAGTTTCAACTTCTAAAACAACTGATGCTAGAACAGACCCTGCAACAACGATGGACACAACTGAAAAGGCAACAATAGCTGAAACAACAGTAGAGTCAAGCACTGATGCTGCAACAACCAGTGTAACAACGGTGGCGAAAACAGAAAGGGCAACAACCTCTCAAACAACGGCCGACTCTACAACAAACCCTTCCGCAACAATGGAAAAAACAGACAAGGCTTCCACACCTAAAACAACTGATGCTACGACAGATCCTGCAACAACGATGGACACAAGTGAAAAGGCAACATCATCCGCAACAACACAAGAACCCAGCACTGATGCTGCAACAACCAGTGTAACAACAATGATGACAACGGAAAAGGCAACAACCTCTCAAACAACAGCCGATTCTACAACCAACCCTTCCACAGCGGTAGAAACGACCGACAATGCTTCAGCATCTAAAACAACTGACGCTACAACAGATCCTGCAACAACGATGGACACAACTGAAAGGGAAACATCAGCTGAAACATCACAAGAACCAAGCACTTATTCTGCGACAACCAGTGTAACAACAGTTGTGACAACGGAAAAGGCAACAACTTCTCAAACAACAGCCGACTCTAGAACAAATCCCTCCACAACGATGGAAACGACCGACAAGGCTTCAATATCCAAAACAACTGACGCTAAAACAAATCCTGCAACAACGATGGACACAACTGAAAAGGCAACATCAGCTGAAACAACACAAGAACCAAACACTGATGCTGCAACAACCAGTGTAACAACAATGGTGACAACGGAAAAGGCAACAACCTCTCAAACAACAGCCGACTCTACAACAATCCCTTCCGCAACAATGGACACGACAGACAAGGCTTCAACATCTAAAACAACTGACGCTACAACAGATCCTGCAACAACGATGGACAGAAGTGAAAAGACAACATCACCTGCAACAACACAAGAACCCAGCACTGATGCTGCAACAACGAGTGTAACAACGGTGGCGAAAACGGAAAAGGCAACAACCTCTCAAGCAACAGCCGACTCTACAACAATCCCTTCCACAACGATGGAAACAACAGACAAGGCTTCAACATCTAAAACGACCGACGCTACAACAGATCCTGCAACAACGATGGACACAACTGAAAAGGTAACATCAGGTGAAACAACAGAAGAACACAGCACTGATGCTTCAACAACCAGTGTAACAACAGTGGTAACATCGGAAAAGGCAACAACCTCTCAAACAACAGCTGACTCGACAACGAACCCTCCCACAACGATGGACACGACAGGAACAGTTTCAACTTCTAAAACAACTGATGCTAGAACAAACCCTGCAACAACGATGGACACAACTGAAAAGGCAACATCAGCTGAAACATCACAAGAACAAAGCACTTTTTCTACGAAAACCAGTGTAACAACAATGGTGAAAACGGAAAAGGCAACAACCTCTCAAACAACAGCCGACTCTAGAACAAATCCCTCCACAACGATGGAAACGACCGACAAGGCTTCAACATCCAAAACAACTGACGCTACATCAGATCCTGAAACAACTGAAACAACACAAGAACCAAGCATTGATGCTGCATCAACCAGTGTAACAACAGTGGTGACAACGGAAAAGGCAACAACCTCTCAAACAACAGCTGGCTCTGCAACAAACCCTTCCACAACGAAAGACAGAACAGAGGTTTCAACATCTAAAACAACTGACGCTACAACAGATCCTGCAATAACGATGGACACAACTGAAAAGGCAACATCACCTGCAACAACACAAGAACCCAGCACTGATGTTACAACAACCAGTGTGACAACAATGGTGACAACGGAAAAGGCAACCACCTCTCAAACGAAAGCTGGCTCTACAACAAACCCTTCCACAACGAAAGACACGACGGAAAAGGCTTCAGCATCTAAAACAACAATTGATTCTACAACAAACCCAGCAACAACGACGGACACAACAGAAAAGACAGCAACTGCTGAGACAACATCAGAGCAAAGCTCCGAAGCTGCAACTACCAGTGTGACAATGATGGCTACAACAAAAGAGGCAACAACATCTCAAACAATGGCTGACTCAACAACAAACCCCGCAACAACGATTGACATAATAGAAAAGATAACAACAGCTGAAACAACGCTAGAGACAAGCACTGATGCCGCAACAACCAGTGTGACAACGATGGTTCCAACAGAAAAGCCAACAATGTCTGAGACAACTGACTCTTCAACAAACCCTTCCACAACGATGGATACCACAGAAAAGACAACAACATCTCAAACAACAGTTGAGTCTACTACAGACCCTTCTGAAACAACACCAGAGTCAAGCACCGATGTGGCAACAACCAGTGTGACAACGATGGTTACAACAGAGAAAGTAGCAACACCGCAAACAACAGCTGACTCTACAACAAACCCTTCCACAACGATGGACACTACAGAAAAGGCTACAAAATTTGAAACAACAGAACCAGAAATCGATACTACAACGACCCGTGTCACAACAATGGTCACAAAAGATGAGGTGACCACAGCTGAAACAACAACAGATCCAGATATTGATGGTAAAACTAAGCGTGTCACAACAATGGTCACAACATATATGGGGACCACAGACAGAACGACTGAAGAGCCAGATGTAACAGGTAAGGTTAAAAAAAATTTTTGTTTAACAATTCTAGTTATCGAACAAGAATAAGAGCGGTTATGGCTTATTGCAATGTAAAATCAAAGTCTTTTTGTCTTCTGCCCAGAGAAGACAAATCCTGCGAGGCGCTGCGGAAATCATATCATCCGGCTTTTGTCATTCCGCTCGTGGCTTCCTTTTGCAGTGTATACTCACGATAGCCTTTGCCTTCCCATGTTCTCCTCTGTTGCATTCTTCCGTTTGTAATCTACCTCATAGAACTGTGGTAATAAGTCCCTTGAGTACATTTTTTCTTTGCCATGTGATGACAGTTGGAGATATGTGGCAATCATTCTGACACCAGGTCTGATAGCAGACAGAAAGACCACGTATTTGCTTGTATGCAGGCCCAAATGAAAATTATATAAAAAGCGTTCTTTTCTGTGGTAGCCAAGGACAAAAAGTTAACAATTCACCTTAAAACTTTGTCCATACCTATATAAAAACGGATATTCAAAATGGATTCGAAGTATCAAAACATACGACTCACATCACGTGCTTTAATTGAATCGTTTTCACCATATAGATCCTCAAGGAAACTTACAGGTCAATGAATGTGATAACATTTAGAAACGTGTCTAGTAAATAATCACTATTGCATAAACAAAATATATGAAATATGTGAACTAATACGCTTGTTTTCATCTCAAAATCTCCCGCGCATGGTTCTCAAGCTTCTTACTTCCTTATCAATTCCTTACAGAGGTTATTTCTACATCACGATCTGCATGCTTATTCTCCCCCCGGGACACGTCAGCTGTAGCGATAAGGTGCCAAACCTCCCAGTTCCTTGATGGACAAAATGCTATTCAGCTTTGCATCTGCCCGACAGGATATCAGCCTGCGTCGGTTATCTGCGACAATGGTAATTTCGTCGATAGTAATATTTACGATCGTCGCGGCCTACGAGTAGAAGCAGCACTCGTATGTCAAGGTAAGCCTAGCACACTGATATCTTATCGTTATCGCACCTTAAGATCTGACAACAGCACACACGTACAATCGGAATAGATGTAGAAATCCACTCGGTTCACTAGTCGTTGACTAACTGATAAAATCATCGATTCTATATTTTAACCACGAAAACCCTGAATTATGAGGTAATGACATCGTCACTTTACCAAATATGCGGTCTCCCCTATAGAACTGTTTTTTAATATGTTATAAACTACGAAACCTGATATTTTCGTGTGATTATTCGTTTTGTTTAATGTAGTGAAGTTCCAAAAGTTATGATTGCTTGATTTTCCATCCAGTACCAGATTTAAGACTGAGTCTCATGAATACGGAGCTCGTAAGAACTATGCAGTACTGGCGCCATTAGGCGTTATTACTTCGTTTACTTTGTAGAATGTCAGAGTCTCTGCATCATTTGGACTAACTTTTGCCATATCAGCAATAAAGGAGTTGTTGGAGAGGAATGCTGATACCCACTCTCTGTAGCAAAAGGGAACAAATCCGCGTTATCCTCCTAGCATGCCTAGAGAAACAAGCATTTTCACAGGCCCTGTCATGAAATGCTTCGCTCGGCTCAACCTATTCTTCAACCTCCATTAGCATGACAGATTGTTTTAGCATGCTTCTATACCTAACGCTTAAACTCTTACAGGGTTACTTATGATGATCTGTGGAAATAGTTTTGAAATCCATTGGGAGTGGGGAAGCTTAAGTTATTTGGAAGACCATTGCATATTTTGCTTAATTGTAAACAGTATAATCAAATCAAACAAACAACCACAAACGCTTTCGTAAAATCGAACATATAATACGGAACTTTCACATTTTAAAGATAGGGTAATTTCTATACGGCAGGAATATTATGATTTGCTAAAAGAAAAGAAGAAGAAGAAGAAATACCAGGAAAATCGTCCAATTTAGATAGCATCATTGGAGCAACATCATTTTTGTTCGAGTTAATCAAAGTTAATTCATAATGCTGTTATTTTACCACGCTTTGATTATGGCGATGTTGTTTCCGGCTCTGCTTGTAAACTGCATATTGATAGATTACAGAAATTACAAAATAGGGCTGGTCGATTAATACTCCCGACAAAACGGGAATCTCATGTTTTGAACCTGGACATGCACAATGCTATGAAATGGGACACTTTAGTAGAAGGAAGAAATAAACACCTGATGACATGTTTGTTTAGAACACTCCATGGTATGACCCCAGAATACTTGTATGAACCTTTTGATTATCTCTCTCACCCTTATTCTTTGCGTTTCGGAAAAAAACTTAGTTTACCCAACCCTATACTGAATTCTCAAAAGATCATTTACATATCGAGCGGCATTTATGTATAATAACCTACCACCGGCTGCTCGATCAGCCTTAAATTCAAATGTTTTTCTAAGGATATATACAAATTCATGAATCCCAGTTACAATGTACTATTTGCTGTGACAGGATAGCCGGTTTTAGTTTGTTCTGTTCTGTTATGTAATGTTTGATTATGTAATGTCATGTATGTTGTAACCTCAAGCTCTGTATTTTTTTCTCTCAATCTCTTTCCAATTTTATCTCTATGTATCATTCTGCCTCTTTGCATATTTGTAAAGGCTTGTTTATATTATCATGTAATTGGACCCTTTTGGAAGACCAGTGGTGCCATGGCGGCACCGCTGAATATGGGCATTCCAGCCGTTTTAAACTGTATTTTGTTTTTTTATGTTTTTAACGGAAATAAATACCTACCTATAAACCTACCCCCCCCCAAAAAAAAATGATAATAATAACTTTCAATCCCAAAGCAATGCAAAAGAATGTATATAAATGGAACGTCAGAAATCATGCAGATGGATATTCTTCTCATTTATTTACTCTCCCTTCCCCTCCCCCAGATATCGATGAATGCGAAGGAAACAGCACAATTTGCGACCCTGATAAAGGAGCGTGCACTAACCTGCCAGGTAGCTTCGAATGCGAGTGTGTTAGTGGATACGAACTGCACGACGATGGATCGAATTGCACAGGTGACTTTCTAGTTTCCTTCTTCCATTTACTGTCCAACAATTATCCCGACATCGGAGCTGACCTCTTTCTGTGCCGGAGTCTTTAGACAGTGCTTACAACGCTGTGGGGTTTTCTGCCCCAATCAAGATCGGCGTGATCATTAACGACCACTGATGAACTTTGTCCATTTCTTTTTATCTTGCTGTCATATGTGCACAAATCTATGTATTGGTTTTTGTGCACCTGATTCCTGCATTTCGTGATTTTTATATGTAATAATGGATGAGCTACAGAATTTGCAAAAATATATGCAATATGCACGCGCAACGGACGATGGCGTATAATATCCTATCATAATAGTATATTATACGCTTCCAGTATTTTTGTTTAGTGTTCCACTAAATGCACTCATAGAAATGTATCGATACGGACTTCTAATAACGAGGGGCCCACACTCTACAAGCTCTGTCTTTTTAGTGGGTCCCTCCGTTTTTTTCACACAGTGCATAATTGTGATATTGAAAACTATTTCACTTTCGTTGTCTTAGCAACTATTGCAATGTATCGATACTGTTAGTTTTATTTTGTGCTATTATTGTTGTTTTCTCTGTACAATTGTATGCATTGATTTTGTCACTTAAAAAAGTGATATTTATGTTTGTGTTATATATTGTGGAAAAAACGAATAAATATGAACTTGAACTTGAATAAAGGCATAAGATGGGCGAAGACTTGCTCTCCTGCTGTTTAAAGTTTAATGAATATCTGTACAGAGAGAAATAGTAATATTAGAAAAGAACAAAAATCAAAATATTTCCCTTCTTTCGCGTCCCTCAATAAACCTGGCGAGCAACTAAACAAACACGTATGATTAGATAATTATAGATGTACAAGTTAACATAATGACCACAATAAGGACGAATACAACGTTATTCTCAATGTTTTGTGGTTGCAGAAATCTCTGCTTCTTAAGATGCCCCAGACGGTGAATTTCTTTTAAATTATTGCTATTAACATAATCAAAGCGCCATATATCTGTACATAGCGACATGTAAAAACCCACAACCGCGTATTATATTCCATTATAATAGTATTACGATTTATTTTCTTGGATGGGTAATTGCTGCTCCATTTATAGGTGTATATCCCGTATGTTTTTGTGTTGCCATAAATGTATTTTCTTAATCTTCGTGTAGTTTTAATTGTACGCCATTTCGTAGCATAAAGTGATTAAACAAAAGATATTTGGAGGTATTGGACTTTCCACATTTTAATAACCTCGTCATTTACATAACATGATTATTCAGATAATGTTGCATTCGCTGTTATCTGCAATATGGGTCTCAACCATTTGATTTGTTTTTAAAGACATTGATGAATGCAGCAGAGGTCTGCATAATTGTGACGAAGACGCGACATGCATCAATAATCCCGGCAGCTTTCAATGTTTCTGCAATGACGGTTTTATTGGAGACGGTGTTAATTGCATAGGTACGTGCGGAAGTTACTCCATCTTTTCCTCTATGTTTTTTGTTTTTTGTTTTTTGTTTTTTGTTTTTTTTTTTTTTGGGGGGGGGGGGTAGAGGGTTACTCAATAGGTGTTTTCACATCAGCCCGATAGATATCCAAGCTCGAGATATTGTTTAATTTCCCAAGTCAGAAAATAGCGCCCAATTTCGAAATATCGGGCTGATGTGAAAACGCCTCTTGAGTGTGTGTGTGTGTTGTTGTTTTTTTGGTGGTGTTTTTTTTTCTGATCGACATATTCCTTTGGCGTGAACTAACAAAGGTAATAAGATACGTAGGTACCTATACGAACGTATTTAAGTAGCACTTAATGAACAAAACAATGTTAAACGAGGCATGAGGAATGGGGTTCAACGTGTTGCCGAAACGTTGTTCAGAACATGCAAATTATTTATCAATTTTATTCATAGTTATGAATAAATGGTTCAACTCAGTTTCGGTTCAAAGCAATTCGCTTGCTTTGATATAATGATACGTAAAATCTAATGAATGTTTGTCTTGTGGTCCACTTTTTTTTTAATTCAATACGTCATTTACCTTCTATCAGAAAATGTGTTCAAATTTGAACTAACCCATGTTTACACCACTTTGCGAAAAAAATCCAACAGCGAGACGGATGGATTTGAGAGAGAAAAAAAAAAACATTTATTTTTCGAAGGAAGATTATTCAGCCTGATAGTCCCCTTCGATACATAGTGTACTCTTGAATGAATCCCACAAGAATTGGAACAATCATCCCCAGCATTCCCACTGATTCCAACTGATCAGTTACTAGCCATTCCCTTTAAACCGTGACATAACCTGAAGCCGGAAAAGCAGTTGATGACGGTGTATGATTTTATTCTTTCTTGCAGAGAATATTTATCTACCATACGGACCGGAAGTAGGTGATGTGAATATTGTGCCCTTCACATGCTTCTTCATATTCTGCAACATATTCTGGCGTACCGTGTACTTGGACACAGGAATCCCCATTGGAAACAATGGCCTTTATACTCACATCACTGTACGTGTGCTCCACTTATCAATTTTGCAACAATCATCATTTTCCCAATACCTAGCCAGATAGCAGATGTAACCCGTAAGAAACACAGAAGCTCAGTTAAGAGTACTTTCAATAGTTACCAGAATGTAAGAATGGTAATTTGAGTCTGTTTTCGTATGGCAATATGTGCCTAGTTTATACCTTATGCACTTCACCTGGGACGAACCGGGAGAGGTCGACAATATGTGTCTATTTTCTGATGTTGCTATCATGGATTGGCCATTTCCCTATAATAAGTTTGTGATGAATAAGGAAACGGGATCTTTATTCACGTGTGTATGTTGTGACTCTCTTCCACACGGAACATCGGATATTACATTTTATGTCCTATGTGAGGGAATGAGCATTTTCCTCTTAATAGAGGGAACGGCATTGTATACACAACATGAATATGAGAGGTTGGCTACACATGTAATCATTAAACATTATTGTAAATAGTAATTTTTTCACAAGCGTTGTCGTCTATTCATATCTTGTTTCTTTTTCTTTCATTTCAATAATCATATTGTACTTTTGCAGTTTACGTCAACTGGAGTCATTGAATTTTGGGACGTTACACGAAATAACCCACTCCGGTACATCAATCCTTCACTCTACTCCATATATAACGCTGATCAAAATCCGACAGTGTCGGTCTTTGGGGCGCCTGTTGATCTCTCCATCGGAAGTCCACGGATATATTACCAGGTACTTAATTTGGCTTCATTCCATTAAAGAATCGTACGATTTGTCCGTATATGACGTTCATATCGTTGTACATCCTCATTTCGTCGACCACAGCTTAAAACAAGAACACTCCGAGAAAGCACAACTCCGCCATGCAGCCGAGATACATCGCCATTTCCATAGGTAGTATCTTCAACACAACATAGAGGTATAGGGACATCCACACAATACATTTAATGAAAATCTGATCCTACATCGTTGTGTTATTTGGGGCATTAAGGAAATTATACCATTTCCTTTATCGTTCAATGACCTTTGACCTTTGAACTCATGATTCCAATTTTTTTTATTGTCTCTTACATGAAGACATCCTGCAAGTCTTGTAAAAAATCTGATAATCCGTTCTTGACTTATTTGGAGTTAAAGCTTACATGTCCTTTGTGACCCCATATGACCTTATGACGTTATGTCCTCATAACCCCCAAGTTGAATTGTGTCTGTCTTCATAATAAACACACTCTGCAAGTTTCGTGAAAATACGATCATCCGTTCTTGAATTATTTGGAGTTAAAGCTTACATGTTCTTTGTGACACCATATCACCTTTTGACATGACATTTGTCCTCATGACCCAAAATTATATTGTCTCTGTCGTTTAATAAACACACCCTGCAAATTTGACGAAAATACGATCATCCGTTCTTGAGTTATTGGAGTTAAAGTTTATTAAGTCCTTTATGACCCTATGACCTTTTACTTTTGACCTCACGACATCCAAACTTAATATTTTCGTTCTTAATACTTCATCATGAACACATCCCCTGCAAGTTTGATTAACATCCGGTCATCCGTTCTTGAATTATAGGAGATTAAGCTTATTTTATACCCTTTTGACGTCTGTGACCTTTGACCTCCTGACCCCAAGTCTAAACGTGTTTTTTTTTCTTACCTTACAAACCCTGCTAACTTTAAGTGAAAAACTATTCGTCCGTTTTCAAGTTGTCTTATAAACAAACAGACAGACAAACATGTACCTAACTGAAAGCTTTAACCTCCGCCTACTGGCAGAGGTATAGCATCATGACCTGTGCGGATTTAGTTTAGGTAATACACGATTTAAAAATAGCTGTCCATGCGTAACTATGTATTTGTGAGGATCTTCACTGCAAACTTTGGATGCTTCAAATGACGCTTTAAAGCTTCGTTTCCAATAACATCTGAAGAATCCCGAGAGTGAGGAATATAATCAAATCAACCACCACGCAATCTTCACAAACAAGATCATAATGTCACAGTAATTAACCAAGTCACCTTTGTGCACTATCTCTTGGATGTAAGGTTACGAACGTTCCATTAATTTTGACAAGGCATACTTGAAGAATTCCACTCACTCTCCCTCCAATTTTTTTTCTAACTCTCATTCAAATAAAAAAAAATCAACTTTCCTTCCCTCCGAACCGCTTCTTCATCTCTTACTCCATTTGTCGGTATCTTCCCTTTCTCGATCCTTCTTTCTTCCTGCTGTTGGTAGGAGTATGATGGACGCACCTCACCATCTTCCAGCTTCTTCACTGTGCGAGAAAAGGTGGTATCGCAAATTCGCAAAGCGCTCCATCTGCCCTCCGCCGATGTGTCGACTCAAACATTCTTCGACGGAATCTCTTACCTCCTTGTAATCACGTGGGAAAACGTGCAGCCTCCGGGTTCTGCTGGAGATGAGGTTGGTATTTCATACTACTACAGTGCAATCCCGTTATAACGAACACAGCTATAATGAAATTCCGTTTACAACGACGTAGAAATTCGAAACGAAATTTCGATACAGTGCACTCCCGTTATAACGAACACGGTTATAACGAAATTCCGTTTACAACGACGTAGAAATTCGCGCACCAATAATATCCACTCTATGTATCTTAATTATTTACTTGTTCGGTTATAACGAAATTTGGATATAACGAAAGAATACTGCCGGTCCCGAGGACTATGTTATAACGGGAGTCCACTGTATAACGAAAGAAAACTGCCGGTCCCAAGGATTTCGTTATAACGGAAATCCAATGTATTGTCATCTTGCCGCCATTCTGCCTTGTCAGAGAATAATTATTTCTCATGAATGACTGAATCCTGAGTTTGATTTCCTAAAATGATCTGTTGCATGTTGCACTTGACGTCTTCTTTAAAATCACCAAACAAATGACAGAGCAATTAAACATGGCAGCAATTATGTCACGAATAGGATGCAGAAGAATAATGTTTGGTAGTGTTAGTTCGTTTCCATACAGAATAACACCACGTGCAACATAGTTATTATCACAACATGCATAACATACACTACCTGTCAATTACGCCGAGGCGCTCAAATCACAGTACAGTGAAGTATCCAGATCACACTTTGGTGCCAATAAGAGGCCGCACATTACGTAAGGTATAAATAAAAAAGGGAAGGACATAAACGAGACGTAACCTTAGACAGATGTGTTATATGTGACCGTGCACCTCAAAACGAACATAAAGTCGCACACACTGATTTTGCGTGAGGACTGAAAATAAGTGAAATGGGTCAACCTAGCCGAACTTGACTTTTTCATATTTTCTGAAAGAGCGGGTCTTCTTTTACATTATGCTAAAATTTGGTATCATAAAACGGGCAGGAAAGTGTTTTTTTTTAGCAGTTTATCTCGAACATTTTTGGTAGAATAGTGTGATTAGGTGTGTCTTTAGAATCCCTTTTTCATTTCTGAACAACCTTGTCCACACTCTTCACTTTCAACTCTAATAAATTTTGAAAGGATAGTGCTACTGCTTTGAAAGTTGGCATTAATAATGGACAGAATGTGTTAATGAGGCATGCTTAATTTCGGTTTAATCTGATAATCCCTTCATTGTTGTTACTCTGGTGGTTTACTTCCTGTTTTTTGTCCCATTCATAGCACAGCCAGCACGGTTTGGTAAAGATTAAGCGCTTGAATAGACACTGTACTTCAGAGCCTCTTTTCTCAGTTCACACTTTTCCTGAGTTTGTGCTTTCTTTCCAATATTTAGATAGGTTAGGAGAGTCCATTTGATTTGAGTTATACATCATTTTAAAGCTTAAAGTCTGCTCTTTCAGAATATGGTCTTAACTAAAAATTCATGTCTGGCGACTTTTTGTTTGTTTTGAGGTGCAGGGTCACATATATTTATTGCGAATCGCTTTATATTTGTGACCCTGCACCTCAAAACAAACAAAAAGTCGCCAGACATGAATTTTTAGTTAAGACTATATTCTGAAAAAGCAGGCTTTTTAAAATGATGTATAACTCAAATCAAATGGACTCTCCTAACCTATCTGAATATTGGAAAGAAAGCACAAACTCAGGAAAAGTGTGAACTGAGAAAAGAGGCTCTGAAGTACAGTGTCTATTCAAGCGCTTAATCTTTACCAAACCGTGCTGGCTGTGCGATGAATGAGACAAAAACGAGGAAGTAAACCACCAGAGTAACAACAATGAAGGGATTATCAGATTAAACCGAAATTAAGCATGCCTCATTAACACATTCTAGCCATAATTAATGCCAACTTTCAAAGCAGTAGCACTATCCTTTCAAAAGTTATTAGAGTTGAAAGTGAAGAGTGTGGACAAGGTTTTTCAGAAATGAAAAAGGGATTCTGAAGACACACCTAATCACACTATTCTACCAAAAATGTTCGAGATAAACTGCTAAAAAAATACATTTTCCTGCCCGTTTTATGATACCAAATTTTAGCATAATGTAACAGAAGACCCGCTCTTTCAGAAAATTTAAAAAAGTCAAGTTCGGCTAGGTTGACCCCTTTCACTTATTTTCAGTCCTCACGCAAAATCAGCGTGTGCGACTTTATGTTCGTTTTGAGGTGCACGGTCACATTTGAACGTGACACCTAAGATTTTGAAATGAATATACTCACTACAATTTATCAGAGAAGATTCACATACACACACAAAAGCTTTCCTCGATGTAAAGTGTAATCTCTCCTGGGCATCTACTTTGAGCAGAAAAAAAAAGAGAAACATAAATATTGCAATATTGGGATTGCAATAGATTCACCTCAAAGGCAAAACTAAAGACTTAAGTTACGTACTCTTAGGCTTTTGAGTGTTTTACGGGTTTTAGATGTGTCAGACAGAGTTTCGTTTTGTTTCTTTTTTCTCCCTTTTAGCTTAGACTGTCTGACCACACTCATCAGCACTGACACTGGCATTGCAATTTGCCCTTAATTGTGATCATAATACTTTCTAACCAACAAAAGACAGCCGCACCTGCCACAATAACAAGAGTGACATGCGCAACTGGCCGTAAAGTATTCCAATCATGCCGATGAACTTGTTTCCGTAGTATAATTGTTACGGTATCTGACCTGCGTTTGTTCTCTATCTGCATCACTTTTAAATTTGATGTTGTGTACTTTTATGTGTCTGCAATTTCCAGACGAGTACATACCAAGCGATTATCCTGACTAATGGTGTCCACACTGTGATACTACTGAATTTTCAAGAGGGCAGCATGACGTGGAATCCTAATTCGAAGGAAACGCGAGCTCGCATAGGCTATAGCATCAGGGGCAACTGGCGTAATGAATTTCCAAATATTGGTAATTTGTTCAGGAGCTACCGACCTGACCAGATAAACGGAACAACCGGTTTACTGGGAAGATACATATACCAGCTGGATTCAAATCCTCCGTACTACATCAATCCGAGGGCGTACTGCTTAAATTGGTATAATTCGGAGCCAACACCTTCCCTCGACGGAGTGCAGCCGTGTCCGTGTTCATTGTTTCAAGCCATACGGGACTTCCGGTTCACAGGATGCAACTTCGCGCATTTGTCGCAACAGGCAGACGTCCCGCCAGACTATTTACCAGGCTTCAACAGACCTTGTATGTCGTAGATCCCTCTCTCTCTCTCTCTCTCTCTCTCTCTCTCTGTATAATGTATACGGTTTTGTATAATTGCCTCCACCAAGTAAGGAGGAGGTTAGTAAGTGATGGTCTGTCTGACTATTAAAAACAGTTGAAAACAGATGAATAGATGAAATTTGCAGGAAAAGTCGATAATGGTACAAAGACCAGGGCCCCATTTCACAAAAAAAGTTGATATGCTGGCAACTGTTGCTGGAATGGCAATTGTCATGGTAATGGCAAGAATCCAGTTTCCTGATTAGCTGATGCTATCGGAAGTTGCTATTTCAGCAAGAGTTGATTGTCCTAACATCTTTTATGAAATGGGTCCCAGATCATTAAATTTTGGTAGTGATTCGGGAATTTTTATGGCTCTTTGAAGGATTTGTGATATTTTGGCGTATAAGGCCAATAAACGTGGGCGTTCAAGCTGCGCGTACCGGAGGTTCATATACTCGCACTTAAGCGCGTGCTATATTGATGGCGTAAACACAGGGTTTATGTTGTCGTATCGTGCAATTTCATGCGTTTTTTAATGGAATGAGTTGCTGCTTTGGTGGAGGTCGGTGCTCTCCGAGTTAGTTTCTAGTTTTATTTTGTCTGGTGAAGTGAGTTAATGTCGTGTGTGACGAGTTGAGATGGTGCTGCTTCATCAGGACTTATCTCAAGAGTTGAGTTTAGTGAAAATGAGTTCATAATGATATTGATAGAAATCAATTCAAGTTATCTGGGCAATTTCTATTTTTCTAACCTTACCGCGTCTTCTATCGAAATTCTCCCTCGTAATTGATAAACATGCAATTTTTCTTTCATAACATGTTCAGGTTGATAAACGTACGAAATGTTATTTTGTATTTCCGTAGTCCTTTTTTTTTTTAAGCCACAAGATCACAAGTTCACCAGCACGTCAGTCCACCAATATTTCTGAAACAAATTGCTATTAAATACATTGACATTACAAATCGTATCTTATTGTGGGGCATGTGTTGAGATGAATCTGTTTAAGTGAGAAAACCGCACTCAGACACACTCAGACACCTATTTTTAATAGGTAAACGCAAGCTTACCTAAGAAAACTACTAGTAACAGGCCTTAGTTGAGAAATTTATAAGGGACTGGAGAACAAAATAGCGTAGATACATTTCTGCAACTGATCTTTTCTCCCCGTTGTTTCCATGGCAGATACGTTCTACTACCCCCTGTTTTTTCTTTTCGCCACGAGATGCGTGCAACCGGTTTTTCCTCCCATAGGAAGTGGGGCATTCCGATGCACGTATTCACACTGGGGGCTATTCCGGGGATACTACACTTTCTGGTTCTCCAGTCACTACCAATCGCAAATGCCAAGAAATAGGTTTTGGAGACAAGAGCAGAGGCTCAGGTGGATTTGTAAGTCAATCAGCCCCTCTTTTTTTCTCTTTCTCTCTCTTTTTTCTCCAGAAGAGGAGTGGGTAGAAGGAAATAATTGACATTCTGTCTGCTATAAATACCCATGTTTCTTTGAGGTACCTTGTCGAAGCAGTTTTGCTCTTGCTGTGATCACATTTTCTCTATGCTTCTATAACGTCATGAGAGTCCGATAGATGAGTTTTGCTGTTAGTTTACACAATAGAGACAGCTGAAATTTCAGCACCGTGTTTGATGCTCGTAGTATAGGTACTGGCGATACGGCACTAACCGTAGCATCACTATCCAGTGTAGTCACGTAGTACCTATATTACAAATATTTGAAAGGAGTCCGTCATTTTTTTTATATTTTCCCTTATCCAGACGCCGATGTATTCCCAAGATACTTCTGCTGCAGTCGTTCACGCAGCACCTCATTCTGCAATCTCTATGAAACAAAAAGGCCACCATCTCACTGTCGTAACTACAGACGTCCATTCTTAGGTATGTATTCCCATGCAAATCTGTTCAAATCTACTGTGATGGAAAGTCAGCTTGTTACATGAGCTTTGTTTTTACATAACACCTTTGTTTGGGTCATGCTTAACCAACAACTACATTACCCAGATTTTTCTTCTGTTTTATACCTCTGCCAAGAAGTGTCGCCGGAGGCATTCTGTTTTCGTCCGTCCCTTCGTCCGTCCGTAATGACTTTTGTGTACAGCGCAACTAAAAAAAAAAAAAAAAAAAAAAAAAACCGTTTGAGGTATCCTAATGATACTTGGTATGTATAATGCATGAGTGGACGAAGTTGTGCTAGCAACTTTTCAGTGCACATGCTCGAGGTGAGAGGTGAAAGGTAAAAGGTCAAGGTCAAATGCTCAAAATCCCACATTTCCCCCATATCTATTCTATGCCTGAAGGAATTCTCTTGAATTTTAGGATATACAATGTATCTATCACCTGAGAAAGATTCTTTAGAGAAAGTTTCTGGACACGAGGTCAAAGGTCATGTGAAAGTCTTGAATTGTTCCCCTTTTCTCCATATTTCATAAATGGTTCAAGATATCCTCATGAACTTAGTACATGTGCATGTACTGCCTCACATTGATTTTCTCGAGAATTTTGGGTCATGGGTCAAAGGTCAAGGGTTAAAAGGTCAAAGTTAACTCCTTAAAATTTCACTATTTCCCTCATATCTATGCAATGTCTGCAGGCTTTTTCTTAAAACTAAGTGTATACATGTATTACCAAATAGAAATTTCCAGGGAAAGTTTTTGGCTAAAAGGTCCAGTAAAAAAGCTTAATTTCACTCCATAATATCTCTGAAGTGCCTCAAGGTATCATCATGAAACTTAGTACATATGCATGTACTGCCTGACTGTAATTCCCTAGTTGGGTAATCTTAGGGTCATAGGGTCAAAGGTCAAGGGTCAAAGGCCAGGTAAAATGCTAACATTTTACTATTAAATGCTAAGATACACTTTTAACATACTTTTGAAATTAGTTCATGCATTTAAAGGGTTAAAGGTGAATTGATAAATACCTGCTCTCTTAAACAAAATAGCCATTGATCCAATTAAACCTACTTCAAGGAAAGTAAACACTCACTACATGTCATTCTTTTTTTAACAATTAGGCCCTACTTGAAACTGTCGTCACAATTGTCATGACATGCTATAGCCTTATTGAGAGAACAATGCATTATGGCGGAGGCATATCAGTCGCCATGGCGACATTTTTTTTTCTTTGGAGTAGCAAAATGCAAAGACGAACTGTTTTGTCTCCTTCATTTTAGGATCCATATTCGAAATGTAAATCCAAGCAAGAACTTCAGCTCTTTTTTCATCTTTCGTTTTATTCTTTGCTTGCAGAATTGGTCACTAGGAGCAAAATATAAGTACATTGATTCTTTCCAATGAAAAGAATTGTCATGAGAAAAACAGCGGTGGGATTTTTGATTGGTTGGCTTTTCCATAGGTATAATTAATATATATATATATATATATATGTTTATACTATATTAAAAAAAACCCTGTAATCCTTTTGTCTGGTTGTTTCCCTTCAGCCTGGTTTTTTGGTGATCCTCACATAAATACACTCGACGGGAAATCATACACCTTCAACGGCCTGGGAGAATATGTTATGCTGGAGTACACCAATGGCGATCCGTTTCAGCTTCAGGCGAGGACCGGAAAAACGGTTGGAGAGAGAGATAATACTGGAACCGTCTTCATAGGCTTTGCCGCCACTCAAGGAATTACAACTGTAATCAGAAAATTACAATGCGTCTACCCCTTGCCACCTGTTCAAAGCTACACTGAGCCATTTCACTTTCTATGTCTTAATCCTCACGAATATACAGGCTATATCTTCCATAATTTGAAACTATGTGGTATTATATTCCACATACTAAGAATGTTGCAATAGGATTGGTCCAGAGCTGATCACGTGATGAAGCGTAGTTTTGCCCATCACATCACCTGAGAAGAAAAGTTCGTTACACTCTATGTTGATAGTCCCTTTTGTTTCACTAATCTCCACACAGTCCACACAGTCCACATGCAAGATGAGTACGCGCGAAATAAAAGTGCGTTGCACTGTGGACTATCATGTGACCTAGGTCACTTGATAGTACACAGTGCAACGCACTTTCACTTCGGTGCCGCGCGGTGCGCGCAGCAAATTCATTGTTTGTCATCTACGCGCACACGTAGCCTAAGCCCTAAGGATACCTAAAGACAGCTAAAACGTTTTCAGATGTGGAATAAAATGGGAATTTCTAGGACCCTGGATGTGGAATATAAAGCAAATAATCAACTTTTAGTTTCAGGCAATGAGACAAACTATCACTTCCTCGGCGATCTGAATGTGTACGCTATCTTTCCTCAGCTGCGCTTCGGAAAGATAGATACATCCAGATCGCCTCGGAAGTGATAGTTTGTCCCATCACCTTCACCAACGCTGATTATTTGCTTACTATCTGTAGTCAACTATTGTCAATGATTGTGTGGTGATTTTTTTTTTTAATTATTATTTGAAATTTGTGGCAAAGACACGCACCTACTGCAGGAATACTGGTCTCCTAACTTGTGGCAACTTTGATTCAAAACTGTCTGTCGTTTTCTTAACATAAGGATATATTAACAAAGTTCTAGTTGGGTTTTTTTTTTTTTTTGACTGATTTTGACATGTATTGTATTCCTCACGTCGTCTTAATAAATCTTACCGTCGAACTTTTGACAGCTTCAAATAACCCTCAACGCTAATCGGACGGAGATGCAAGTCAAAGTGAATGATTCAAGCGTGGATCTTGAATCTCTGCGAGAAGGTAAAGCTTCATAAAATAACAACAATATTGAATCTTGTTGGTACCTGGACAAAAGCATTTGACAGCATGAGACAAGAAGAATGCAGTATGCCGTGTGCAGTATGTAATATGTGAAAAATTGTTCAAAATAAATCCAGTCCTATTTTTCAAATTAATGTGTAAAACAGCGTTTAAACTGCTTAGATCACGAAATTCCATGTTGATATGATTAAAATCAAAGTCTCACTGTAGAAGTTATAAACTAAATGCGAAGCTTCAGAAAGCAGGATTGAATTGCAGTGTTCTGAACTGATCTTCTTTATAGGCCTACTTATACGACAGCATGAGACAGAAAAAATGCAGACTTAAATACAATTTGTGAGAAATTGTTCAGACATTAAAGTTGTATCAATGAAATGAATGTCTGTGTGTAATAAAGCTTGACACATGAATGACGTGTTTAGATTTAAAAATTCGTGTTGATTCGATATACATGTACTCTACTGCCGTTATGGGAAATCCATATGAAATAATATTTTCATATGAATTTCCCATAATGGCAGTTATATCACGCGCTTTTCAGGAACTTTCTCAACAGACAGACAGAATGTATACGATATACGAAGGTAAACTGAATATGCCTCATCCCTCTCCCCACCCATGGAGTCACATTGTAGCAGTTTAATAAAACGTGTTGGTGCTTCAAAGCTGTAATGCCCAAACACCAAAGAAACAATACCACATGCATTAGCAGTGGATGGATATGACATTAGCCACAAGATGGTTGGAAACTATGATAACTGGAGGGATGTCTGGAGGTGCAGCTTTACCACTGGAGAAGCTACCCTTGTCACCTTTCTTCATCTTCTTCTTACCTTGTTGTTGTCGAAATCGTTATCATAACATCGCCATTACCATCATCACATGTCTTAGAAACACAAGTATAGATACTAGTATGTTATGGAGGAATGATTGATAGTAACTCAACATGTCACACATTTCATCACTAAAACCAACAGATCATCACAAACTAGACATTTTCTTGGAGTGAAAACAAAATTTCATTCATCCCCTCGAGCGCCAGAGACCCAGGTCCCTCAAACATTCCTCTGCCCCACGTTGGCTGAACAGGGTATACTATACCTTTACAGTGGCGGATCCAGAGGGGGCGCATCGGACGCCCCCCCCCCCTTATTTTTTCTTTAAACAAAAGAAACAAAAAGAAATAAAATGGGGGGCACAAGCGTATTCCCCTTTAATTTTGTAAAGGCGCCTCCCCTTCACGGAATTCCTGGATCCGCCCCTGCTTTACATAAATGCATATTCATAGCAAGTCTTAAACATGAATGTTTTCATGCCTATTCATAGCAAGTCTTAAACATGAATGTTTTCATGCCTTTCTCACAGAAGGGTACGATTCGGCTGATGACTATTTCGCGCTAACAGTGAGCAGTGATAACACCACGGAAGAGGGGGCGACAAACGATACGACCGTTACAGCTGTCTTCTTGAGTCCAGAGCAGATCCAATCTACATTTCAAGTCACATTTCAGAGTGGAATCCTGGATTTAACCATGCTGGGGAATCCGGAGTATGCAGAGCTTGGTGTTGGACGGGGTTTACTTGGTATGTCATCAGTAGCCCTTTGAGTAACATTTTTTTCTTGCAATGTCAGAGTGTTATCGTGTCGTAGTAGTTAATATAGCACTGTTCCCAATGGGATCTACACTGGATCTAAGAGATCCACCCGACAGAGAAAGACGATACAGGGGTCATTCGCACCAGGTAAGTTAACCCATTGACCTCATTAATTACCCGCGTCCACAAAGTACGCGGTTTAGTACAATCGTGTACATGCGTAGATGGTCCCGGGCTTTCCACTGATTTTCAAGAGTCGCAATGGCGGGTAGGCCTAATTTATGGACAACAGGGTTAGGGATGACTTATATCCTGTCTATTGTAATCTTTTACAGACAAGATACAAAAAACATTTTATAACATCATCGATTTCAGGATCTGTGTGTGTGTGAAAATCATAATCAATGATAAGCTACCAACATGACGAGAAGTCGAAGGGAAATGAATATGTACATGTAAAAGAGCTTATTTTAATAGGCATTTTCTCTTTCACTTGTGAGTTTGTGACCCAATATCGACCCAGCTAACAATTGGACGTTTTCTGAACGTTCGTGAAACATTCCATTTTTGTTATTTGGACATGTTTTTCTATAACTTTTTTAGAACGTCTTCTTGGGGTATTTTTTCGTCGTATTTAAAAGGTTTCAAATGAACGTTAAAAAACAGTAAAAAACTGTCAAATGTAAGGACCTCCTGACAACAATCTTTGACGTTATAGACGTCTGAAAACCTTTAAAGCATATTCAAAACGTTCTGTGGATGTTCTGCGGACGTTCTGCAGAGAAAGTCTTTGAATATCGTCAAGAACGGCCGAAAAAAAAAAGTTTTAAGAATCTCTAAAAAAATGTCTTATGACCGTTTCCAGAACGTAAGTAGAGAACCTTCATATCGGTTCATAACGCAAAGAACGATCGTATAAAAAAAAATTAAGAAAACTTGTAAAAATAGTCTTTGCAACTTTTTGGGAATGTCTATGATGAACGTTTAAAGACCGTTCAAATAAGCTGTGGACCTTTAAAACATCCTGAAAGTAACAGGTAAAAAAAAATAGGATGTATTGCGCATACTTATATCAGATTATACTGCCACAATCTGGGAATAATGTTCATTAATCCTATCCTAACCTGTTCTTAATGTCCTACCACCTATACCTACTAAGCCCTGTTCCTACCTGATGTATCTGTATCACATTATTCTATATACCGGTAAAAATGTTTTGATGCGTGAAGACATGATTACTAAAAATTAGATAACACATATCTTGATTAGGCCCATTAAAATGAAAGTACGTCTTCATAACACTATTTGAAATTGTGAATAACTGAACGATGAAGTACGTACAATTTCAACGCAGTTAAACTGTTTGGACCCAGCCTAAATACTTTAGATTTCAATGTCTTAGATCTATTTGTACTAGTTTTCACATTTTAGAATTTCTTACTTTAATATTCATAAGTATGTATGAATGTTCATTACATAGAAACCCAAAGAAGACGTAGCGAATCTAATAAAACGTTTTATAAATGTTTACTAAGACGAAAACGCAGCGAACTATCTGAAAACGTTTTAACACTTTTAAGAAACATTCAACAAAAAGATTAGGTCCGGGCATATACGTTAGGTAACAGACGGTTTATTTTGTAACGTCCAATAACGGTACAAACGTTTTGTAAAGGACGTTTCATTATGTTTATCGTCCATTGACGTTTTAAAAACGTGTTCAAAGAAATTGTGACCCTGCACCTCAAAACAAACAAAAAGTCGCCAGATATAAATTTTTAGTTAAGACCATATGTGACTCTGCACCTCAAAACAAACAAAAAGTCGCCAGACATGAATTTTTAGTTAAAACCATATTCTGAAAGAGCAGACTTTAAGCTTTAAAATGATGTATAACTCAAATCAAATGGACTCTCCTAACTTATCTAAATATTGGAAAGAAAGCACAAACTCAGGAAAAGTGTGAACTGAGAAAACAGGCTCTGAAGTACAGTGTCCATTCAAGCGCTTAATCTTTACCAAACCGTGCTGGCTGTGCAATGAATGGGACAAAAAACAGGAAGTAAACCACCAGAGTAACAACAATGAAGTGATTATCAGATTGAACTGAAATTGAGCATGCCTCATTAACACATTCTGTCCATAATTAATGCCAACTTTCAAAGCAGTAGCACTATCTTTTCAAAAGTTATCAGAGTTGAAAGTGAAGAGTGTGGACAAGGTTTTTCAGAAATGAAAAAGGGATTCTAAAAGACACACATAATCACATTATTCTACCAAAAATGTTCGAGATAAACTGTAAAAAACACACTTTCCTGCCCGTTTTATGATACCAAATTTTAGCATAATGTAAAAGAAGACCCGTTCTTTCAGAAAATATGAAAAAGTTAAGTTCGGCTAGTTGACCCCTTTCACCTATTTTCAGTCCTCACGCAAAATCAGTGTGTGCGACTTTATGTTCGTTTTGAGGTGCACGGTCACATATTCTGAAAGAGCAGACTTTAAGCTTTAAAATGATGTATAACTCAAATCAAATGGACTCTCTTAACCTATCTAAATACTGGAAAGAAAGCACAAACTCAGGAAAAGTGTGAACTGAGAAAAGAGGCTCTGAAGTACAGTGTCTATTCAAGCGCTTAATCTTTATACCAAACCTTGCTGGCTGTGCGATGAATAGGACAAAAAACAGGAAGTAAACCACCAGAGTAACAACAATGAAGGGATGATCAAATTAAACTGAAATTAAGCATGCCTCATTAACACATTCTTTCCATAATTAATGCCAACTTTCAAAGCACTAGCACTATCCTTTCAAAAGTTATTAGAGTTGAAAGTGAAGAGTGTGGACAAGGTTTTTTAGAAATGGAAAAGGGATTCTAAAGACACACCTAATCACACTATTCTACCAAAAATGTTCGAGATAAACTGCTAAAAAAACACACTTTCCTGCCCGTTTTATGATACCAAATTTTAGCACAATGTAAAGGAAGACCCGCTCTTTCAGAAAATATGAAAAAAACAAGTTCGTCTAGGTTGACCCATTTCACTTATGTTCAGTCCTCACGCAAAATCAGTGTGTGCGACTTTATGTTCGTTTTGAGGTGCACGGTCACAATTATTAAAAAAAACTGCTTTGTGGTAAATGCTATAAAGTCCAAATTTTGACGTTATGTGTTCGTTTTAAAAACATTCGTTTTAGACGAACGACACCTAAAACAAAGAAGAAACGTTGAGGTAACATTCTGAAAATGTCATGCGTTTGCTGAAAATTGAATTGAGATTTTAGATTAAAAAAAACGATATAAAGTAACCGGAATGGTACGTTGTGCGAGAACATCGTAACTTTCGAGGATACGAACTGACATGACGAATTTAATATTGCTTTAATAGGTTTGTGGAACGGCGATCCATCGGACGACTTTCTACTTAGGAATGGAACTATTCTGCAACCGGAAGATGGCAAGAACTTATCGGAGTCTGAAATATTTATGTTTGGAAAGTCGTGTGAGTCGACACAATGTATCATTGTCTCCTATACCCGTACTCAACTTAGAAACTTTGACGCAAGAAAGTTTCTTCAGTGATGAAGTTAACCAAAACTTGTTTTGTACTTGCTAGTTGCTGGATTGACGAGTGTGTGTGCGTGTATGTGTGTGTGTGTGTGTGCGTGCGTGTGTGAGAAGATAATTCCGAGTGAAACAAGGTGAATTGACGTTTACACTTTTGCATACTGTATTGAAAGCAAAGGAATTTTATTTTTGTTAAGCAATGTGCAAATGATTGGCAGAAACATAAACGTGCAATAATTCTTGTCAAACAACTTGTTCAACGTGGATAAATAAGGCAAGAGATGAATTAGAACATCTTACAACCTAGATTAGGCAATGAAATGAGCAATTTCTCTCGACATTCACATTAATTTCTGTCAGTTTATTCAAATTGCCCTTTAAATTGATTAGTTTCTGCACCAAATTTTGAATATTCTCTTTATCTGAACTCTGATTCTTGTCAATGTAGGGACAGTCAGTGCGAACGAGTCCTTGTTCGATTACGGAAACAACTCGTGGGACGATTACAACGATCCTGACTTCGTCCCCCTGTTTTTGGACGAACTCCTGGCTGACGCGACAACAGAGGAAAAGAATGCTGCCCTAGAATTGTGTGGAGACGATAGGTCGTGTCTCTTTGATTACTTGGCTGTGGGGCCGGAGCTCGGCGCAAACTCGCTGGATATTGGTGCCAGACGTGAGGCAGAACAGCAAAGCCTTAGTAAGGGAAAAAAAGTAGAGTTGTCATTAAATGATTTTACCTTTACTCACAAGTCAGGCTCACAAAAGACAGCTTCTATATCAATTCGATTCTTAATTTTTATAGACGATGAGACATTAACATCGGGTTTGTTTGCTTGTTTATTTCAAGGGGCACACCTGACCTGAAATATCTTCGTGAAACAATTTGTGCCAAAAAGGCACCTTGCTGTCAAATAGTATAGGTTTTCCCGGTCAATTTCATACTTTTGTCACTCAAATTCATTAATGTGCATTCAAATTCACGCAGCGCACGCACGCGAAAATATTCGGGCATTCAAATTAAGAATCCGAGCGATCAATTTCATTTATGAGCGTTCTATTTCGTTTTCGTGAAAGCAAATTCACGATTGGGCATTCAACTTCAAAATGCGAGCACCGATTTTCCTACTCGTGCATTCAAATTCATGCGATAGTCACGTGATAGTCCCAATGAGCTTGTTTGGAGCATTCAAATTCATTTTTAGGCGGTCAAGTTCTTACTTCGTGCAATCAATTTAACGAGGAAAATGGAGGAGACTTTTAAGAAAGGAAAAGGGGCCAACACAACCAATGAATGCTTGCATATAGTGCAATTAGGACTGTTTACACGTTCTAAATTGTTCTCTGTTCATATATTCTTTGTTTTTCATCTCAATAAATTTCAAATTGCAATGTCCAATCAGCAGTGCATCCAAACAACACAACGAATAGTAATCATATTTCTTGATGACATTGTATGCTGACAACGCCCCAACACCAACCACATAATGACAGTTCATCACTTTAAGACAAACTGACACACAATGAGCTCACTTTAGTCCCGCAAAAGTAAATCAATAAGACAGCAATACTGACACAACAAACAGCACGTATAAAATGTTCATGTATCAGTTTCAATATAGTCGAAATTGTTTTTTTTTTCCTCGAAAGTGTCAACCAACCCTCCGTATTATGTCGTCTGTAGGCCTATACAGTGCCTAATTTTTGTTTGTTTGTTTCCTTTTCTATCAAAGAAGATGGCTGGATAACCCATATTCAGCTGCAAAAGCTGGTCTTCCATAATATGGGGTCAAGTTTGATGTTCTGCTCTTTGCGATGAATAAATGAAGTGGGATCTTTTACGTGCATGAGTTGTGACTCTCTTACACAGGGGACCTCCATTTTATGTCTAATCCGAGAGGGACATGTGCCTGTATATTCCTATTTGCTAAGTGCGAGTTCAAAATTGTCAATGAACAGGTGGACCTCTACTGCAAAATAAATAATCATCATAAATCCCAATATATTCAAAGCCAAATGAGAAACACATGCATACACGGCCCAAAACTAACTAAATTCAGGACTTCTTTTAAATTGTATGCAGTTATTTGGAACATGGTTGCCTGAGGAAACTACTTGACCGACCTACAACTGCCAAATTAACTCACGCATTTGTTTCTTGTCATCTAGATTATTGCAATGCCATATTTTCTAACCTCCCTCAGACACATATATTCCCACTTCAACGGGTACAAAATTCTGCCGCAAGACTTGTCTCCCTCTCCAGGAAATCCGAGCCCATAACTCCAATCCTCCGTTCTCTCCAATGGCTTCCCGTACATCACCGCATATCTTTTAAAGTTCTTTTGCTTACGTACAAAATTCTGAATGGGCAAGCCCCCAGGTATCTCACAGACCTTGTTTCTTTACGTTCCATTACTTCCTCAAGATCCCTCCGTTCATCCTCTACAATGCAATTGACTCCTGGACCACGTACTTCCACAAAATACGGTGATCGTGCTTTTTCTACAATTGCCCCTTCTCTCTGGAATTCTCTGCCCGCCTATATACATCAAGCCACTTCCGTTAATCAGTTTAAGATTTTGCTTAAGACTTATCTTTTTTATTCACGAATTTGAATGACCGACGAGATTCTGTCGCCAGCTTGACATGAATTTGAATGCTTGTTGATGAAATGCGTGCTCCTCTCTTAAATTTGATTGCTCTTATAGTGAATTTGAACGTTCCGATAGTGAATTTGAATGCTCCGTTAGTGAATTTGAATGCTCCGACAGTGAATTTGAATGCTCGGATAGTGAATTCGAATGACCGGATTTTGAATTTGATTGCTGGTTCAGTGCTGCGAGCGTGGAATGCGTGAAATCGAATGCTCGGAATAGGAACTTGAATGACAAAAGTATGAAATTGACCGGGAAAACCTATATTATTTGTAATTCAAGAGACATACGAACAAAATGAAAATAATATCACTACTGAATCTTCTTGTTCATTCCCATTTTGTGTTGCTTATAACCACATTTTTCTGTTTGCCATATAACAGCTGAAATGAAAGAAATGAATAAATGTTTTTACACACACACACACACACATAATGTATATATATATATATATATATATATATATATATATATATATATTTGTATACTAGCTTCATCTTCATTATTTTGTTCTCCAAATCAGATAATTTTCCCCCGGAAATCACGGACATACAAGAGCTAAGCGCTACGGGGGCGTTGATGGCCAACAATACTCTACACGTCGTAGTAGGAGAAACCTATGTCCTTCTGATCACAGCTTTTGATCCAAACAATGACACCATCACGTTTTCACTGAACGGCACCGCTCCGCAGAATTCGTCCATTGATGATGGTCTGGTTCTTTATCATTATGAATACTCCGTATTCAACACGGTTGTTAAGATCGTTTTTGCGTAGTTTTATGGAATCCTACAAACGAATAAACTTGGGGTTTAATTGCCATAAAAGATAAGATGTAATTGGATCAGTTTCATAAAACATATGACTATTTTACCTTAGTGTGTCATCATGGTCATAAACGGATTAATTTTCTGCCTTGTTAAATATTGATCTCCATAATGTGATCATGTGGTAGGAATAGGGTAAAACTATGGGCAGAGATGCAGCTGAAGTTACGTCTTTTTTTTTTCTTGCAATCTAATATCCTCCTCGCTGAGTAGGATCCTGTACAGGTAATTTACAATCAGTAAAGCTAATTTTCAATGTTCTTAATTTACGACTTATTTCTAGAAGATTGGAGTATGTATTTTTGTTGCTAATCTTGCTAACCTAACGGACAAATTTCTGCAAATTCATTTTTTGATTTCATGCAACTGAGATAAATATAGCAAGACGGTGTCGTGTAATATTTGTCCAATATCAAAGTGAAGTAATAAACTATGGTCTTATGCTCGATGAAAAGTTCAAAAAAATCCTAGTATTAATCGATTGCTATACTCGTCATGTCCATCCTGTATTGTCCCCCTATAGATGGTCGCCTTGTCTGGACTCCAGCAAACACGGACATGATTACTCTGGACGTGGTGGCCAGTGACGGTTTGGTTCAATCCTCAGTCTCAATCCTTGTCAAGGTCTGCCTCTGTGAAAACAATGGCATTTGTGACTTTGAAACCGAAGCCGAGGGAGAAGACCTCATTGAGAACAGATTTGCGGTAAGTCTTTAGAGAGAGAGAAAAAAGAAACGGTTAAAATGACGATTGATATCATTTCTCGTTAATGACCAAATCATGGTATCTGTCACCTCTGCATGCGCTTTTACTGTGCACAAGGTGTATGAGGAGGGGTGGCGGTGATAAAGGAGATTTTGCAATTCTATTTCAAGTATCACAATCTGGTGCACTGTTATTGGTGGAATATCTCAAAAAATATGAAACATTTGCAGGATTGATAATATTAAATGCAAAGTTTGTTAACATTTTGTCATTTGTGTTTCATCACTCTACCGGCATAAAAATTTCAATAAAGTATGTCCAGTAGTAGAGGCAGTGGTAGGAGTAGTAGCAGCAGTAATAGTAGCAGTAGTAATAGTAGCAGTAGTAATAGCAGTAGTAGTAGTAGTAGTAGTGAAAACATTAGCAGAGGCCTCGAAACGTTTTTCACGGTGGGGTGGAGCGGTTGCGGGACGGGGGGTATCATTGACCTTGACCTCCCCCCCCCCCCCCCCGCTCTGGTGCCCCGTGTTTCACGTAACGAGAAGAATCTCATGATGGAACCTTTCATGTGTGTCTTTCTTATTTCCTAGTTGTTCCAATGTTCCACGGTCTCTGGTAGAAGTATAGAAGTAGGCGATTTTTCACTGCGACTTTCTGTTGTCTTATTTTAGGTCGTCACGTGCAACTGCACGGCCGGCTGGTCTGGAGACCACTGTCAGCTCGATTTAGACTCATGTGCGGGGGACCCCTGCTTCGAAGGCGTGATCTGTATCGACCAAAGCCCCCCAAGCACTGAGCCCACTTGCGGGAACTGTCCGCCCAATTTACTCGGTGATGGATTCACATGTTACGGTAATACCAAGCACATAACGCACGATATAGATGTAATACTAGCACATGAAATCAAGTTTAACATGCCTTCAGCATGTGTGCGAGTGTTTGTGTCCTCCTCTGAACGGGGAAAGGAATAATGCCTAGAAATGATGACCATTATGATGATTTTATTGAATAATACTGAGGTAGATCATGAATAATAACCATTCCGCTCAACAGTCTAGACATATATTTTGTCTAACTCTATTTTCTGTTTGTACTTGTTTCCAACAGACCTGAACGAATGCTCCAATAGAACACTCCATGACTGCGAACAGATATGCATGAATACATTGGGTTCGTATGAGTGCTCATGTTACGACGGGTATACATTGAATCTGGACAGACGGACGTGCAGAGGTATATTCCTTCAGAAGATAGCGACTAATGTGTTTTAGTTTCTAGTTTTATGTTTTTTCTTAGTGTATGTCACTTATGATGCATCCTATAGCGTACTTTGTTATTCTTGGTTAATTGATTGAAATTTCTTGATACTTTGTGTAGCTATTTTTCTAAACATTTCATAAAGTTTAAATGAATAAGTCAGTTTTATACAAGCGTCGTGTACTTTCGTTGTCACATAACTATGAAAAGTCAATGGATGAGATTATTATTATTGTCATTATTATCATTGCCATTATTATTATTATTATTATTATCATTATTATTATTATCATTATCATCATCACCAGCATCATCATCATCAACATCATATTTAGCAGGTGTATATGATGTACTTTGTTTCTTTGACGAATTTCGAAGAATACGCTCACAGACAATGTATTGCTACAGTATTTTCATGTGCCGACAGATATCGATGAATGTGTATTGGGTATGCACAACTGTGGAAACAACAGTGTGTGTGTTAATACAGCCGGGTCTTTCAACTGCTCCTGCACTCCTGGATACAAGGAAATAGGGGGGAACGAGGCTTCTTGTGAAGGTAACTGTAAACTGCAGTATGCTCAATTTTGTGGCCACACTCTTATAAAGTAAGCCTCTGTATAATATAGTATGTTGTATGTAATGCAATCATTTACTATTTTGATATTTCAAACTCATTAAAGGAAACCTATCTTTAATTGAGTTCAACAAATAATAACCGTCGGTGTCGTAATACAGTTAAATACTGTTGCTGCCGGAGGCTATTTAAGGTACGTTAACTAAACTGATGTGCCGTTTCAAATTCAAAGTGATGTCACCGACACTTATGAAAAGAAAGCCATTATGGAAAACTATAGAAAACTATATACCGATTGAAAGAGAAAGAAATGGCCTTTCAAATAAGATGTTAATCAGGGTCATGTCATGAATTATATGACGTCATTATTGTATTATTTTCGTATGATTTACATATTTATGAATAATTACATTGCTAATTCAAAAGAAACCACTAATGAAAAATATCGATAACCTTTATACAGAAAAAAAAACATCAATTTTTGAATTCTTCATAACGTAAGCTTTGCAAGGGTATATAACTCATAGGGTATAATGCTTACAAATATGAAGAAATATCGAATAATAACTCGAAGATCTGCGCTGCTGCGGAATAGTGTGGTCTTTATTGAAAACTCATTGGATCTATGGGTGTGACTACAGTGAAGTAGGCCTATATGTAAGGGTACAGCAGTGTTTCATCTCACGTAGATGTAGACCTATTCTGTCAGCAGCCTGCTGCAACCCTCCTAAGTGAATACAAATTCAAATGAAAATATCAGTAACAGGAAGTGATGCAATGGGCTGTGGAATATCAGGTCAGAGTCCACAGGCTATAGTAAGCCATATCAATGACGTCATTGTCCAAGCCATTTCTGCTACGGATTATCCCGTAAATTGACGGATATGGGTTAAATGAACTGCTTGTTAAAGCTCATATAGATGTTTGTATGTGTACGAATCAAGTAGGTTTCATCCAGTGACGTAGCCTGCCAAGCACACTTTATTTCCAAGCTTTCGGACTTGGACCTTCTTTACGGCTGTAAATGTGATATCAATATCTTTTATTCCCCTTTCAAATAACGCTTATTCATATTTCAAACAACAAATATAACATCAAACATTTTCATTTCATTTTCTTTTCATTTCATTTATTTACTTCAACACGGCACATGATTCAGCCAGACGGCTGTTCTTGCTCATGTCCGTGCATCATGAGGTAAAAATAACATACTTTTTTTTTCAAAACATATACACATGTACATGAAACATATGTATAAAATACAATTAGATGAAACAAATCAGAACAAAAGTAGAAAAAAGAAAGAAAAATATTTACATTAAAAAAATGAATACATGCTCGGTTTACTTGACAAAAAAATGGGGAATGGGTACAATATCACTGTGGTGTCAGATACAAATTTAAACTCCGTCTATAACCGCTTAAAATTGTGTGCTGTTTTACGCATGTTGGCAATGTATTCCATAAAACATAAAAACTACTTTGCCTCAAGCAGGTTTTGATATACAATGTATGGTAACTTGAATATCCGCGTTGTATTCCTAAAATCATTATAAAAAATTTTCAACTCAAACATTTCACTAATATATTTAGGGGTTAAATTATAAGCGACTTTATACATTGTGCGCACATATGTTTTTTTCTTCTCATCTCAAGTGTGTCAACATTAATTTGTGAGTATAACAAATCAGTTGGATATCTCGAATTCACTTGCAACACTGCTCTTACAGAACGATTCTGAAGAATTTGAAGACGCTGAATATAACTCTGATTAATATTTGACCATATAAAATCACAATAGTCAAAGTTACTTTGGATGATGGATTTATAGAATGTAATAGCCGTTTCAACTGATATAAAATGTCGTATTCTCTTTAACAGATACAAATCTCTGATAGTGCGTTTACACAAATGTTCAATATGACGGCTCCAGTCTAGTGACTGATCAATATACACACCAAGATATTTACAATAAGAACTTGAGTTATTCTAACATTATTTACAATCACATTGAAATTCACATGTTCAACCTTTTTCTTAGATCCTATTAACATAGTTTCACATTTGTTTCCAAATTCTGGGTTAATCGGTTACATATTAGCCAATCTGCAATACAGGCCATATCATGGTTTAAATTTTCTTCCATCTGTTTTATTTACCAGACACATAAATACACGTATCGTCAGCATATAATGCAACCGATGAACGTTGTAAGCAGTTAGGCAAATCATTGATATAGATTGTGAACGAAAGTGGGCCAAGATTGGACCTTTGGGGGACTCCACATGTTACGCTAAGTGATTTCGATTGAAAACCATTCACCTCAGTACATTGCGTGCGATTGCTGAGGTAATCCTTAAACCATTCACAGGCATGGGGCGCCATGCCAATCATTCGCAGCTTGTCTACAAGTATGGCGTGGTCCACTGTATCAAAGGCTTTTCTTAAGTCTATACTGACCATTCCTGTCATTCTACCATCATCCATAGATGAGAGCCAGTCTTCTGTAACCTTGAATAGCGTGGTCATTGTTGAATGTTGTGGGCGAAAACCTGACTGGTTTTTGTTAATGGCGTTTACTGAATGCAAATAGGAGTAAACCTGATTGTACACAGTCTTTTCAAGCATCTTCACAGTGATCGGCTGAATAGAGATTGGTCGATAATTCTTGACATCTGTCTTCTTTCTCTTTTTATGAATAGGGATGATTTTTGAACGTTTCAGTGAAGTTGGAATTTTACCAGTTTTAAAGGACAAATTCAATATAAAAGCTAATGGTGCAATGATATATTCAGAAACGGCTTTTAACAGACTCAGAGGTAACCATGGTAACGTACCCCCTTTCACTGGATTTTTTGTTCGGTAAAGCCCGCAAGGCTTTTTCGACATCATACATACATAAGTTAGAGACAAATTCAAACATAAGCAAATAAATCATTTGGAAGATTAAACAAAGGTCTGCCACAAAGTGTTTTGTTTACTTTAAGTCTTTTTCGTAATTCTGATGGAACATAATATATCGCAATCTACATTCTCTATAATCCACACCTTTATAATTACACAGTACAATCAATTTATGAATACACCAATTTGAAAAGCTACATTCATAAAATCATCGGCTTCCTGTTCTTCATTGCTCTTTAACAAAAAGTGCAATATTAATGTCAACAGAGACCTTGAAAACTTGCTGAATTAATCAAGAAATATGATTCCAGAAACTCTTGTTCAATCTACATGCAATAAAAGCATGTGTTATATCCTCATCTAACTGACAAACATCACACTTTAAATTGTTACTTCTTTTCCACTTAAACAAATTCATCTTCACTGATAATGAATTATATAACGCTTTAAGATTAAATTCTTTCAACTTATTATCTTTTACTTTAACCATATTACGTACAAAACAATCATTCCAAATGTTTTTCATCCCCAATACGCTTTCCCAGAAAACAAACAAACAAACAAACAAACAGCACCTGGTATATACTCCTTGCTTGATCAATTGGTTATAAAAATACTTTGATGTTACATCATAATCTCATTACATTTTTTCCAATTTCTAAATGTGGGGTACATATCAATGACATATTCTGCTCTCTGTCAATAGATGTTTGAGTCAAACAGATTTTCGGTATAGCCTCCCGCAGTTTCGAATAATCAAAAATTACCTTTCTTTACTGTCTCTAAATTTCAATATGACTTGAGTTCTTCCATCGTTTTGTATCTCCCTCCCAATAAGATGTCTTCTAATTGGATAATACCACGCTCAACCCATTCTTTATAAAAACAGAGGCTTCTTTTTGAAAACGATATTTTGGTTGCGCCATAAAACGTTCTTTTCCACAGGAGGCTTCTTTCTAAATGTGACCGTGCACCTCAAAACAAACATAAAGTCGCACACACTGATTTTGCGTGAGGACTGAAAATAAGTGACATGGGTCAACCTAGCCGAACCTGACTTTTTCATATTTTCTGAAAGAGCGGGTCTTCTTTTACATTATGCTAAAATTTGGTATCATAAAACGGGCAGGAAAGTGTGTTTTTTTAGCAGTTTATCTCGAACATTTTTGGTAGAATAGTGTGATTATGTGTGTCTTTAGAATCCCTTTTTCATTTCTGAAAAACCTTGTCAACACTCTTCACTTTCAACTCTAATAACTTTTGAAATGATACTACTACTGCTTTGAAAGTTGGCATTAATTATGGACAGAATGTGTTAATGAGGCATGCTCAATTTCAGTTTAATCTGATAATCCCTTCATTGTTGTTACTCTGGTGGTTTACTTCCTGTTTTTTGTCCCATTCATCTCACAGCCAGCACGGTTTGGTAAAGATTAAGCGCTTGAATAGACACTGTACTTCAGAGCCTCTTTTCTCAGTTCACACTTTTCCTGACGTTCATTTGATTTGAGTTATACATCATTTTAAAGCTTAAGTCTGCTCTTTCAGAATATGGTCTTAACTAAAAATTCATGTCTGGCGACTTTTTGTTTGTTTTGAGGTGCAGGGTCACAAATATCTCTTTGTCTATCAAGGACCAGGCGCGCATCATTTCAATATAAAACGGAGATATGTTTTTACCAAAAATGGAGTAACATTATACACTTGAAAATCACAATTCAATAACAAATCTAAACGTCCAAAACGGTTAAACCAATAATGAGCAAGGGTTTTCCACATGGCTGTCCTGTTATCAACCATCCTCCCTATCCACCTTAACCTAAACCTTCACACCAACTTTTCCACATCCACCATCATTAATCCGCCATTTGAATTTTTTTTTTGATAACATCGCACCTTCTTACTTTTTCTACCCGACTTTGCCCATAAAAATTAAAAAAAAAATCATATTCAACCTTTTCATAATCATTACAGGAACTGAATCAAACATAGATATCAATGAATTTAAGACGTGTCAATTTAAGACCCTGAAGAAAGGCCTTTTGCCGAAAGATAGGAAATAAAGTGCGGTTGGCAATCTACGTCTATTTCTTTCTCCTCTCACATCATACATTTCGTAACAAGAATCAAATATTCCTCGTCTTCTCTTGGACCCCTACATCTTTACTGGTGTCATGAAACTAAAATGATATATTGTAGCCAGAAAATGATAATTTATTGCTTTAGTTATCTCATTTGTTTTCGAAAAAGGCTATACGCGTATTGTCAAAACCACAGTCTAGGTGATACAGAAATTGTGATTTTTGATAGAAATTGTGATTTTTTAAAGATAATTTGCCGTTTCTGTTTTTTCCGTCTGAAGATATCAACGAATGCACGAATGTCCAACATTGTAACCAGTATGCTGTATGTAACAACACTGTCGGCTCTTTCACGTGCACGTGCATGACGGGTTTCGTGGGCGATGGACTTCTGAACTGTGCAGGTTAGATCCTCTAAGGTTACGTTTGATAGAGTAGTCATAACACAACACCAGCAGCTAGAGTGTTATGAAGAACTAGACAGAATAGTGAAACTGTCGATACTTAAAAAAATAAAACAAAATGATACCTGAGATATTGCTATCGGTAAAGTGTTTGATGCACGTTAATAGTGCAGTCACTTTTTTTGATGATGTAATCACAATGTCATTGGCAAGACTTTTCACCTTTATCAGATATTATGGTACAAGCTGATGATGATTATTACTTTCATTATTTTGATCGTTATTGTGTGAAGTATATAGTAGTAGTAGTAGTAGTAGTAGTAGTAGTAGTAGTAGAAGTAGTGTAGTAGCAGTGTGAACGGTACCGTACCTACCTCTGTCGGTTACTTATGTGGATCTACCTGTGCTTGCCTAATGACTCAAATCATTTAAAATGTATCCACAGTATTTACACAGGAAGTACTTGAACATGCTTGCAATGATTATTGCCTGTGCCATTATTCTCTTGAAGACGAAGACGAATGTCGCGACCCGGAAGTGAACGAGTGTCACGAGCAAGCCACGTGTACGAACAGGTTTGGGTTCTACACTTGCGCTTGCGACGCCGGCTGGATCGGGGACGGGTTCGAATGCAGTAACGTCAATGAGTGCGAGAATGCCACCGAAGTGTGCAGTCCAGTCGCCACTTGCACCGATACTCCTGGGAGCTTTAGGTGTGACTGCGATCAGGGTTACACAGGAAATGGCGCTGTGTGCGTTGGTAAGTTGAAACAGGGAGGTGGTTGAAATAGCAAATCTGCGTTATTTCTTGTTAATGATTTAATGCAGTTGTGACCGTGCATCAAAAAACCAACAAAATGTCACACCCCTTGATTTTACGTAAGGTGAAATGAAATGGGTCAACCGAGTCATTCTTGAGTATTTCATATTTTCTGAATGAGCTATCCCTTCTTCTACATCATACTTTAGCTTAGGATCATGACATGAAGGGTAAAGTGTGTTTTCAGCAGTTTTATACAACCCTTTTGGGGGAGAGTAGACGGATCAGGTATAATCGAGGCCCCTTTTCATTTCTGGAAAGCCCTTGCACACTCTTCACCTTCAAGTCTAATAACTTTTGAAAGGATAACGCTACTGCTTTGAAAGTTGGCGTTGGTCATGGACTGAATATGTTGATATAACATTCTCAATTTCAGCTTAATTTGATAATCCGTTCACTGTTGCTGCTCCGGGGGTTTACATCCTGTGTTTTGTCCCTGTCATCGCACAGCTAGCGCGGCCTGGTAAAAATTAAGCGCTTGAATAGACACTGTACTTCAGATCCTCTTTTCTGAGTTCACACTTTCCGAGTGTGTGCTTTCTTTCTAGTATTCAGATAGGTTAGGACAGTCCATTCGAATGGAGTTATACATCATTTTAAAGCTTAGGATGTGCTCTTTCGGAATCTGCCCTTACCTAGAAATCCATGTCTGGAAACTTCGTGTTGGATGGATGAATGGTGTGCGGCACGATTATTGTCTCAGCGTTTTTATGCCCTTATACAGTTTGTGTGATTTACGTTTAATATCATGAAGAATATACTATATTTTGTCCTTCTGCATGGTTATGGTCCCTGACATTAGAAGTATCAAATACGTATGAGAGAAACATAAGACGAGGCTGATATTTCTTTTCTGATTCGTTTTGCTTTTATTCCGTTCATAATGAGTTTAGTTTCTTGGTTAGACAGTGAATGTTTTAGTTTTTATAATACCACAGTACATTACATCATTAGACATCTTTTCATGTAGGAACCAAGAGTTTCAGCGATGACTGTTATGGACAACCGATGTCTGCCCCCCCCCCCCCCCCCCTTTCCCACCCATCACTTGTCCTAGTGACGAGTCCTAGTGACGAGATCACATTCAGTTTATTTTGTTTTTACTCAGTTAATGTTGAGTGTAGCTTATTCTTCCATCAGTAAACATGTTTCTTTGTTTGTTTTGTCTTCTTTTCTCTATTTTTTTTAATATTTTATCTAGACATTGACGAGTGCGCAAGTGACACCACGAACAACTGTACGTTCGGGTCAAGCTGTCTGAACACGGATGGAGCTTTCGAGTGTACGTGTCTCCCCGGGTTCAGCAGGACTCCCGATGGTCTATGCGAAGGTGATTTACATTGTAAAAGGAATTAAAATTGTGGGGGGGGGGAGGGGACTTGATAGAAGCACGTGATATCGATGGCGTAATTCATGTCCAAAGACACCGTCTTGCGTGATTTAGATTTGTTAATCATGCTGTTGCCACAAGACGCCACATGATGTGTCCAGGAGGAGGCGATATTCTTGAAATTCCATGATGTTAGAGTCATTTCAGTCGACTTGACTGCGCATATCATGCACTCCTGTGTATTTCATTGAAGTAAGCTAACAATATTTACGTTTAGATGGTGATCTTCAACTTAGAGCACAAGCTCGTTTCTAAGTATGGGGCGCCAAGTGTTGCATGGTCCATGCGCCCCTTAGCTACGAGCTTATCTTTGAGGTTACGGATCATCGTCTGAACGTAACTAATGTATTAGTACACTTTCACTTTCTCTCTGCAGGGAGGCGTTAGTAAAGAAAAGAATCTCTCCTTTATACCGATACTGCGTGCCGCGGAGAAGTAATGAGCTCTGTCGCAGGTGTTAATGAATGTTTTGACAAAAGACACAACTTCTTCTGTTTAAGTAAACATAACTCCTCAATCACAACAAACCTATCGAGCAGCAGTTCGCTGGCCATTTCAATGTATTCCGCAGCAATATTGTTTAGCATGCAGACACACAGGCTAAGCGAACAGATGTGCTATAGAACTTTTTATCGAAAGACTTTATATTCAAAGCCCGAACTTGGCGAAGCAAATTATGGACAGATTTGCGCGATATATAGATTCTTATGAAGTACTTATATTATTTGTATATCTATTTGTTTATTTATCTCTTTATATATCTATCTATCTATATTTTAAGTGCTGGGGGAGTAATACCATAAGGGTTATTAAAACCATCTATTATTACCACGAAGGTCCATGCATGATTTCAACATTTCCTCTGTAATACAGCTTTGAACTGTTTAAATCAAGAGCCTCTCCTTTCGTCTCCATATCCGAACTCTAGGGAAGAGAAGCTCCGTGCATATAATTTCAAAGCCGGAGAAAATGCTTAGCATTCAATTGTCATGCTATACTAGAACCTACGCATCAATGTGCACAAATTGCAATGAGATACCACTCCTTCTCCACCATCTGTAACTTCTCCCTGCCTAAATGACAGGGGTTATGGATCTAGAATCATGGGCTCATGCATTAAAGAGAGTCAAACAATCTATGGTACTGACCAGTCAGTAAGACGGTGCGCAGTTTCACGTCAAACATGCTGTATTCTCGACTTTATATCACCCCCAAACCATTGCCGTTGTGTTTTGGGACTGGATACCGGTGTAAGGCAATGTAAAGATTATCAAGATCGATATTCATTTTAAAGATATTATCATTTTACAGATATCGATGAGTGCAACCTCGGTAACTGCTCCGTCAACGCGATTTGTACAAACCTGAACGGTTCTTTTAGCTGCGAGTGTCGGCCATCCTACCAGGGCGATGGAATACTTTGCACAGGTTGGTTACTGTCAAAACAAGGCAGAAGAGAGCATTGAAAAAGTTACGACGAACTTTTTTCCTCCAAATCCTTAGCATTGCCATCCACAATGATACTTTTGAGAGCAGACCGTTGGGGGCAATGAAGAGCTCAGTGTGGCGGTAGACTGCGGGAAGCGTTCATTGTTCACATTTTCCACGACTGGAGTTTTCTTCGTTCTCTCTCTCTCTCTCTCTCTCTCTCTCTCTCTCTCTTTTAATACACGTTGCCAAATGTGTTTTCATTGAACACTGTGTGGAAATTTCTTTCGTTATTAAGCCGGATGTTGTACTAATGCTCCTATTCTTTTTTTTAAGGAACAGCGAATGTCATTTTTTTTTATCCCTTTATCTATATAATTTGTCGTCCCATGATAATGTTTCGATAATACGGTGTTTCCGTTTATAAGAGCAAACAGAGATTTAAAGTACTGTTTACCCTTAAGGTAAATATAAAGACGAACTGGTATCAAAGGAGATCTCGCAAGAAGGACACCATGTAAAAGCAATATCTGTAAGGAATTCTTTGTCATCAAATGCAATACTGTATTAGTGAGGGATAACATTGTCATTGCAGAAACAATGGTGAGTATAATGAACGCATCTGATGCAAATTACTTACTAGTGTTCGTTTAGACATAGAGGCACAGGGACTAGAGAATCAAAAGGGCGTTATTGGATAGCCACAACTTTGATTACGAATATTGACGGTACTTCAAAGCTGTTAATCGACGTAGATCGTGGGCGCGAATTGCGTGCGCTCTCTTTTGTACAGGTCGGGTAATTGTTTACGATTCGCTGCACATAGCGAAAGTATGGTACATCGGTCAGTGAGCTGAGATTGACATTGCTTAACCATTTAAAGGGAGAGTACAGTTTTGGTGGAGATGAGAATTGGGTTTTTAACTTTTTGCGAGATACCAAGAAAACACTTAAGATATAGTACAGAACATACCATTTTAAGAGGAATTCAAAGTTTATTTGACGAAGATCGGGTTTGGAATGACTGAAACATCAAAAAACAAAGTAAAACAAAGCGATCGTAATAAAGTGTGGGTCCCACACTTTATAAGAATCGCTCTTTTTTGATATCTCAGCCATTTCAAAACCAAGTTTCATCAAATAAACGTTGAATTCCTCATAGAATTACATGCTCTTTCACATTTTATAAGAGGTTTCTCATTTTCTCACCAAAAAATGTTAGAAACCTGAAATTAGGTCTCAACCATAACTGTACAATCCCTTTAAAATACGGTAAGAATCGGCTTTAATCGGACTTTTGAAATATCTTATGTGTTGATTTTTACGTTATTCAACAGACGGCAGAAGTGCCCTCTTGAATCCCAGGTTCCTGTGCCTTCATAGCATGTCATACTGTCGACATGTCGTATGCCACAAAGCAGGAATATTGATAACAAATGTGGAAAGGATTTTTAGTTATTTGATATGTATTTTTTGTTTGTTCGTAATGTAGACATTGATGAGTGTTCCTTGCAACTGCACGACTGCTCTCAGATCTGTGTCAACGAAGAAATGGGATTCTCCTGTGACTGTGAAAAGGGTTTCATCCTGGATGACGATAATAAAACATGCAACGGTATCTAATCTTTGTAACACTCATTTGAAAAACAAAATGCAATGTACTGCAACTGATTGATATATTGCTCTTCGTCCACTTAAATAGAACCTACACACCCACCAGTTATTCTAGGTAATATCGTTACACAATTTATCAGACATTAATTTGAATATAACACAGTGCAAAATTATGGCTTTCCTGGTTTTGATTGACCTATATCTATGTAAACGATTCAAACATTTCAATTCATTTCATTACATCCTATTCTCGTGTCTAACAGAATCAAGAAAAGATGTAGGTAGGCCCATGACGGACTAATAGCTCTTTGAAAAATGTACACTGAAAAAAAAAAGAATATGAAGAAGCCATATTTTAAAAACGAAATGTTTAAACTACGAACAGTGCAAATGAAACTGGAGAGAGGAACGAAAAATGCAAAATGCGATGAACATAGTAACAGGTACTTTTGGTTACACATTCATTTATTTTTCAAAGATAAAGTTACATCTTGTATTTTACGAAATTAATGGCAAAGGAGTAAAATGACTATCAGGACTGTAACATCAAAGTGTTCGATTATATTGTTCGTTTGTTGTTCAGTCTATCTTTCCCCCTCTCTCTCCCTCGCTATGAACTTGTCAGTGTTGCCAAATTCAATTTGCACAAACAATGGAACTTGTGGAGCGAATGCCGTCTGTGTGAGTGTCAATGGCGAAGAAAGATGCAGTTGTAATCGCCAGGGATTCGAGCTGTCGTCAAATACAACTTGCAAAGGTTTGTTTCCGTTTTCCCGTTACTTCACGTGCATGCTTTGCATAATTACGTCTCATACACAACTTGCAAAGGTATGTTTCCGTTTTCCTGTTAATTCACGTGCTTTGCATAATTACGTCTCATACACAACTTGCAAAGGTATGTTTCGGTTTTTCTGTTAATTCGCATGGTTTGCATAATTACGTCTCATATACAGCATGCAAAGGTATGTTTCAGTTTTTCTGTTAATTCGCATGGTTCCCATAATAACGTCTCATGGCCATAAATGCAGTGTTTAGTTCGGAACTGGTGTTTTAATGAGAGTTTAAGAAAGAGAAATTAATACAAACGCCGTGCACTTCTCTTTCTCGATCATGAAAAAAAAAGCAACAACAAGTGAAAGTCATGTTTATACCCCATCGGCAACGGGAAAAACAACTTTGACGCGAATATTTTGAAAACCGAATTCATGCTTTCACTTTGACTTTCCCCTACAAAACGAATATACTCAAATGAACATGTGTAAACCATAACGTAGATCTAAGCAACTTTTGTGAAGTCCGGTTATTACTCTTTCTTTTCTTGTGTGTGTGTGTGTCTCTCTGTGTGTCTGTGTGTCTGTATGTCTGTATGTGTGCGTGCTCTTATGTGCGTTTGTGTGTTTGTCTGTGTGTGTGTCTGTCTGTCTTTTTGTATTCGACTAGATATCAACGAGTGCGATGGAACGAATCTTTGCGAAACGTATTGCAAAAACACTGAGGGTGGCTTCACGTGCTCATGCGCGGAAGGATACGATCTAGAGACGAACGACAGAAATTGCACAGGTAAAAGATGACTCTCCTGGAAATCACAAACTATTAGAAATAATGATAGTTGTAGAATGATTTCGTCTTACTGAAAATTCCCCTATGGGATATTAAATTAAACTAAAATATTAAACTAAGATATATTTCCTCATTAACAGGATGCATGCTTTGTCATTTTGTATTTTCATTGCATCGCTGCCTCCTACCTCTGCACGTCATACACTTGTCGTGCGCATAATCATGCAGTGTCTTTAATAGACAGGTGATGGACTTAGAATATATTATTGAAATATCTTCTTCATCTCTGTGCCTCATGAACAAGACTCCATAACAATCTTTTCCAGGAGTAAGCGGGACTGAGAATAAAAGGAATGGTAATAATGATAAAATGGAGCATACAATATTGATTTTTAATCTACGTTTGTGAAAAGGGAACAATAAATTTGTTCTCTTGCGCACTTGCAAGCGTATTCTGAAAATAGCATTCCGTTTCCGAAGAACCGTTCAGCTACTACAAACCCCTTGACTTGTTTTCAGGTTTTTTTTCCTTGATGGAATACAGTGTACTGTTAATTCATCAAGTAAACATTACAGTCCAGACGTTAAACGAACATTATTTAACTTATTGCAACAATGGACGCCATGTTGACGGTGATTCCCCCACCCCTTCCGTTCTAAAATGCCTACCACCACTTACACGATTCCATAATACTCCCTTTGGTTATTTTTTTTTTCCTTCAGACATTGACGAATGCCTTGACTCTAACGTGTGTCCTCCAAATGCTGACTGTGTTAACTCTGATGGAGGTTTTACGTGTCGGTGTCAACGAGGTTATAATGCATCCGGCAATCAGAATGAATCATGCATAAGTAAGAATTGATGTCATTTTTGTCTTCCGGACACTTTTCGGAGAAAGTTATTTCATGCCTTCTACTTGTCTGTTTGACGTGTGTACGTCCTCACAACAGTTAACACTCCACCGCAAACAAAAACAGACAAACAAACATACATACAAACAAGCATACAAACGAAACATTAAGGTGGATTTTCTTTTTACTTGTTTGTTAACACTTATTACGTTATAGGATCATTGGCCGAAATCCCTCTTTGTCAAATAGGTGTTACAGGTGAATGCGCTAAAACACTTTAAAACTCGAACTTCAGCTATGATGTCTACAGATGTCGAAACGATAGAAATATAAAGACATTTACTTCCATTTATTTATATTTGCAAAAGGTAAATTGTCACTGCACTTGACCAAGAATTTCATGAATCCGTTATCATTTAATTCATTTAAATATGTCCAGTGATAATATGAATTGGTAGAAATTATATATGAACATTATTTGAAGAGTTTGTTCGCAAAAACCGATAAGTCCATATTTGCCAAATGGAGATATTTGCGATTAAAGGTCAGGAAAAATAAAGAGAATAATACGAAAACATTTGTTTCTTTTGACCATAACTTCAAAAATGTACCTTTATATGTAAGGACCAGCATGTCATTTAAAACGTATTATTTTGTACTTTATGACCGAGACCGTACTTCAAAATCTTCAAAAATGGACTCATCGGTTTTTGCGAACAAACTTTTTATTTGGATGCCGTGATAAAGTCTACAATGTGAGTTTTCTGACAGACTGAAGTACTAAGAACATGAAGAAAAGGAAACGAGCGATCAATATTGGAATCAGCTTGTCAATGAGTCATTACCCTAAAAATACTGAAAATATATTAGAAAAGATACCACCAGCTCTCTGCAACTATATTACAACAGTTTATTTCTTTTTTTCAGATATCAACGAGTGTGACAATAGTGATCGCTGTGGGGTAAACGCTCAGTGCACTGACACCGACGGGTCGTATTTCTGTACTTGCCTCGATGGCTACGTGGGCGACGGCATGACGTGCGTTGGTGAGTCAAAAATGTCATAATTTTATATAATGAAAGTTGTTATAATTTGATGTGCGTTTATGTTGTTGTTTTTTCCATAAAGAGACTTTCAAAGTCAAATTTGACAAGCACCAAATAAGCCATTTCAGGGTTTGAGGCATTCATGTTTTTCCTCGTAGATAATATACTTCCAACGCACGCCTCTTTCCTCCCCATTAAAGTATACAATCTAGTCGAGAAAGTGTTCTGAGGTACACGTTTTTTAGATCTCTCTTATCTACTGTTTCATTCTTCATGTCCGCTTATGATATAAATTGTATTTGTTTTTATTCATCCCTGTTATTATACCTCTTTTTATTTCCATTCTATTGTTTCTCTTTCTATTACCTCCATGTATTGATTCTCATTTCAGATAGGGACGAATGTTCAGAAGGAGCATGCGACGCAAACGCCGATTGCAAAAATACGGAAGGCGCTTTTACGTGCAGCTGCCGAAGCGGATATACAGGTAGCGGCTTTGACTGTACAGGTACGCAGCTGCCGTCCAGAAAGTAAGCGCGCATTGCTGGCAAAGAGGCGTGCGCTGAGAATTCCGTTACACACTACACCAGTACAAGTACAGTATACCTCCTAGGGCATATTTTTACAAAGTTATTTTGGGAGCTACTGTACATATAAGTTACAGTACCGTAACTATATATATATATATTTTTTTTTTTTTTTGATAGCAGTCGACCCTGTATTTATTCATGATTGGTCGGTTCTCTCAGAGGCCCCCATAGTTATTGCACGTATTTCACTTTGCAATAATTGCAAAAACTTTGATATGTAAACATGTATCCCTTGTAAATTATAAACCATCATATTTCATCAATGATTACGCAATTACTAGAACTGTGAATGAGACACACTCTACGTCAAAAAAAAAAATATAGAAGGGAGTGTAAAAGAAACATGAGTTTTGTGAGATTTCCATAGAATTTTTTATGTATATTCTTCCACTGTAATATAGATTCTCCCGCCCAATGTCATCATATTGGCATTCGAATATTATGAAAAGGCGTTCAAATTCAAGCGATTTTGATCACTGCTCTAATTTTCTTACGGTTCATTTTCAATTGTCTGAGTATTCAATGTTTCATTTCATGTCATTTCTTGTAAATTGCATTTTATTCAATTTAGAGAGCCATTCGTTCAATTGAACGACTGAAAGTCGGCATTCATTTTCGCGCCAGCTGCATAGACGTTCATATTTGTGCCGAATACCAGTTTCAGTTTTATTTATAAGAACACAATTTCTCACTTTGAACATTGGAATTCAATCATTATACACAACTTTTGTTCCCCACTGTCATATTGGATGATACAATTTCATTTTCATTTCAAAGTCTCATTTAACTCTAAAAAGACTGGGCTATTTTGGTAGCTCGAATGACTGGGGTGGGGGGGGGGGGCTAAAGGCCCCCCCCCCCCCCCCCAAGATCTCGGCCGTGGATCGCGCGATCGCTGCGGAAATTTGCACAATGGTAGTGTGCGATGTAATCTACAAGATCGTATGTTTAAATTTTACAAAATAGTCTTCTTTTATTTTATTTTGATTAATTATGCTAATTTATGTAAGAAATCAGACTCTTTGATCTAAATCAGTAAATAAAGCTCGAAAAGTGCTCATGTTTGGTCTAATTATTCTTTGTGGCATTCTTAGCAAATACACTTGAAAAAAAAATCGGTATCAAAATTAATTTCTTATTTATTTTATTTTTTTATGAATTTCTTATGTATTTCTTTGTTTTTTCGACCTTTTGTTTTTCTTGATTTTTTTAACAAAATTTGTGGCAGACACTTTTTGAAGCATAATACTCCTAAAACAAATTAATTTTAGCCATCGAGAGTAAAAATAAGCATATTTATATGAACCATGTGAAAAAAATCAATTTGCATTGACTTTGTACACAAAATCACATTTTTGAGCCATTTTCGGCCTCACGTGCATGTACAAAAAGTTATGTAACTTCAGAACCGTACCCCCGGGCGTCACAAATTTGGTGTCAAAATGTGCGGGAAACTCGAAAAAAAAGTCATAAAGCATCGCGGCGAGAGCATTGCGCGTTGCAGAGTAATCGCGCGAAATGTCGAGGGGGGCCTTTTAGGCCCCCCCCCCCCAGTCTTTTATGGGTCAATCATCTTAATTGTATTGTATGTATTTCTTTCCTGTCGGCCTTTCTTTCATGCTCAATCCATCCCTAACACTATGCATGTAACATCATAGCCATATTCGACAATATCTCAGTGGTCCTATACGTCCAAATCCATGTTGATCCATTTTGATTCCATTCCTTAGTCCCCTGTGTCCATATCATAAGCTGCCGCAATCGGATCCGCTGTTTATAGATAGGCTTATTTTACTATAGGCAGGGCTCGACACTAACGGTGGCCCGGGGCCACCAAAAATGAAAGTCGGGCCACCAAATTTCAAAAAAGGGCAAATTTGGTGGCCCGCCTCGGGCCACCATTTTTTTTTGAAAAGTATGTCAATAAATTCGTAACTTTTTGCGCCGGAAATTAGCAGTTAAATTTGTTTAAAGGATGGATGAAAAGGACTGAATGAGTGCCTGAGAGTGAGTGTTGCAAGTTTGTTGAAGTTTATTTATGAGTAGATATGTCCAACTTCTAATTCTTACTATCATAAACTTAAATATTTGACTCATAAAAAAAAGGATTTTTAATGTTTTAATTGTTTTTTTGGGGGACACCAAATTTTTCGCTCGGGCCACCAAAAATTTGAAATTTAGGATTTTGGTGGCCCCATCGGGCCACCAAACAATAAAGTTAGTGTCGAGCCATGCTATAGGGTTACATCGTCAATTTTGTTTGCTGTCAAGGTCATGGGTGCTTCATCCACTAATTCTGTCCGTATTCGAGATGTTCACGCATACTCTGTATTGTAGCAGCGGCTAAAATCGTATATGGATTAAGTGAAAATGTATGTGTTTGTAAGTGCGGTTCTACGAGTTTTTCGCTAGTACGAGTCAAAAATCATATTTCAAGGTATATTATTTTTGCCATATCGTGAATTTGAACTCCAGTTAGCGCTTTCCACGGCGGTGCTGATGCGAATTTGAATGCGTTGCACTTGCACTTTTAATTTGAAACTATGAAATTTCATGCTGATGAAATTAGGTTGAATAAACTAAGTACCTTTTTGAAAGTTGATCTCGGTGATCATTCAACTGGAACTTAGATGACCGCATCGTTAAATCAAATGCAAATCTGATGAAATTCGGCGGGAAAATTATAATCGTCAGCAATTGTATAGTATATCATCATGGTTGAATATTCTTAGCATTATGACTGTGTGTGCCTGTATTTTTCTCTCTCTCTCTCCTCATACAGATATCAATGAATGCACTGGACAGTCATTTTGTGCCGCTAATGCAACGTGCAGAAACACGAATGGCTCATTCGTCTGCACATGCGCAGACGGATTTAGGGGAAATGCTTACGTGGAATGTGACGACATTAACGAGTGCACAGAACAGCCCGATGTCTGTCACGGACGGGCGACGTGTATGAATCTTGACGGCAGCTACGAATGTTCCTGCATTGACGGTTTCCAGGGAAACGGGTCATATTGTGAAGGTATCATGTTTAACTTTTCCTTACACAACGTCTCTTATAAGAGTTTTTAAGCCTCCACCAGATCAGTGTAATAATATTTGCACTTACGATACATAATTAGTTCGTGGGGGGGGGGGGAGCTCTTGATTGGAATTGCTATAAGCACTCCTCTTCGTCCCCCCCCCCCCAAAAAAAAAAAACAAACAAACAAACAAACAAACAAACAAACACAACAATAACAACCAAACAAACAAACAAACAATTAAAATGTAGAAAAGGTATGTTTTTAAACACAGAGAGGGTCATCGATGTTCTTTCCAAATTCAGGGTTGTTTTATTTCTATTGCAATTTATGGGTTTTATTTCACAAAATGGATTTGGACATTCTGTACTTACCTGCAAGCAAAATCAAAAGAACCAATGTCAACTGACATGAAATCAAATTAGAAAAGACAAAAAAAAAATATCGTAAACAAGTAAAAAAATGAAACTGCAACATTCTCAAAATTACCAGAGAATGACACTTTGTGTCGTCGTCATAGAAATTGTTATCGTGATTAGCTTTATGTACCATATCGGTGTAGCCTTATAAAGGGAACAATTTTCCCCAGTTGTTTCCAGAGAGAGAAAATAACACAGTAAGCCCTGCGTGCATAATTATGAATGGATTGTCAACCAACAAACAAACGAACAAACAAAAAGGCCTTAATTAGACGTTCTGTGGAAATTTTTTTAGGCCTACATCTATTACAGCCAGCTTAGTGTATATCACTTTATTTCACTTTCATTTCATTTCCGACAGATGTAAACGAATGCATCAACGCTTATTGTAATGTATTCGGAAACTGCTATAATACCATCGGCTCGGCTTTCTGCACTTGTTTCGACGGTTATGAACTATCAGACAGCAGAAACTGCATAGGTAAGAATATCATCGCGTCTTTCCTGAACCCATTTTATTCCATCCTTGCATGCATTTTTAGTCTATCAGTTAACAAAAGGTTTTGTTGATGCCCAACGCTATTATCTGTACAACAGAATGTTGTTACTCACATACTGATGAAACATTCAAGGTTTGCAAGTAACATAAACAGCAAAGTACATTTTTTTTTTGCCATAATCATTCATTTCATTTTCATTCATGATCAAAAGTTCTTTTCGGTATTAGATGAAAGGCGTACTAAAAGAAAAAAAATCCTCTGTTGCTCTTATGAATAGATTTTGATGAATGCGCCGCCGGCGTTGATTCTTGTCCAAATGACATCTCCACCTGTGTGAACACACTGGGAGGTTACGAGTGTTACTGCACGACCGGCTATGTGAACTCGTCTCCCCAGACCTGTGAAGGTAATGTTTCGTTTGGCGAGTATGGTTTCCATCGGAATGAAGGCAAACCATTGTTGCAATCCTAGACATCAATAGCAATGCCTAAAATCTCAGGCATCTTATCACCATACTGTATTTCTCTTCCTTTTTTCGCAAAGAAATTTTATTCACTTACCAACATTCAGGAACGAATAAATGTCACATCTGGCGATGTGTGTATCACCATGCTGTCTTTCTGTAAATGTTTGTGCAAAAGACTATTTTCGTCTGTGTTTGTTTGTTTGTTTGTTTGTTTGATTGATTGTTTACTTGATCGTTTGCTTTTGTGTGCGTGGCAATTAGGTATAATGCTCTTTGAAGGAATCTTTTACCCCTTTCAGTAACCCTCTTGGCTCGGACCAGGAGCGGACCAGGAGCGGACCAAGTCGAACATTTTGAGTTTATGAATGGGTTGGGGCCAAAGTGGCCCGCGTCAGGTGCGGGCTATTTTGGCGCTGCTGCAGCTAGCACCAGGCGCGGACCAGGCGCGGGCCTGGCGCTGATCGAAGAGTTTATGAACGATAGCAGCGCCAGGCGTGGGTCAAAATTCCTTTCAAGGTCAAAGGTCACAGCTTACGCTGCTCAGCTCATAAGCGCGCGCGTATGGCAAACCAAATTACTTTTAAAAAGATTTTCTGATATCACGAATTCCCTTTCGTGATATCAAAAATTCGAATTTCTGATATCACAAATTCAATTTTTGATATCACAAATACCCATTGGTTTATCACGTAAAACCCAATTTTTGATATCACGAAATCGAATTAGTGATATCACAAATTCAGTTTGTGATATCACGAATTCAATTCGAGATATCACGAATTCACATTCTTGATATGAAGAAATACATTTTGTGATATCACTAATTCCAATTTGTGATCTATTTGCATGGAATTTCAGCACATATCTTTCGCAAACAAATCATTTGATTTCGAGCATTAGTTTTGCGCTGAAATTCAACCGTAAATTCTAGCGTTAGTTGAGGGCAGAAATACACAGGGAATTCGAGCTTTAGTTCAGTGCAGAAAACCAACGGGAATTCGAGCGTTAGTTGAGCGCAGAAATACACACGGAATTCGAGCATTAGTTTTGCGCTGAAATTCAATTGTGAATTCGAGCGTTAGTTGAGAGCAGAAATACACAAAGAATTCGAGCATTAGTTTTGCGCTGAAATTCAACTGTGAATTCGAGCGTTAGTTGAGCGCAGAAATACACAGGGAATTCGAGCATTAGTTTTGCGCTGAAATTCAACTGTGAATTCGAGCGTTAGTTGAGCGTATGGCAAGCCATATTACTTTTTAAAAAGATTTTCTGATATCACGAATTCCCTTTCGTGATATCAAAAATTCGAATTTCTGATATCACAAATTCAATTTTTGATATCACAAATACCCATTGGTTTATCACGTAAAACCAATTTTTGATATCACGAAATCGAATTAGTGATATCACAAATTCAATTCGTGATATCACGAATTCAATTCGAGATATCACGAATTCACATTCTTGATATCAAGAAATACATTTTGTGATATCACTAATTCCAATTTGAGATATCATTAATTTACATGGAATTTCAGCACATATCTTTCGCAAAGAAATAATTTGATTTCGAGCATTAGTTTTGCGCTGAAATTCAAGCGTAAATTCTAGCGTTTGTTGAGGGCAGAAATACACAGGGAATTCGAGCTTTAGTTTAGTGCAGAAAATCAACGGGAATTTGAGCGTCAGTTGAGCGCAGAAATACACAGGAAATTCGAGCATTAGTTTTGCGCTGAAATTCAGCTGTGAATTCGAGCGTTAGTTGAGAGCAGAAATACACAAGGAATTCGAGCATTAGTTTTGCGCTGAAATTCAACTGTGACTTCGAGCGTTAGTTGAGCGCAGAAATACACAGGGAATTCGAGCATTAGTTTTGCGCTGAAATTCAGCTGTGAATTCGAGCGTTAGTTGAGCGCAGAAATACACAGGGAATTCGAGCATTAGTTTTGCGCTGAAATTCAACTGTGAATTCGAGCGTTAGTTGAGCGCAGAAATACACAGGGAATTCGAGCATTAGTTTTGCGCTGAAATCCAACTGTGAATTCGAGCGTTAGTTGAGCGCAGAAATACACAGGGAATTCGAGCATTAGTTTTGCGCTGAAATTCAACAATGAATTCGAGCGTTAGTTGAGCGCAGAAATACACTGTGAATTCGAGCATTAGTTTAGCGCAGATATTCCTATGGAATTTCAGATGTTATCTTTACATAGTATATAACGATAGTTACAAAAAAAAAAAACCTAAATGAAGAGTTTTGGCAACTCATCTTCATTTAAAGTGATTAGGAATTGGTTTTAAAAGAATCGATGAAAATAAATCGTTTAGCAACATATCTAAAATGCCATTATTGATATGTTGTCAATTACTTCAAAGTCATTATTATATTCTTTTTTTTTCTCCATTTCTCGCCACTGATTTGGCAGAGACTGGTTGACTTACAACTTTTGTTTGCGTTTCTCTTTACTCTGTCATGTGAAAGATACTCTCTCCCGACCTCCCCCTGTTACTCCTCCGAGTTAATAAGAGAGATTTCTCATTGCGCAGATTAGCAAAATTGAAGTCCTTCGTACCACTGCTTTTTTAGCTCACCTGAGCCAAAGGCTCAAGTGAGCTATTGCGATCGCCCTTCGTCCGGCGTCCGTCGTGCGTCGTGCGTCGTGCGTCGTGCGTCGTGCGTCGTCCGTCGTCCGTCGTCCGTCGTGCGTCGTGCGTAAACTTTTTACATTTTCATCTTCTTCTTGAAAACCCCAAGACCGATTTTCATCAAACTTGGCAGGTAGCATCCCTAGGGGGTTAGGAACTCAATTTATTAAAATGGGCACCATGCCCCACCCAGGGGGCCCCCAGGGGGGCCCAAACCCCCCAAAATTAAGGAATCTGTAAAAATCTTCTTCTCTAGAACCAGAAGTGATAGAGCTAAGTTAATACTATGAGTTAGTACATTGATGACTGTAGTTTCAAGTTTGTTCATGGCAGAATCAGGGGTGCCCCCCTTGGGACCCAGGGGAGGGGGGTGGGGAAGGGTTCTAATGGGGCCTAAATTGTACATTTTCATCTTCTTCTTGAGAACCCCATGACCCATTTTCACCAAACTTGGCAGGTAGCATCCCTAGGGGGGTTAGGAACTCAATTTGTTAAAATGGGCACCATGCCCCACCTAGGGGGCCCCCAGGGGGCCCAAACCCCCCAAAATTAAGGAATCCGCAAAAATCTTCTTCTCTAGAACCAGAAGTGATAGAGCTAAGTTAATACTATGAGTTAGTACATTGATGACTGTAGTTTCAAGTTTGTTCATGGCAGAATCAGGGGTGCCCCTTGGGACCCAGGGGAGGGGGTGAGGAGGGGTCCTAATGGGGCCTAAATTGTACATTTTTATCTTATTCTTGAAAACCCCATGACCCATTTTCACCAAACTTGGCAGGTAGCATCCCTAGGGGGTTAGGATCTCAATTTGTTAAAATGGGCACCATGCCCAACCCAGGGGGCCCCCAGGGGTCCCAAACCCCCCAAATGAAGGAATCTTTATAAATCTTCTCTAGAATCAGAAGTTATAGAGCTGAGATAATATTATGAGTGAGTACATTAATGACTGTAGTTTGAAGTTTGTTCATAGGAGATCCAGGGGTGCCCCTCTTGGGTGGGGGGGGGGGGTGGTTGGAAGGGTCCAAATGGGGGCCTGAATTGTACATTTTCATCTTCTTCCTGAAAACCTCATGATGGATTTTTGTCAAACTTGGCAGGTAGCATCCCTAGGGGGTCAGGATCTCAATTTATCAAAATGGGCACCATGCCCCACCCAGAGGGCCCCAGGGGGCCCCAATCCCCCCAAATTAAGGAATCTTTAAAAAATTGGGCCCTTATTGTACATTTTCATCTTCTACTTGAGAATGCCTGGTCAAATTTTAATTTAGATTAGTGACTGCGTGAAAGGTGAACTTGCGATACTCAGGTGAGCGCTAGACCCGCGGGTCTCTTGTTCTTACTACAAATTCTAACTGTTTGTTTGCCATGCATGCTGCTGCATAAACTCCTCATAAGATCTGGATATCTTCACTCTTCTTGATCTGGTCTGAAGACTTTTGGGCTTGTGCATTCCAGTTTTGTTCTCCCCGGTTTTGGTTCTTGAATAAACTTACCTATATGATTACACTTTAAATTATTTTACAAAATCATAAACATATTGGGGTAGGCAAACTGTACACCCAACACTATTGGTCTTAATGGATACACTCCTTCGTTCTGGAGGACTGATTTTGAGGAGTGAGAAAATGTCTTTAGGAGAAACACGTTGCTTTATGTGACCACCAGCCGACACCAGTGGTGGACATTACATTGGCAAGTTTACGACTCCCTCTCGCAACCCGCATGACTCACAGTCTCTCTCTCTTATTCTCCGCTGCTGACATACACAGACCAGAGGGTTGATTGTACAGTCGGTCGGTCCTCGGCAATATAAACACATGGTATATGCTTTTATAACACACATACACATACAACCACACATATATCATCGATTTGGTGGAAGAGTCTTACTGTAAAGGGGATTACCACATGAAAAATGTATCATAATTAACAATAATGTAGTAATAGATGACAATTTGAGGACCAAAACGATGAATTAAATGTAGGCCCTAAGTGAACATAGTATCATTGAATTCATGATAACATGTTGCAAAACAATTGATTTGTATCAATAATTCATCGAATATACCTTGATGATCATTTAGGGAATGATGGATGTGTAAATCTCTTATATATAGTTATTGGTATTTTGAACATTGTTCTAAAAAAAGTTAGCAGTAGTATACCTTCCATCTGAATATCAGCTCAAAAGTAATGTTCCAATTCCCTGTGTATTTCTGCGCTAAAAAAAAATAACAACAAACAAAACCGCTCGAATTCACAGTTGAATTCCAGGGCAAAACTAACGCTCGAATTCCCTTTGTATTTCTGCGCTAAACTAATACTCGAATTCACAGCGATTTTCTGCACTAAACTGACGCTCGAACTCCCTGTGTATTTCAGCGCTCAACTAACGCTCGAATTCACTTTGTATTTCTGAGCTAAACTAATGCTCGAATTCACAGCGATTTTCTGCACTGAACTAACGCTCGAAATCCCTGTGTATTTCTGCGCTCAACTAACGCTCGAATTCACAGTTGAATTTCAGCGCAAAACTAATGCTCGAATTCACTTTGTATTTTTGCGCTCAACTAACGCTCGAATTCACAGGGATTTACTGCACTGAACTAATGCTCGAAATCCCTGTGTATTTCTGCGCTCAACTAACGCTCGAATTCACAGTTGAATTTCAGCGCAAAACTAACGCTCGAATTCACTTTGTATTTCTGCGCTCAACTAACGCTCGAATTCACAGGGATTTACTGCACTGAACTAATGCTCGAATTCCCTGTGTATTTCTGCGCTCAACTAACGCTCGAATTCACAGTTGAATTTCAGCGCAAAACTAACGCTCGAATTCACTTTGTATTTCTGCGCTCAACTAACGCTCGAATTCACAGTTGAATTTCAGCGCAAAACTAACGCTCGAATTCCCTGTGAATTACTGATATCACAAATCCGACTTTGTGATATCAATAATTCAATTCGTGATATCACAAAATGGAATTTGTGATATCAGAAATTCGCATTTGTGATATCACAAATAAGAATTCTTGATATCACAAATTCAAATTAGTGATATCACAAATTTATTTCGTGATATCACAAATTCGAATTTGTGATATCAAAAAATCATTTTGTGATATCCCGAATTACCATTGTTTTTTCACGTGAAACCTATTTTTGATATCAAGAATTCGAATTTCTGATATCACAAATTCATTTAGTGATATCTCAAATTGAATTTTAGATATCACAAACTCGAATTTCTGATATCACAAATTGAATTTGTGATATCAAGAATGGATTTTGTGATATCACAAATTCGATTTCTTGATATCACAAATTACGTTCATGTGCTACACTTACGGGAATTTGTGATATCACAAATTTAATTCTTGATATCACAATTTGAATTCTTGATATCAAAAATTTGATTTTTTGTTATCACAAAATGGAATTTGTGATATCAGAAATTAACTTTAAATGTAAAAAAGGCTTGCCATATGAGCGCAGAAATACACAGGAAATTCGAGCATTAGTTTTGCGCTAAAATTCAACTGTGAATTCGAGCGTTAGTTGAGCGCAGAAATACACAGGGAATTCGAGCATTAGTTTTGCGCTGAAATTCAACTGAATTCGAGCGTTAGTTGAGCGCAGAAATACACAGGGAATTCGAGCATTAGTTTTGCGCTGAAATTCAGCTGTGAATTCGAGCGTTAGGTGAGTGCAGAAATACACAGGGAATTCGAGTATTCGTTTTGCGCTGAAATTCAACTGTGAATTCGAGCATTAGTTTAGCGCAGATATTCCTATGGAATTTCAGGTGTTATCTTTACATAGTATATAACGATAGTTACAAAAAATACTAAATGAAGAGTTTTGGCAACTCGTCTTCATTTAAAGTGATTAGGAATTGGGTTTAAAAGAATCGATAAAAATAAATCGTTTAGCAACATATCTAAAATGCCATTATTGATATATTGTCAATTACTTCAAAGGCACATCATTATTATCATTTTCATATTCTTCTCCATTTCTCGCCACTGATTTGGCAGAGACTGGTTGACTTACAACTTTTGTTTGCGTTTCTCTTTACTCTGTCACGTGAAAGATACTCTCTCCCGACCTCCCCCTGTTACTCCTCCGAGTTAATAAGAGAAATTTCTCATTGCGCAAATTAAGAAAATTGAAGTCCTTCGTACCACTGTTGTTTTCTTACAACAAATATTCTAACTGTTTGTTTGCCATGCATACTGCTGCATAAACTCCTCATAAGATCTGGATATCTTCACTCTTCTTGCTCTGGTCTGAAGACTTTTTGGGCTTGTGCATTCCAGTTTTGTTCTCCCGGTTTTGGTTCTTGAATAAACTTGCCTATAATAAATTACACTTTAAATTATTTTACAAAATCATAAACATATTGGGGCAGGCAAACTGTACACCCAACACTATTGGTCTTAATGGATACACCCCTTTGTTCTGGAGGACTGATTTTGAGGAGTGAGAAAATGTCCTTACGAGAAATACGTTGCTTTAAGTGACCACCAGCCGACACCAGTGGTGGACATTTGGCAAGTTTACGACTCCCTCTCGCACCCTGCATGACTCACAGTCTCTCATCTTATTCTCCGCTGCTGACATACACAGACCAGAGGGGTGATTGCCCTCGGTCGGTCCTCCGCAATACAAACACATGGTATGCTTTTATAACACACATACACATACAACTACACATAATTATCATCGATTTGGTGAAAGAGTCTTACTGTAAAGGGGATTACCACATGAAAGATGTATCATAATTAGCAATAATGTAGTAATAGATGACAATTTAAGGACCAAAACGATGAATTAAATGTAGGCCCTAAGTGAACATAGGATCATTGAATTCATGATAACATGTTGCAAAACAATTGATTTGTATCAATAATTCATCGAATATACCTTGATGATCATTTAGGGAATGATGGATGTGTAAATATCTCATTATAGTTATTTGTATTTTGAACATTGTTCTAAAAAAAGTTAGCAGTAGTATACATTCCATCTGAATATCAGCTCAAAAGTAATGTTCCAACTCCCTGTGTATTTCTGCGCTAAAAAAAAAAGAAACCCGCTCGAATTCACAGTTGAATTCAAGGGCAAAACTAACGCTCGAATTTCCTTTGTATTTCTGCGCTAAACTAATGCTCGAATTCACAGCGATTTTCTGCACTGAACTGACGCTCGAATTCCCTGTGTATTTCTGCGCTCAACTAACGCTCGAATTCACAGGTGAATTTCAGCGCAAAACTAACGCTCGAATTCACTCTGTATTTCTGCGCTAAACTAATGCTCGAATTCACAGCGATTTTCTGCACTGAACTTACGCTCGAAATCCCTGTGTATTAAAGATTTCTGCGCTCAACTAACGCTCGAATTCACAGTTGAATTTCCGCGCAAAACTAACGCTCGAATTCACTTTGCATTTCTGCGCTCAACTAACGCTCAAATTCACAGGGATTTACTGCACTGAACTAACGCTCGAATTCCCTGTGTATTTCTGCGCTCAACTAACGCTCGAAGTCACAGTTGAATTTCAGCGCAAAACTAACGCTCGAATTCACTTTGTATTTCTGCGCTCAACTAACGCTCGAATTCACAGGGATTTACTGCACTGAACTAACGCTCGAATTCCCCGTGTAATTCTGCGCTCAACAACGCTCGAATTCACAGTTAAATTTCAGCGCAAAACTAACGCTCGAATTCCCTGTGAAACACTGATATCACATATTCGAATTTGTGATATCAATAATTCAATTCGTGATATCACAAAATGGAATTTGTGATATCAGAAATTCGCATTTGTGATATCACAAATAAGAATTCTTGATATCACAAGGTCAAATTAGTGATATCACAAATTTATTTCGTGATATCACAAATTCGTACTTGTGATATCAAAAATCATTTTGTGATATCACGAATTACCATTGGTTTTTCACGTGAAACCTATTTTTGATATCAAGAATTCGAATTTCTGATATCACAAATTCATTTAGTGATATCTCAAATTGAATTTTAGATATCACAAATTCGAATTTCTGATATCACAAATTGAATGTGTGATATCAAGAATGGATTTTGTGAGATCACAAATTGGATTTCTTGATATCACAAAGTAAGTTCATGTGCTTCACTTACGGGAATTTGTGATATCACAAATTGAATTCTTGATATCACAAATTGAATTCTTGATATCAAAAATAGATTTTTTGATATCACAAAATGCAATTTGTGAACGATAGCTTGCGGCGCGGGCCAAAATTCCTTTCACTGTCAAAGGTCACAGCTTACGCTGCTCAGCTCATAATCGCGCAGCACGCACAAAATGCAATTTGTGATATCAGAAATTAACTTTAAATGTAAAAAAGGCTTGCCATACGCGCGGCATGCACATCAAATATCGCGCGAAAATGCACTTCCGCTCTGTCCATGACGTGTTCAGTTACCATGGCAGTTATCCCTTACTTGACCGAGTTTATGAATGGGTCATCGTAAAAGTAGCGCGGCTCTGCTACAGTTACTGAATTTTTGATGCTTGGCGCGGGCTAATTTAGCTCGGACCAGGAGCCGGCTAAAAATTCATTCTGGAAATGGTATTTGGCAATCGATATTAGCATTGTTTGATCTCAAATTTGCACATGACCCATTAGGCTGGCTAGTATCCTTTCAGTAGCCTCTTGGCTCGGACCAGGAGCGGGCCAAGTCGAAAAATTTTGAGTTTATGTATGGGTCGGGCCAAAACGGCCCGCGCCAGGAGCGGGCCTGGAGCGGGTCAGGAGCGGGCTATTTTGGCGCTGCTGGTGCTGATCGAAGAGTTTATGAACGATAGCTTGCGGCGCGGGCCAAAATTCCTTTCACGGTCAAAGGTCACAGCTTACGCTGCTCAGCTCATAATCGCGCAGCACGCACATCAAATATCGCGCGATAATGCACTTCCGCTCTGTCCATGACGTGTGCAGTTACCATGGCAGTTATCCCTTACGTGACCGAGTTTATGAATGGGTCATCGTAAAAGTAGCGCGGCTCTGCTATAGTTACTGTACGCAATTTTTACTGTTTGGCGCGGGCTAATTTTGCTCGGACCAGGAGCGGGCCAAAAATGCATGAGTTACTTGAAGCGGTGTAGTTCTGTTTAGTAATTGTTACTAGGTCAGCAGATAGTGAGTGTTCTTCAGTTGTCCAAGTTTAATGCATTACTATATCCGACACGGATATAATACTGCCTGTTAACAAGAACATTTAGGCTGGCGCACTACTTAACACTCAACACCCTGGTTGACCTATACAGCTTTCAGTAACTCATGCATTTTTGGCCCGCTCCTGGTCCGAGCTAAATCAGCCCGCGTCAAGCAGTAGTTCTAACCGGAGGGCCAAACCCCAAAAAGTCGCTTACTTAACGAGTGAGTTGCACTCTCTCTACAAACTAAGTAGACCATGCTTATTTTCAAGTTTTTATTGTAACAAACAACATTCCACTGGTCTACCTCAAAATATTTGTTGCGAAAGCCTCCAAATCCAAGATGGCGTCCAAGATGGCCGCCATATTTACTGAATTTGTTATTTGAAAGATAAAATTTGATTGAAACATCAGATTTCAACAAATTTAATGTCATGTGAAAGAGAATAAATTTTTTTACAAGTTGATACCATTTTTGTGGGTTATTGTGATAACTGGATTGAGATTTTAAGGAAAAAACACTCATTTTTTTTTAATATTTTTCTGAAAAAAGGAAAATCATGAAAATGCTTGATTCAGCATAAATCAAAGAAAGACTAAAGGATTATCTTGAAACGTTTCAAGAATTTTGTTTGACATATAATTAATATTTGAAGAAAATTAGGGGTCAGTACCGTTTTCGGTTCAGGAGTTATAATGTCTCAAACTTGAAAACTCACTATGTAAAAATGGCCACTTTAGTTGTGACAAGACCTTGTTGGTCGTGGAAAAAAGCCTGCGCGCGCTAAGACTACTACACGCACCACTGCCACTGGCGCTTGTAGCAGTGCCGGTGGTGCGTGTAGTAGTCTTGGCAAACGCAGACTCTTTTTTGGCAAACAAGGGTTTGTGCCTGCAAACTAACTTTTCATACCAAGTGGTCGCTCAGGTGACGCTGATTGCTATTATTTCAAAGTAGATTGTTCTGAAGCAGATGAGATGAAGCAAAAAATATCTTTCAAATAGAGGTAGAAGCTTGAAACAACCTTGCTATAGAAAGTTTAAAACAAAATTTGGATCAATCACTCAAAAAATTCAAGATTGCAGGCCACTAAAGCTGACATAGTGTATTGCGCCAAAGTAAATGTATCATTTTGATTTTGATACAATTTTGTCTGTTTTGCTGTCTATTTATATGGTTTTTTATATATTCTGAACATTTTAATGCCATTTCAAACCATCTTGGGTTTTTATGGAGACATTTTTTTCAGAATGCACCATGAATTTTTCTCTAAAAAGTTAAAAAATAGAATTAAAAATATTTATGAAAACCATGCAGAAATTAACATCTTTCCCATATAATCAATATTTGGAGAAAATTCGAGGTCAGTATTGTATTTGGTTCAGGAGCTATAATGTCTCAAACTTGATATCCTATTTTACATACATTCTATGTTATTTACACGCATCTGTTCCCAAAGACGTCACAGAGGGTCAAATCCAAGATTGTGCTTACTTTTCGAGTTCCACTCTCTCTATAAACAAGACCATACATAATATTAAAGGACAAGTTCACCTTCATAAACATAAGGATTGAGAGAATGTAGCAATATTAGTAGAACACATCAGTGAAAGTTTGAGGAAAATCAGACAATCCGTTCAAAAGTTATGAATTTTTGAAGTTTTTGTGCAGTAACCGCTGGATGAGTAAGACTACTGCAGTGTATGTATAACTTAGATGTCACATGCGTACAACAATATAAGGAAAATATAAAGAGAATTTCACAAAATCCCATCTTTTGAAAGAAGTACACATTCCCCTGTCTCGTTACCGACAAATGTTATGGGTAATATTATTCCCCCCGCCTTTAGAAAGAGGCAAGTCAAGTGCTTTTTTTATTATGCGAAAAAAGTGAAAATATGTGGAATTTTCTTTTACATTTTCTTTATACTGTTGTACGCATATGACTCACAAGCTGTAGTAGTCTCCTCATCCAGCGGTTCCAACACAAAAATTTTAAAAATTCATAACTTTTGCATCGATTGTCCAATTTTCCTCAAACTTTCACTGATGTGTTCTACTATTATTGTTGCATTCTCTCAATCCTTATGTTTATGAAGGTGAACTTGTCCTTTAAGCATACTAAGCAATGTTCCGTAAGTACACCTCAGTAGATTTGTTGCAAAGTACAGATGCGGTCTAACAGGGCCGCCATTTTATTGAAATTCACATTTCAAACATAAAATTTGATATAGACATTGGATTGCAACAAATTTGATGTCATATGAAGGAGAGTAAGACTTTCTAAAAGTTGATACCACTTTAGCTGTGTATTGTGATTAATTGGGGGTGTTTGCTTCTCTTTTTGGGGGGAGGGATCCATATTTTCATATTGTTGTGAAAAAAGGAAATGTAAAAATGCATGATTTAGTATTTATCAAAGAAGAACTGAAGAATTATTTTGAAACCTGCGATTGACATTGAGATTTACTGAGATTGAGACATAATTCATATTTCTGGAATTACAGGCAATATCATAGACAAGTTAACATCTAAAACTTGAAAAAATTATATTTATGCATTATAAATTTTGCTTACAATGTGTTTACATGGTCACATGTAATACTGTTGCAAGTACCTGCAAACTAACTTTTCATGCCAAGTGGTAGGTGACGCTGGTCGCTATTACTGTAGCATTTCATCATAGTAGATTGTTCTGAGGCAGATAAAATTGAACAGAAAGTATTTTCCAAAAAGAGATAGGAGCTTAAAATTTGGCACAAATTTTGCCAATGTGATGTAATATTTAGCGATAAAAATAGTATCCACACAAAATTCAAGATGGCGGTAATTAATCGAGGTTGTCGTTCAAGCCATTATTTACCATTATGCAAGTAAAACAAAAACCCAGCTTTACTTAATTCCTCAAACTAGTTCTAAACTGTGAGTTAGGGATAAATGTACAAACTTAAATCAGTATAATTAATGCTAAATATTGTTAGATATACTTAATAGATCTGATAAGAATGTTTTTTTTTATGTCAACAGTTATCATGGTTATGGTTTCTTGAAAAGATATGGTGATATCTCCGTATGTTTTAGGCTTTATTACAATTTTTTTACATGGTAGAATGTTTTGTAATACAACTTACCTGCACATATAAATCGAATGTGATATCTCTCTCCGAACGATATTGTACTACTGTAAACCATATTGAGGGTCTTTTTTTTTGGGGGGGGGGAGGGGGGTGGAGCTCATTCCAGTGTTTGGGTAAGGCCCAATCTTTTATAAAAAAGAAATGCGTCTGTATCAAAGATATGCTTTTTTACTTGTATATTACTCTGCTGTTGTAGAAACGTGAATGATGATGGTTTATGTGAAATAATGTCTGATCCGTAGATGTCCTTGAAAGCCCTTCTGATCCGAACCCCCCCCCCAAAAAAAAAAAAAATCCAACATGGCGGCAATTTCTCAACTTTGCTCTTAAATGTGTTGTGCGAAATTACTTTTCAGTAGGCTCTATTGTTCGAATAAAATTGTCCAAATTCATTATTCGTGCTGTATATTCACATTTACAAATAAGCATGCTGAAACTATATTTTCCGTTATCAGATTTTTCTTACATTGTTTTTAGGCTGATTTCATGTGGGTTATAGTGTCACAATTGATCTGAACTTATGCCATTGGTAGATGCTTTCCTATATTAGATATCAGGATCACTCGAGAGTGAAAATGTTCATTTTCATTCATTTTAGAGTGACCTCGGGGATCACTCGAAGAGTGACGAGTGATCCTTAAGGCAGGGCTCGACACTAACGGTGGTCCAGTGGCCCGGGGCCACAAAAAACGCACGTCGGGCCACCAAAATGTCAGAAATGAAGAATTTGGTGGCCTGATCGGGCCACCAAAAAAGGTCGGATATTTGCCTTTGGGCCACCAAATATAAAAGTTAGTGTGGAGCTCTACCTAAGGTCACTCTAAAATGAGTGAAAATGAACATTTTCACTCAAAAGTCAAACCAAATTCACTCTAAATTCACCATTTTCTGTTATTCACTCCTCACATCAAAAGTAAAATTTCCATTCGATTTGTTTTTCTTTTTTTTTTTTCGGAGAGTAGAATATCACTGGTTTAAAAAAATGTGTCCATAAAAACTTAAGACGGTTTAAGATAGCACAACAGACAAATTTGTATCAAAAACGAAATGATACATTTAATTTGGCGCAATACACTATGTCAACTTTGATGGCTGTCATCTTGATTTTTTTTTTTTTTTTTTTTTTGGAGCGGTTGATCTATATTCTGTCTTAAAGGGACAGTACAGTATTGGTGGAGATGAAAATTGGGCTTTTAACTTTTTGCAAGATACCAAGAAAACACTTATGATAAAGTACAGAGCATACCATTTCAAAAGGAATTCAAAGTCTATTTGATGAAAATCGGGTTTGGAATGACTGAAACATCCAAAAACAAAGTAAAACAAAGCGATCGTAATAAAGTGTGGGTCCCACACTTTATACGAATCACTCTTTTTTGGATATCTCAGCCATTTTAAAACCAATTTTTATCAAATAAACGTTGAATTCCTCGTAGAATTACATGCTCTTTCATATTTCATAGAAGGTTTCTCATTTAACAAAAAAAAAAGTTAGAAACTTGAAATTAGGTCTCAACCAAAACTGTACGATCCCTTTAAACTATCTATAACAAGACTGGTGCCAAGTTTCAAGCTACTACCTCTATTTGAATTTTTTTTTTTTGCTTCGTCTCATCTGCTTCAGAACAATCTACTTTGAAATAATAGCGATCAGTATATCAACTGAGCTACCACTTGGTATGAAAGTTAGTTTGCAGGCACAAACCCTTGTCTGTCAAAGAAAAAGTCTGCATTTGTCAAGACTACTACACGCACCACTGGCACTGCTGCAAGCGCCAGTGGCAGTGGTGCGTGTAGTAGTCTTGGCGCGCGCAGGCTTTTTTTTTACGACCAACAAGGTCTTGTCACAACTAAAGTGGCCATTTTTACATAGTGAGTTTTCAAGTTTGAGACATTATAACTCCTGAACCAAAAATGGTGCTGACCCCTAATTTTCTCCAAATATTAATTATATGTCAAACAAAATTCTTGAAACGTTTCAAGATAATCCTTTGTTCTTTCTTTGATTTATGCTGAATCAAGCATTTATATGATTTTCCTTTTTTCAGAAAAATATCAAAAAATGAGTGTTTTTTCCTTAAAATTTCAATCCAATTATCACAATAACCCACAAAAATGGTATCAACTTGTAGGAAATTTTATTTTCTTTCATATGACATCACATTTGTTGAAATCTGATGTTTCTATTGAATTCTATCATTTAAATAACAAATTCAGTAAATATGGCGGCCATCTTGGACGCCATCTTGGATTTGGAGGCTTTCGCAACAAATTTTTTGAGGTAGACCAGTGGAATGTTGTTTGTTACAATAAAAACTTGAAAATAAGCATGGTCTACTTAGTTTGTAGAGAGAGTGCAACTCGACCTCTGTTTTTAGCTTTTGGCCCCCCGGTTATCAGTAACTATAGCAGAGCCGCGCTACTTTTACGATGGCCCATTCAAAAACCGGTAACGTAAGGGATAACTGCCATGGTAACTGAACATGTCATGGACAGAACAGAAGTGCATTTTTGCGCGATATCTGATGTGCGCGCCGCGCGCTTATGAGCTGAGCAGCGGCAGCTGTGACCGTGAAAGGGATTTTTGCCCGCGCTTGGCGCTGCTATCGTTCATAAACTCTTCGATCAGCGCCATGCCCGCGCCTGGTCGACGCCTGGTGCTAGCTGCAGCAGCGCCAAAATAACCCGCTCCTGGCCCGCTCCTGGGCCCGACCCATTCATAAACTCACTTTTTTTTTGCGACTTGGCCCGCTCCTGGCTCGAGCCAAGAGGGTCACTGAAAGGGGTACTATACTCTCCGGGCGATGTTGATCGTAGAGCGCCAATCGCGTATTCGTTCTACTAACCGCAGTTTTCTCTTCCTCTCTTTCTTTTTTCTTTCAAAAAAAAAAAAAAAATCGCAGGGTGAAATTATGCCATGACTGTGTCTGTGTGCGCGTGTGTGTGTGTGTGTGCGCGCGTGTGTGGTGTTTAGCGTTTAAATAGAGGCTCGTGTTAGCAACTGAAAGAAATGTTATTTGTTTATATTCGGTGATTTTCTTCAGATGTGGACGAGTGTTCCATAGGTGAATACACCTGTGTCCCAGGGGAAGTGTGCGTCAACACGGCTGGAGCCTACCATTGCGGTTGCCGCGAAGGGGCCACAGAAATAAATGACGTCTGCTTTGGTGAGTGATTGCAGGCATATGAATCCGTACAACTTGTTTGAAATCTGTATACTCCTTGAAACATCTAGGTACAGACAAACATCAAACATCAAGGAAAGACAGTACGAACTTTGCATAAATATGAGATAAATAATAAACGTCTGTCATTCGGGTAATCTTATCGAATGTATATTTACTCTGATAAATCAAGCATCAGACCTCAAATCTGGACATGGAAGAGTATTCACTGATTTGTGATTTTGTTGTTGAGAATTATCGCATTACACTGATTAGTAATGCAATGGTCATGATGACAACTTGACAGTGATTAGTCCCGTTGTTCGATAGCCATCCTGATTGTTCGTATTATCGAGAACAAGCTCTCAATCTCATTCTAAGAGCTTGTCATTTTCTCAATCCAAAAATGTGTTAATTATCATGACGTAAGGTTTCAGAGCTACAAATGTAGTGTTTAAGCACTAATCATTTGGCCTTTAACAATGTTACTTCTACTGTATGTCACGTCGATCTACATAGCGTTGTAAAAAATTATCATAGATATTTTCACAAGATAAGCTATGACTATCATGGTAGAGTTCTCTGTAGCTGCCAGGTCATGCAGGTGCGTACATAAAGATAACAAGGCGGTCATCAAACCAACGACATGATTTCCTTACTGCACAGGAAAATCACTTTTATCCGGTAATTTCTGAATCCAACTACTTGTGACTTCTTTTATTTTTAATTGGTTTTACTTTATCTGAATAGCGCTTTTCAATCGTCCACCTACAGAATATTGTGAACATGACACGAGCTCAGTAAGCCATCGAATAAAACCTGGATTAACCAACTATTTAGATTTTCAAGATTTTGCTTTTTCACTGTCGAAACGATGTATCTTACACACAGCCGCAAGGACCTTACCATTGGTTGTAAGATTCGTGACAATCGCAGGGCTGAAAGTGAGTTCTTATTCGGATTTAGTACAGAATCCAGAAACACTCGACACCCTGAGCGAACATGTAAGTATTTCTGTCCGTACATCAACTCGTGAAATGTTGAATCGGCGGTGTCACTTTCGTCTTTTGATACCCTGGTCAATGGAGATTGAACTCGTACATTGGAATAAACATATTCTTTTCCTCAGCAATAACACTTTATCTTTTTTTTTTCGATGCCAACGACTTCATTTTTTTTTACTTAAATCAATGTTTCAATGTCGGTGGCAAATTGATTCTTAGATAATCACTTACACCTCAATATAGATAGATATGTTTTGTGTTGGTCGATTCGAAGAGGTTGTTACGTAAGTTTGAAAATGTGAATCTTTCAATTCAAAACAATGAATTGCAAAGACTTTCCCAGTGCAAATACCTCGGAGCTATTCTTGATAGAAGTTTGACGTGGGCACCTCAAATAGAAGAAGTGAAGAAAAATATTTTAAAAACGTCTCATTCGTTAAAGCGAGGCCGTCAGTACCTCGATAGGTGAATTTCATTGATATTGTACCAAATGTTGATTCAGCCACATCTAGACTATAATATGTGAACAAAACGAACAAAAAGTCGCACGCACTGATTTTATGTGAGGACTGAAAATAGGTGAAATTGGTCCACCTAAGCAATCTTGAGTTTTTCATATTTTCTGAAAGAGCAATTCTTCTTCTACATTATGTTAAAGTTTGGAATCATAAAACAAACAGGAACTTGTGTTTTCATCAGTTTTTCTTGAACACTTTTTGGTGGAATAGTGTGATTCGGTCTTTCTCATAGAGCCCTCTTTTCATTTCGTGAAAACCCTGTCCATACTCTTCACTTTCAACTCTAATAACTTTGAACAAAATGACGCTACTGTATTGAAAGTTGGCATTAATCATCTACAGAATGTTTTAATGAAGCGTGCTCTATTTCACCATTCATTGTTGTTGCTCCGATGGTCACCATCCTGTTTTTTGTTCCATTCATCCCACAGCTCGCATGGCTTGGTAAAGATTAAGCGCTTGAATAGTCCCTATACTTCAGAGCCTGTTTTCTCAGTTCACACTTTCCAGAGTCTGTCCTTTCTTTCCAATATTTAGATAGGTTAGGAGAGTCCATTTGAATTGAGTTATACATCATTTTAAAGCTTAAAATCTGCTCTTTCAGAATCTGCTCTTAAGTAAATATCCATGTCTGGCGACCTTTTTGTTGGTTTTGTGATGCAGGGTCACATATGTAGTATCGTTTGGATGAATGGTCATGCTGCCCAACTTATTGCGAAGCTTCAAACATTACAAAGTAGGTGTCTTCGCTATAGATCCTGGGAGTTGGTGGCCGTTTCAATAGAACGGTTTTGTATAGTACGACCGAAGTCAAACCACTGACATGCCTCAACAATTATCTTTAGATTGCTCTATAATCTCGCCCCTGATTCACTGTCTTCCATGATTCAGTTTAAATCCCGGTCTTATTATAATCCCCGCAACGATAATAACATTGTTGTTCCCCGAAAACCACGTACATTTTTTTACAGAAAAAGAGCATCACAGTCAGCTTCTAAGCTTTATAATCATTTTCTTTTAGGACTTAGGATGATTAACGATTTCAAGTTACATATGACAGAAATTAAGAAAAGAGCTGCATACTTGCACTAATTTGATAATCAAAATATGATTTTTGCTACTTACTCGCAGACAAGTCAGTCATTTCTATTTGTCCGCCCCGTGTCCCGTTTAACGTTTCGTTCATCATTTGAAACCCTGAAACCTGAACGTAGTTGCATTGTGATGGTTGTACATTTTTCTATTACCTTTGTATACTTCTGTATATAATTCTCTTCTTCAATTCTCAATCTGATACCCTTTGTACATTGTCTATACCTTTCACGTTACTATTAATTTGCACACGTTCTTATTACAAAATCGCTTCTTAACTACAATTGTTATTGTAATCCCTGCTGCATAAACATGCATACTGTATATTATATCATTAATGTCTTTTATATCGTTGTTTATGCAAGTCAAACGACTCTGTTTTAAATTTACTTTGTATATTTCTCACATGTTCATGATTATGTAATTTATGTATATTGATTTGCTGATTGATTTATTGATTTGCAGAAAATAAAGTATCTATCAAACAAACAAACAAACATCAAAATGTTGATTCATTGTATCTTTTTTTTAACATACGCTTTGTATTTAGTGTTAACGACTTTGCTGAAAATCAGCTATCAGATGAAAGCAGCTTTTATGTTTATAATGACATAAATCAAACAAACAAAGAAAACATTTGGGAATTAAAAAAAAACAATCAAGAAAAATGTTCAGGAAAAGAATGTGAAACGCTCAAAACCTTAATGTCCCGAATTCACGAAGGTGATATTGAAACTATGGTTTAAACCATGGACAATTTGTATGGAGCGCCAAGTCTGGCGACTTTTTGTTTGTTTTGAGGTGCAGGGTCACAAAACGAAACTATAATCATTAAGTGATATCCTTGATAGAACTTCTCTTTGAGGTAATCAATTATTATAAAATATTATATTTGTATCGATTGTTATTAAACTGCAATAACCCTTTCCCCTCTTCCTACCCTGCCCCCTCAACTCTTGCCCCCCCCCCCCTTCTCTGTCTACGGATCTATATATCTCCGAAGTTACTCACTCCTCATCCATCTCTTACTCACTCTTTTCTTCTTCTTTTTCTCTTGCTCTTCGTAACTGATATAGGTTTTGCAGCACCTGCAAGGAAATTTGGAAACCAATGACACTTTGGCTGTTTCGGTCTTTAACTCCACGTTGATCGGAAGTCAGGTCTTGGAAGTGGCCTTCAGGGTCGACTTGGAGTTTTTAACCCATCTAACCAGTAAACTCTTGGAAGCCCTTTTCTTGGACAGCTTGGAAACACCTTCAAATCGTTTGGAACCGGATCACATTGTTTTTAAAGGTAAGAAAGTAACGATTGTCTAGAATGTAGATAAAGAAAAAGGGAATAAAACATAGACAAACACAAAAGTAGTGTTTTAGTCGAGTCCGTGTGTCATTATACGCTATTGGTGTACTTCTTTTCCTTTACTTTTTCTTTGAAATTACTTCTTTTATATCTACCGCGAAAAAAAAAACCCATGACATTCTCATTTTCAGTTTTGTTGGTAGCGAAAGACAAGTTGCAAAGTATATGTCTTTTTTTTTTCTTCTAGTCGTGAAATAAACCAGTCAGTGGTGGAATTTGTGAAATGTGAAATACGGAAAATATCGATTATAAATTGGCGTATTAAGTGGTCATTAACCATTGAAGATGTATGTGACAATTATATATCCATGCATAAAAGGAAGGGGGGCGATTCAACTGAATTGATATAATCGGTATAATCATGTAGGCCTATACGTCGAGTGGCATCGAGTTCGTAGCATGCTTCTTACACTTGTGAACATGGATGCTCCAAAAGTGATTACTCGTCTTAGTAAGGATACAATAAAAAAAAAGAAATGATATCTTTTGCATACTGTGCAAGTGATTTGTCAAATAGTTACCTGAGGTAATCATATCTTAACCGACTAAATTTTCAGGTAAAATGGTTCAATTTCCACGGAATTTCTATTACTAGTTAAACAATCAGATTTTTTTTTTGCATACGCAGAAGTCAACGAGTGTGAGGAGTTCGCCGAAGTGTGTGGAAATGGTGTCTGCACCGACACCTTCGAGGGCTACAACTGCACCTGTGACTCTGGCTTCGGTGGTGATGGTGGTGATTGTACGGGTAAGAGGCAAGGTTATCTCTATGATATGACTATGTGACGCAATATTGATGTTGTTGTTGTTGTTTTGCTGTTGTTGTTGTTGTGATTGTTGTTGTTTTTTTTCTTTTGTTCTGTTATGCAACTGCAAGCTTTGCGTCTCGTCGTGGACCAAGAATCTGAGAATGGCTATATTCATGAAGTGTGTACCATGTTTATTTGTTTTTCAGATATCAATGAATGCTTGACTGAGGAAAATAATTGCTCTCAGATTTGCTTCAACAATGAAGGAGGGTACACATGCGGCTGCCACGCGGGATTTACCCTGAAGGCCGAGACGTGCGAAGGTGGAGTTCTTTATTTGACTTTACTACACAGAGCTTGATGCCTCAGACTGAAAATTATGCAGACTATGAAATGTCAGATTTCTGTGCAGGTCTACGCTAAAACTTGATAACAGGGCATTGACTTCTCAGAAACATGATTAAGCATAAGATTTAGATTTCATGGAAATTCGTTCAAATTGGTGAGACTTTGAAACTTTTTTTCGCAATTTTCTTCTTGCACAAACTTGAGTTCAAGATAAAGCTATGACTGTCGACCAAACCCTGTCGAATACAATACAAGAATAAGTAAAAAAGACATGACACAAGTATAAACAGAAAAATATAGTGACATCCATATTAGGTAATTTCTCTTCATATTACATCTTGAGCGATGGTTCGTTAAAGTAGCTATGCAGTTTCTGCATGCTTCTGTTCCTAATTTACTGCACAATTAATATTAACTTTTTAGTATTTTTGTAATATGCTACTTTGAACTGGCCAAGACACAAGTGAACACTGATTGTAGCAAGAATAGATAGCGAACTAAAGTGATGTCAGTAGCTCCTTATACCGACAACAGGCAGTCGGTTGGTCATGAAGTATTTAAAACAAAAACGCGTTAAAGATAATGACAAAAGTATCAGATATTTTTTCTAACAGCCATTATCAGCGTCTGTTGTCATTACATTATGACTCTGATAGCCATCATGTTTTTTGAGATATTTGGATTTTTTTCAATACGTCAACTTTCCCTTTATGTTTGTTCTCTCAGATATCGACGAGTGCGATGACGAACACGGCTGTGACCACAGCTGCAACAATACAGAGGGCAGTTACGTGTGTTTCTGTGACGACGGTTACGAGCTCCAAGCCGACGGCCGGACGTGCGAAGGTAATGAGTCTCTCTCTAGCATGTCTAGTTTGTGAAGAGAGACCTTGCTTGTTTTTTTTCACACGTCATAGTTAATGTGAGAATTTTGCTCATTTGTTTCTGCAAAACCAGAACTCTTTATTTCTTTCACAGAGAGAAGGCTCACTCTGTATTTTGTGCCCGATCAAATTTTTACATGTAACATTTGACAGGATTTGTGGTGAATGACGCATTTCTATGGATCACTTTGGATCACAGATCAGTTCAACAATATCACAATGCGGGATGAATATTTGGTTTGTAAAACTGTGGGTCTTTATTAAAGATGATGTAAAAATGATTAGTCGTCTCCATTGCCCCTCCAAGAGACACCTAAAAGGGGATATTTAGGCTTTTCAAGTCAATTTGCAGTCAACCTGGTTTTATTCCACTGTGTTTCCTACGACTACATCGACAATGTTGTGTTCTCTCAACTTTCCACATTACCACCAAACTCACACCCCTGGCACATAACCTAAAAAAAAAAGATAGTTGAGTAGGAATGTATGTATATATATATATATACTATATATATATATATATATATGTGAGACGGAAGGAAAACTTGCAGTATAGACGTTGCAGTGGTGTTCAGTCTTGCCTTTATTCCCCGAGCTTTCGGCTATTTCACTAGCCTTTTTCAAGGGCTTGATGAGACATAACATAAAAGCAAAATAGCAACAAATTTGCATGCATTTGAACAGTAATGACAAGAAGCCAATCAAACGGAATGTAGGCAGTGACACCACTTCGCATACATTTCAACAGAATAAGGCAAACAACAGAACAGAAACAAAAACAAAAAACAAAGCAAAAGAAACATGGGCAGCAATATTACATTCGCTCCAACGGAAAGGTAGTATTATCACATACATTTGCAGTGAAAAAATACAGTTGTAGTAGTAGTTAGTATAGGTAATACCAACGGTAATACATAAGCCAACATAAATTAAGGCACATTAGTTACCTTTAGGGCGTGGGGATTTGCTTGTGTGTGGTGTGTGTGGTGTCCGGAGGGTGAGTGTGAGGGGTTCGTAGGGCCTATATGTAATGCGGGGGCAGTGAAGTGTGAGGCCTGGGGTGATGTGGCGTGGGGGTATTTGGGACGATGACACAGTAATAATTACATGCCTTTGAGGGTCATTCGGGCCGTGAAACTCTTTTATAAAATATAGGTACAAGGTCTTTATAGTACATAAGGTGCACCTACATTCTTGACACTGTGGGTAAGTACTCAAAAAACTTCAAAACTTCTCATACATTCTGGATAGAGATTAAAACAGAACCTATGAAAAATTAAGGATCGGCATTAATTCCATGTGGACGTAAAGTTCGTAGTTTAGATATCCAGTACGATTCTCGTTTGAGTATGATATGGCTTTCCTTCTTTTTGATGAGTTCGATGCCTGTGATTTGTACATCCTGAACTGAGTGATTTGGTAGGTTAAAATGTAAGGTGTAGGGTAGGATTTTGCGGCTGGAGGTGTTGTGGTTGATAATCTCAGAACGTGTGTTGTTCAGGCGGGTGTACAGAGACGTTTGAGTTTTACCGACATACTGTAGGCCACATTGACAGCATGTGATGAGGTATATTACCCAAGATGATTTGCAGTTTATATGGTCTGTGATGAAGTAGGTTTTCTTTGTTGATGAGCTTGTGAATGTGTGTGTGTCTTGGATGTGCTGGTGCAGGATGCATTTTTTTGACTTACATTGGTAGAAACCAGGCGTTGAAGAGCTGATGTCTGTAGGTGTGCAGTGGAACTGTGGTGGGGTTGGGTGGGGTGGGCTTGGAAAATTGTGTGAGTTAGTGCTTGTTGTGGATTCAGAGCTCTGTAGGGCGTCTTCGTGAATTGCGTCTACAAGCATGGATATTGTTTGTGTTTGTGTATGTTCTTCATGATCTGTGGCTGGAGTGTGTTGTTTGGGTGATTTGGCATTCACTAGCATGTCCCGTAGCGTTCTACTACGTCGGAAGGATGTGATGGGTGGCCTTGGGAAGATATTTCGTAGGGTATCGCATTCGCTGATGATGGAGAAATGTTTGTGGATGATGCGCGAGACGTTGGCTGTGGCGGGTGTGTATGTGACGGGGAAGTGTATGTTGTTTGTTGTGGTTCGTTCCTTGTATGAGAGGAGATTTTCCCTAGTGATTTGTGATGCTCGCGAGATTTGTTTGTTTACCATTTTGGTATTGTAATTTCTGTCTTTGAGGTGCATTTTTAATTGTTCTAAGTGGTGAGAGGTCTTGTCGGTGTCTGAACAGATGCGGCGGATGCGTGTTGCTTGACTATATGGGATGCTGTTGAAGACATGTTTGGGATGACAGGATGAGGGAAGTAGGTAGGCGTGCGTGTTGGTGGGTTTTGTGTGGAGTTGTGTTTGTAAGGTGCCTCCTTCAAGATAGAGGGTGACATCCAAGAAATTGATGTTTGTGTCGGATGAGTCAAACGTGTATTTGATGGTTGCATGTTTTTGATTCATGTCATTTTGAAATTTTGACAGGCTGCGTGGGGAACCAATCCAGATGAATTGAATATCGTCTATATAACGCCGTCATGATTTTTTCAGCATAGGCATGTGCATTGATTTGAGGATTTCCTCTTCTTTTTCTGCCATGAAGAGATTAGCGTAAGAGGGGGCTACAGGAGTGCCCATAGCTGTGCCCTGGATTTGAAGGTAGTTGGTGCCCTGGAACTGAAAATTGTTGAGGGTCAGGACCAGCTCCAGTAGGCGCATCAGTTGTGGTGTGGGCGGTTGGGGGTGCTCTCGCCGCGAGAGGGCGTTTTGTATTGATTTTAGACCTTCAGCATGGGGTATGTTAGTATAGAGTGATGACACATCGGCTGTAACTAAAATAGTGCGTGATGGAAATGGGGCAGACTCAGCATTGAGCTTTTCAATGTGTTGTAGAAAATGAGTAGTGTCTCTGAGATATGACGGGATTTTTTCAACCAGGGGTCGCAAGTGGAAGTCTAGGTATTTGGAAATCTGTACTGTGGGACAGGCACAACCGGAGACAATCGGTCTTCCCGGGTTGTTTTCCTTGTGTAGTTTAGGCAAAAGATACAGATTGGGACTAGAGCAGTTTTGGGGTATCAGAGCTTTTTTTTATGCTCTTTTCTTCGTCCAAACATTGCACTGCATCTTTTACTTTGAGGACATTGTTTTGTGTTGGATCGTGGTCGAGCTTTTTGTAGGTCCCCGTGTCCGACAGCTGTCGGAGACCTTCGTCGACATAGTTTTGGGATGACATAACTACTACTGCCGAGCCTTTGTCGGCTGGCTTGATGACAATTTGATCATTGTTTCTCAGAGCTCTTAAAGCCTTCCGTTCACCTTTGGTCAGATTGTCCGAACACCTACGTGATTCATGTTTTCGGGCGGAGTCTAAGATTGTATATATATGTATGTATAAGATTGTAAGATGTATGTATAAGTCTGTATATATATATGTATATAGACAGAAGTATTGCAACAAGTTCACTCGGTTGACAGCAGGTTCATCCGTATTGTATTGCTACTCGGAGTTTCATGCCACCTTCATTTAGGGGCAATCATCATCATCATCATCAGATTGCCTGATGATTGCCCCTAAATGAAGGTGGCATGAAACTCCGAGTAGCAATAAAATACGGATGAACCTGCTGTCAACCGAGTGAACTTGTTGCAATACTTCTGTCTAAAGCTCTTCCTTTGAGGATATCGAGCACTCTTCATAGAAGGATAGAATCACCAAGTGTATATATATATATATAATACATACATATATATATATATATATATATATATATATATATAATCTATGACGTCTTACAACTCCAGTGTATGAAAAATTGTTATATTAACTAGCAGTGAGTGACTTTGCCATTCATTTCTTCTTATCAAATATTGTTATGTACTATCTTTGATACAGCATCAAGAATAACTTCGACGTTATCAGTTCCACGTGGTTCATTGACTTCAGCAACATCTTCAGTCCCGGTCGGATCAACAAATCCAACTACTTCAGTCCCGGATGGATCAACGAGCCCAACGACTTCAGTCCCGGATGTATCAACAAGCAAAACGACTTCAGTCCCGGACGGATCAACAAATCCAACTACTTCAGTCCCGGATGGATCAACGAGCCCAACGACTTCAGTCCCGGATGTATCAACAAGCCAAACGACTTCAGTCCCGGACGGATCAACAAATCCAACGACTTCAGTCCCGGATGGATCAACAAGCCCAACAACTTCAGTCCCGGATGTATCAATAAGCCGAACGACTTTAGCCCCGGACGCATCAACAAATCCAACTACTTCAGTCCCGGACGGATCAACAAGCCAAACGACTTTAGCCCTGGACGGATCAACAAATCGAACTACTTCAGTCCCGGACGGATCAACGAGCCAAACGACTTTAGTCCCGGATGTATCAACGAGCCAAACAACTTCTGTCCCAGATGGATCATCGAGCCAAGTAACTTCAGTTCCAGATGGATCAACGAATCCAATGACTTCGGTTCCAGATGGATCAACGAGCCAAACGACTTCGGTCCCAGGTGGATCTGACCTGACTACCCCTCCACGCTCCACAGTCGATATTAAAACACAACAACCTTCAACCTCTGTGTCTTCAAATGAAGATTCAACCACGCCATCAGGATCAACCCGATCTACAATATCCACCACTGAGGCTGGACTGGTGTGCGATGGTGAAAGAGTGGAAATAAACGGCGAGTGCGTCGGTAAGATAGTCAGTCCCCCATGTGCACGTTCTGTGCACATGGCTAATATCTGTTATTCACGACAGGTCCTTGGATGATGGGAAATTAGTATACACTCTCCAAACGTAATCACATGCTTCTCCATGACAATATTGCTCTGGCAGCTTTGAAAGGAAAATCTATTCTGCGTTTTGTCAGTCCTACACTTCAGTTTATAACAAGAGTTTGGTTTATTATTAAAGTTACAGAGCTGTTTCTTTCTTCAATCAAGATCTCCATCCTATCCATGATTATTCTTTTTTCGATGTAACCACATTTTGAATGAAAACACATTGGTCCTCCAGAAACCTTTACACAAGAAATGGTCACTAAGTATCGGGAAAATCATTACACCTTTAAATTCATTCAGCTAACAAGCAAACAAAAAAAAATCTTTATAAGAAAGAACAGAAATCAAAGAGGACGCAACAGCTTTTTTTTTCACAAAGCAATTGTGTTCACACATACATTCAGGTACAAAATAAATGTCACATACAATACATAAAGACAAATGATCCAAAATTGACAGGCACCTGCGAAACAACTAAATGTGACCCTGCACCTCAAAACAAACAAAAAGTCGCCAGACATGAATTTTTAGTTCAGACCATATTCTGAAAGAGCAGACTTTAAGCTTTAAAATGATGTATAACTCAAATCAGATGGACTCTCCTAACCTATCTAGATATTGGAAAGAAAGCACAAACTCAGGAAAAGTGTGAACTGAGAAAAGAGGCTCTGAAGTACAGTGTCTACTCAAGCGCTTAATCTTTACCAAACCATGCTGGCTGTGCGATGGATGGGACAAAAAACAGGAAGTAAACCACCAGAGTAACAACAATGAAGAGATTATCAAATTAAACTGAAATTAAGCATGCCTCATTAACACATTCTGTCCATAATCAATGCAAACTTTCAAAGCAGTAGCACTATCCGTTCAAAAGTTATTAGAGTAGAAAGTGAAGAGTGTGGACAAGGTTTTTCAGAAATGAAAAAGGGATTCTAAAGACACACCTAATCACACTATTCTACCAAATATGTTTGAGATAAACTGCTAAAAAAACACGCTTTCCAGCCCATTTTATGATACCAAATTTTAGCATAATGTAAAAGAAGACCCGCTCTTTCAGAAAATATGAAAAAGTCAAGTTCGGCTAGGTTGACCTATTTCACTTATTTTCAGTCCTCACGCAAAATCAGTGTGTGCGACTTTATGTTCGTTTTGAGGTGCACGGTCACAAATAATGTAAAATGCAATTCCAATTGATATTAGATACAAAACCTTTAGTTTCTTCGCTTACTTTAAAAATTGACAAAATTGACTAAAATGTAATGATTTCTTTTCATTTCTTACATAAAATGTAAAGTATTTTGCTTACAAATAAACCACATTGTAACACTTTCGGGTTTCTGTAGAACCAGGAATAAAAACACTTCTGGTAATTTGAGTTTGATTCTGTAACATGATTTCCTGTATTTGAGCAATAAACCTTTGGGTACCATCACATTCCCAAAACAAATGTGTAATTGTTTTTGTTGAGCTCGAACAGAACGTAAAGAGGTGTGTATCAGATAGTCCCATTGAAAAAAGGGGACTTTATTAATACCAATATTTTTATGCAGAATTTGATATAGAAAATAACGAAGTCTTTGATTCAGGGTAGATGTATAAGGAACATTGCATATTTTAATCCAATCTAAGTTTTAGTTGAATATTTCTTCCCATTTCTTTCTGATTAAGGTAGTTGAAATATTCTATCACATAATATTCGGTGTAAAATAAAAAAGGCAACAGCTTTTTTATTCTATTTCTCTTACTAAGACAAAAAAAAAAATTGAAAGGGGCCACCCGGTGCGCCCCTCCTGGATCCGCCACTGAGTAAGATGATGTTAACTTTTTCAGCCTTTTTTTTTTTCTATTGTCTTTGTGCCTTCCTAAAAGTCTCCCGACAGTTTATGGGCCAGGTTACTATCAACCAGATTGATGGAAGGGAGGCGGTTCTAACGGAGGACTTGCAAAACTCAAGCAGCCCCGCGTTTCAAGAAATTGAAGAGAATCTCGAGTCAGCCGTAAGTGCATTATACGTATTTCCCTGCTCCAGATTTTCTCGAGTTCAACACATTGTTGCCACACTTTACTCTCTCTCTCTCTCTCCCTCACACACACACACACACACACACACACGCACACATACACAAAGAGAAGAAAACTGGTAGGCTTCCATTAGGTAGACTTACATGTTACCTGGCACAGGTGTTCTACACTAGGTGCACTTATTATGTTTTCGGGTAAATCCATGAAGGTCACTGAAATTAGGCTAAAAATGACATTTTCAGCTGTAACTTCATCGACAAATATAATAGCTTGGTAAAAAAAAAAAAGTGGAAATACACAACTGTTTCTATGATCTATGATGGAGTGATTGTCGTAATCATGGTAATTAAAAAAGAAACGGACATTACCAGTCACTTCTTCAGGTACGAAAGTCCAGTTTTGATGTATGTTAGTGCACGTGTTAGAATTAACCAAGGAATGACTCTATAATGGCTTTCATGAACATGATAGTGGTAACAGGTGAGATGTTGTGGTCAACAGTAACTTTACCTTGATTAGATATGTAACTCTCGGCCCATACCCTCGACGTAAAAAAAATAACCAAAAAAAAAAAAAAAAAAAAAACAACCTAAACCTCCATGGGAACATTGTTTCGTCAGAAGGATGGAAATAATTCAACGTTCAAAAATGCCTAAACTGATATAGTTGAAAGAATGGAGGTCAAGTCCAATGGCCACGAAAAGTTAACTAAAATATCATTCATTATTACAGCACTCCTCTGTATATAAATCAAATAAATGTGATTTATAAAATTTAGTGTTTTATGGAAAGAAATGAATTGGAAATATTACCTCAGTGTACTGAGGGTTACAGGTGAATCCTTGGTCGGTGGTCAATTTTGATCACTTTAATCATAGTATGAATAAATCGTCATAATACGGAGGACAAAGTGATTGCGAGATAAGCACAGGTATATTTGTCGACTGTTTTTGTTTTTATTCCTAAGATCATCGCCGAAGCCAATCTGGAGAACAGCGATGTCGTTGTGACCATAACCAACATAACATCGGGAAGTATTGTTGTAAGCTTTCTTGTCTCCGTTTTCGGGAATACTGCGAGTGAGGTTGACTCCAGGGTAGCAAGCCTGATGGCATTGAATCCAGACACACTGACCGGTGGTGGCTCAACCTACCAGATTGGTTCATTCGTCATTAGTGGTAATTCTTCAAATCATCCCCATTTTTATCAGTAGCATACTTTCCTGCATGTCACATTATGATCTAGAAAATTCAGCCACACCGAAGTTGTTTTGCATAACATTAGTGAAGCGTCCAAAATCATAACTGGGCAGGAATTGACTTTAAAGTAAAGGCTTTATTCCAAAGCCGTCACCAAATTGAGAACGTTATTGGAGTCAGTAAGTAATTGAAGGTGTATCTTGCTACATCCAACTTCTGTTAGATGTCTTTGAGTATACTGAATGCCAGTGGTACAGAATTTTTTCTCTATCAGTTCATCTAGCTTGAGAATATATAAATACTTATGTCAACGTTCATAATTTGTAATAATTATGGTAATGAAATCCTCATTGTTTTTTTTTCCCACACCAAAACAAAAAATTAAAATTGATGATCAGTTCCTGAAACCACATCTATATCCATGGGTGCTATCATTGGCATCGCTCTTGGATGTGTGGCATTCTTCCTCCTTATTGTTGCCATCACGTTGTGCTGTTCATATACTTCGCGAGTCAGGAGGATGCAATTAAGGAAGGTTCTCCTGAGGTAATTGTTAATTTTTTTTATCATCACATCATGAAATGTTCAAATAAAATAGAAAAAAGAACTTTGCTGCAGAAAATCAGCCTGTAGTACTTTGACAAGCATTTATCGACAAAAACATAATTGTTTTAGTTTCTTCAGTCGAAATCAAAAGATTTGTTTTGCGTACATTTTATAAAACTTTGGATCCAGAAGTCTACATAAATATTTTTTTTTTGAAGTTCTAAAGATGTCACATTATATTCGGCTTATTCGTCTGTACAGGTTTCACCTGTAGGTATGTACCACTGTCACATTAAACAGCTGTATTTTTGAAGAGATCAATCATTTCAAATCAGCATCTGAACTGCCATATCTAAATTAATGTTATACACAGATTACTTGAAGAACTAAATGGGTGTTCAAGAGATCAATTTCTTGCCAAAAACTTACGCTGGGGCCTTGGTTAATTCGTCGTATGATTCAAACCGAATTAAAGCAATTCCCAAATTCTTTATATCAAATTCTGTAAGTGTTTACGTTACACGTTATCTTTAGAAATCCCTCGCCAATGTTTCTAAATTGATGAATTTATTTAACCAGTGCAAATAGCACTCCATTTAGAACACGTTTAGGCAATGGCGGATCTTCAGTCGACAGCGAATATGAAGCGGTCCACCGGTCCATAGCGCGGCTGAACCTCCATCGGGACCTCCCATACGTTTCTGATTCACCGTTGGCTTATGATAATGCCATGCTGAAACAGGTGAGAATGTTGGGTTCCGGGTTTTTTTTTTTGCACGATATGAAAACCTTCACAGTCCCAAAGAAAAAAAAAATGTCAACCTGACAGACAGAAAATGCCTGGTCTGTGGAATCTATGTATGGCGAGTTACATCTCCAGCATGTCACATGTTTTCATGACTTATATGCCACATGTCTCGGGAAATTTCTCTTTCCATCTGTGTGAACAGCTACACTGTGATTTCATACAGACTCTACAAAGGAAACACTATGATATAACAACATGATTATTCACCTTCTGATCCGACAGAGACATGATCAACCAGGCTACGTGCAGACAAACTTCAGGGTTCCCTACGTGGCTGATGGAAGCGAGGCGTCTTACAGCGGAACTAGTCAGGTATGCTGTGATAGGCTTCAGTTTTCTTGCCAACGTCAAGTCAGGAGACTATTTTTTTCTAACTCATTAGGATTTAGTCTTAGCAGAATCGATTTTACTGCAAGACACATTGTACCATTGTGACTGTGGTATGAATTCTAAATCGTCGAATGTTTGAAGTTTTTTGTTTGTCACGTTTTGATTTGTTTAGTTGTGTTTTGTTTTTGCAATGGCGAAAAGTTTAGGAGAAACGTTACTTGTTCAGCCTTACTGGTATAGTCCTGAGACCTCACACCTTGTTAAGGACCATTGGGTACTAAAGATTGATAACAACGTATACTATGATAATAGCGATGGGTGTTTCCGATTCGCATGTGAAATACATCAGGAACCAAATAAAATTGTGTACACGGAGGACGGCATTTATTTCTAATATTTGTCAAGACATACAGGGCTGGTTCACTGTGCAAGTGAATGATTTACGAAGGACGCAAATGTCGACAAAATGGCAAGCTCCAAAATTCGGAAAACTATTTTTCTCCGAATGCGTCTCGACAACGGAATCGTAAACCATCAGTGCGCAGTAGTTAGTCAGGGGCCGCGGAATGTTTTTCAGGTTTTTTTTTTTTTTTTTTTTTTTTTTTTGGGGGGGGGGGTATCAAGGTCAACCCCCCCCCCCCCTGTTTATACGCACCGGCGTAGCCTGGATAATGATCTTGTGATCTTGGGCTGTGGTTACTATGCGAGGGGGAGGGGGATGTTCCCCCCTCCCACGGGGAGAACTTTTTGCATTTTGATGTTGTAAATGGTGCAATTTGCTGCATCTTTTTGCATCTTTTATCGACTTGAAACCCCCGCTTAGATGCACCGGCGTAGTCTGAATGATCTTGTGATATTGGGAAGGGCGGTGGTTACTATGCGAGAGGAGGGAACGGGGGGGGGGGAGGGCGTCGGGGGTGTTCCTCCTCCCACGATGAGAAATTTTGGCATTTTTATGTTGCAAATGGTGCAATTTGCTGCATGTTTTTCCGTCCTTTATCGACATGAAACGGCCCCACTTGTTCAAGGTAGCAGGATATTTTGATGGGATTATTATTGAACAATTTGCCTATAAAGTGGTAGCAGAAACCTCTTGTATTGATTTATTGTTACAATTAATTTCATGAACGTTGTCTGTTAAGCAATCAAACAGAAAAGGAATGCTCACGAGGGTGTATATGGGATACAAAAAAAGGGATATTTCTCTTCCCACACGAAGGAGATTTTATATTTTCAGACCTGAAATTCAGCGATCTGGTGCAAACTTTTGTTGCAATACTTGGATATTTTTCTAGCTCCCCCACCCCCCCCCCCCCCCAAAAAAAAAAATATATTTATGGAAATAATTTGGACTTTTTTCAGGAAAGTGTTAATGGCAAAATCACGACATTTAGCTCTTATTCCGCGTGTTCATCATGTGTGTGTATGTACAAAGTCTAATGAGGTAAAAGGGGAGGGTATGGGAGGGGGATGCCCCCTCCCACTCTACGGAGCTTTTGCGTTTTTGAAATCAAGATAAAGACATTAGTGATCTGAAGCACACTTTTTGTGAGAAATTTGAGTAGTGTCACTTTTCCCCCGATTTTTCCCCTTTCTTTCTTTTTATTTCGTATCTTTTTTTTTCACGATCAGCCCCCAGCCCCCCCCCCCCCCCCCCCGCTTCCGTGGCCCCTGGTTACGTAGTTCTCACTATGTATGTGCGAATGGCGTCAGTGTCATTGCTTTTCAGAGTGGCGTCACACTGTCCCGAAATTGACACAAGATGGCAATACGAACATGGAATTTTGAATTTCGTGACAAGCTGACCCCAAACATGGCTAAAAGCCAATCAACCGCCTAATCAAGTAGGATGTCAACAGAAAGTCACACGATGACATCCGAACCACACACGAAGGCAACACGAAAATAAGAATCTTCGTCAAGAAGTTTTCCCGAAAGACATACGAAGAAATGCAGGGGCTACATGAATATTTTGTCACCGTTCACGAGGTTTCCTACTGGAGCTTGAGAAACTCTACCGACAGTCATACTGTTTCCTATTAAAGATGCCTTCGTAAATGGCTCGATGTTTATAAGATTAGGACCGGATTTGAACATTCCCTGTATCATGTTTATCGTGGGTCAATCTTTGCTCAATGTTGGGACAGTGTGGGCAGATAGCAAAGAAAGTACGACTTGAATATGAACGCGAATGTTCTGATAATTACAGACAAAAAGTTTCCAAGGGAGCTGATAGCTCTTTTGAGTATGCTGAAATCAAGTTTGTTCTCTTCTGTCATGGTGACTATTCCTCCTTTCTCTTTCATATTTCTCTGTTGCTTCTCGGCGTGTGCTCGTCCTGGTATTTTGTGTGTGTGTGTGTGTGTGTGTGTGTGTGTGAATGGAATTTGTGTGTGTGTTTGTGTGTCTGTGCTTGTGTGTGAGTGTGTATGTGTGTGTGTGTGTGTGTGTGTGTGTGACTGTGTATGCGTGTGAGTGTGCTAGAAGCAACTGCTTTTCTGCAGGTTCCCCCACACATTTTCTTTATTTTCAAATATTGATATAGAGTGATTAAGTATGTAATTGTTACTTTGATAGTCGTGTAGCTTTGTGCGGGATTTCAGTCTTTTTTTTTATTGTTTGATTTCAGGATGTATCCTACGAACTCAATCCATTGAAAACATAATAAATGAAATGAAGATGTCAGTCTGAAGTGAGGCACGAATTCTTTACGTGGTGCAGATTAATTTTGACACAAGCATACACCGAACATGAACAGTTCGCTGATTGGTCGATGGGTAATGGCACGAACGTCGAAATATTCTCCCAATTGCAGGGATACCTTGGTGTCTCAAGAAAGTTTTGGTCAAATCACGCACGTTTTCACTTTGAATACATTTTAAAACGACCAGGAAATGCTAGAAACGGTCTTAGGAAGTGTCTCCTTTTTTTTCACGCCGAACTGAGAATGACGCCAGAGAACCTTTGACGACTCCTCTAAAATCCCAATCTGTTTGGCAATCTCTAGCAGATTGAAATAAGAATGCTGGATTTTGCCATTTTCCCGACATTTGCCCCCCCCCCCTCCTTGCGAAATGATTCTTTTAATTGACAACCCTTCAAAAAACCCATGACGTCCAAAATCGTGTATTACAGCATAGTTCGGCGAGAGGAATCAAGCGCTAAACATCACCATACGAATCAATGTAAATTCGAGTTGTTGCCTTATATTGAATGGAATTAACATGTTCTTCATGGTTGCTAAGTTTCAGCAGATTCTTTTATTCTTCTGTATGATTATCGGTTTACGAGCAAAAACTGCGAACTGATGGAAAAGGGACTGACCTACATAATTTGCTAATTAGATTCACCTGTTTTTTATCCTGCTTTCTTTGACCAAAATGGATTAGAAAGGCCCTTTGGTCTTTCTAATAACGATGCCAAATGAAACGCCGTTCCTGGACGAATCCAGCTTCGTAAATTTTGTAGTTCCTGTCACGGTGAAAAACTAATATGTATAAGAACATTTGACCATATATGATATGTTTTGTTGTTTGTTTTTGTTGTTGTTTTGTGAAGACAATCAGGTGCAGTACCGTATCACCGTGTTCTGTTGGTTTTTTTTTTATGTCACAGACTCACGTTGAACGCAACCCACTGCACGTCAATCAGAGGCGATACCGGCAATGGCTTGAATAAACCCTAAAGCAGCTTGGCTCCAGAATAGTTCCTAGAATGGATCCGATCACTAATGAAAAACGAAGAAATAGCTCTACAAACACTTTATAGTATAATGCACACAATTTCATAGTTTTTATGTGCAAGGCTGTGTGGAACACTAGATGCATCTCAAATAACAAAACAGGACAGTTTAATAATGAACACTCACCCAATAAAAAAAAAAAGCTCATTCTCTTTCGGTAAAACATGGGAAACGTAAGAAACGTCATTACGACACAGTTATAGCAACAGTAGAATCTAAATTCATCTGCTTTCAATTTTGACAGTCTCTGTATGGAAACAACTACGTTGTAATGCTCTATCGTCATATTTCATAATACATGGAGATACGGAGTTCGTATTAGCATCAGTTGCAGCACTTCGTGGAAGAGCCTATGACATCGAATAAATATGATGAGATCAATATGATTATACTAATCAATAGAATCTATTGTAGAGCGCATTGGAAATTATGTAATCATTTGTACCCGCTTTAGTTATTATACGTTTTAATTCTGATGGCAGCATTATGTAATCATCAATTATTTTAGCCCCCGAAAACTAGAGAATATGTACAAGATAAAAACCGCCAAGCTCTGAATAACTTCGCTTTCCTGTGGAAAGAAAAGTCCGTCGGTCTTACATCTGCGGTTTTATTCAATATGATAGGAAATCTTAATGATTAATAATCAGTATTTTTTCACTTTGATTTATCGCTAGAATATTAAAAAAAAATCCATTACCTCCTAGAAAAGATGGCATTACGATAATATCGATATGTGCTCCGATTCGACTTGAACTCCCTCATTAAATCGTCCTTTTCATTTCGTAGTCGTTGACGAAATGCAAACATTGGGAACTTTGTACAAGTCACAGACTATACTGTTTGATCATCATTGTTGACAATGTGTTAATCAGCATAATTCAGCTCAGTTCAGTTCATTTATTTTCATTCTCATTTTTCTTCCAACAAAACATAACACAGAAGAAATCAGTGGCCCGTTGCATAAAACTTACCATTGAATTTCAATGGTAACTACCGTCAAAATTAGGCGTCACAGCCAATCAGCATCAAGGATTATAAACTTTACCGCTAATTTGAAGACTTACCGCTAGAAAGGAGCGGTAAGTCCAGCGGTAAGGGTTTTATGCCACAAGGCCCAGGAATTATATCATAAGCATATATACATTAGAATGTGCGAAACGAAAATTAACAAATGGAGATATACATGCTATATCAACATATTGCATGTATTCACATTCACTTTCACGAAAATCCACAATATCACTGATTGTCATTGTTGTGAGGAATATACTTTTACATGTTTTTCATACAGGAAGGAGATGTAAACTCTACTTTTCTAACGAAAGTACTGCGGAACTTCCTCAGAGATCATATTTTTTATGGAAATGATTACGCAAGTCACGATATAATTGCAATTGCTTTTCCGTAGCTTTATGAGTTATCATTGTACGTTGTGTATACAGTATTTAATCAGATATTGCATTTACGTAATTACATGGAAAGAGTGGAATCGTATTACACTCTATTATAATTAACACTTCAGTTGTATGAATCCAAAAATGATCCTTTTTTGTGTGTTTGCCGTGATCAAAATATAATTGATTTGGCATTGTAGTATGTTATCTTCTGTACCCTTGTATCGTAAAGCACATAGAAGACCGATCAATGTACATAAACGCGAGCAGATCCACAAGAACACAAAAAATAATCAACACCAACAAGCACAGATTTGTCTTTTATCATGTATCATATTACGATCACTATTATGCCTTCATGATGTAATCTTTATCCACCTTTTAAATTCATGGTATACCCGATAAAACGATATAAAGACATGTATAATGTATGTTCATTCATTATATATTATATTTGTAATATAACAAGTATAAAGAATGAAATACTTATTCGCTTTATCCAATATCTTTTCATTTTCTTCCTTTTTTGTGTGGATTTTACTTGACTCTTAACGTATGAATACATAGATAGAATAAATACATACTTAATGTATAAATTACAACAGAGTTATTTTTCTGTGTATTATTTTCAGTCTTTTTTGACATAAAACGTGCGAAGACCGTACCTCCAGGTTTAACACGAGTTATTGTCTGTAACTTTAAAGAATTTGTATCTAGGATGTAGGGGTTGTATATTGTGACTATTCCCTGATTTTATTCACATATACATGTAGAATATTGTTTGTACACGAGGAATAAACTGGTTGAATGTACGCGTAGCTTGTTTCCATTTGGTGTGCGTTAATGCTGTCTGACTTTTGTTTCATTTTGTTTGGTATGAAATTTGCTTTTATTCGAGATTAATATTCTTTACATCCGAACATCACTCCCATTTGCACATTGTATATATATATATAAGTTATATATATATTAGATATATATATATATACAACTATATATATGAAGAGTTTAATTGCGAAATGGTCTAAGCGCCATTTTTTGAAAATTTCAAAATAAGTCCATCATCATCAGCAAAATTAAACCTTTCCAGTAATACCTCACCTGTAACATAACAAGGAATATTCTTATTATTTCTTTGTTTTTTGGCAGCTTTAATTACACATATCTTAACTTAACAAGAATGGATTTAGCTCGTTTTGCGATAAAACTCTTCATATGCCATCAGTGACCGGGTTTCATGCACTTTTCGTGCTAAACTCTCGTTAAGTAATGAATTGCTTTCTATATCTGTATTTACGGATGTCTGTACAGAAAAATTATACGGTGTCGAGACATAAATTCGTTCGATTGAAGTCGACTTCACGTGCTTTTTTCCCTTCTATTACAAGCATTATCTGCAATGCAACCTTAATTACCTTCATAGTGACATACATTTCATACAGACTCAAAATTTGGCTGTACATAATCTCTGCGTGGCATTAGGTGTTAACATTGCACATTCAGTATGTTATCTTGTCTCAGTATCCATGGATCCACAGTACGATCAGTCCTGTCAGTAGGTGGAACTTTGCGAAAGAACACCTACACAATCAAGACATTTTAGGTGTCGTGTTTCTGTTCATGATCATCAACTTTAGATGTTGTGTCAGTGATTTTCTTCCCATTACTGTTTCACAGTGTGCTAAGATTTTTACTATTAAATGTCAGAGTGCAAGCTTTCTTTCGTGAGTAACATGTTTCAAGGATTTCGTCACCTATCTTGACATATATTGCAAATGGATATCCATAGTTGGATTGCTGGTTGAGTGAATGACAACATCGATGACTTGTAACCTGCAGTTATGATTTGAGAAAATACCCCCCCCCCAAAAAAAAAAAAAAAAAAAATAAATAAAATAGAAATAAAATAAAAAAAAAAATCGAGAACAAAAGCTAGCTATAAACTATCCACTAAAATACAGTCTGCTGCCTTTCAAGACGAAACCACGTGGTCGGAAACAAGGTACAAGAAAGAAGATAATTTTCAATTTAACTATTGATTTCTTGGAATATGCGTACTTATGACTAAAATTGTATAATACATATGTTTTAAAAGCAAATTCTGCGTTTTATTTATAAGCCCCCTTGATTGACCTATTCTAGTCTGATTCCAATGTTATTCGGAAGCCATATGCAGTCTATATGGATATAATGTTTGCCAATTGTGGTAAGCTTTGTAGAGAGCAGGACGATACATTATCAATTTCCCTGTCTTTATGATTATGTGGGCGGGAGCGTGTATGTTTTGCATTGATGTGTGTGTGTGTGTGTGTGTGTGTGTGTGTGTGTTTGAGTGTTTTATTTAAGTTCATGCATGCATTCACTGATAAATATTTCGTTGAAGTAATGCAATCTAAACAATGCACTGATATGGACCAAGAACGTCGCCGAAACACCAATCTGAAGAAAGTGGTACGACCGACACCCGAAATGAAGAAAGATCGTGCCTCCCACACGTCCTGAGCGATGGCGGGACCCAATAACATTGTGGACAAAGTAAATCGAGATATCAGCACGTGAGAAAGAGCGTCTCCAGAGGTGTTGAAGCTTTGTGTGCAGGGCGGCTGTGTAGAAAGCTCCCCTGAAGAGGAGTTCTGTGCAAGTCGATTGTGGAGTATGCATTCTCACCAGTAATGGATATCAATGTCACTCTAGCCCAATACAAACACATCCACAAGCACACACGCGAACGCACACACTATAGACACGATCTACTAATCGTTGCGGTTATAAATATTATTATATTGTTTCGGTCTACATGGTCATCGGCATTGTGTATGTCTGGTAGAGGGCGTTTTGTACCTTTGGTGTACTTTGAATTCATCCGAGTCCGCCCTGTACACTGCGCTGTGAGTGTGCGTTGGACCTTTGTACTCACTTTCACAAGAGAAGATGTATAGAAAATCACTAGGGAAAAAAAAATCATTCCAGTTTTATCATTGGGATCAAAGTTATAAAAAAGAAAAACATTAATATTACTGCTTGCCAATATCCATTGAAATTAGCTAAGCTGTTCTCTTCAAAATAGGAATAAAAACTTACTAAATATGCATTTTCCCCCACAGAATGTATAAATTTGAAAGAAAGACATTATTCAAAAGGGTGAAGGTTCAGGTGTGAGTTTCTTCAGTTTCTCTCTTTGTCTGGTTTGTCTGGTTCCTTTTTTCCGACATGTTTGTTAATTTACAAGTAGAGACATAGAACAAACAGAAACCCAATCTGAGTAGTGAGATCAGGCATGTCTTGGAGGCCCCTTTTCATTTCTTTATAACTTTTGAAGAAATAACGCATCTGTAAGAGAGCATGTTTAATTTCAGCCAATCTGATAATCTCTTTATTGTTGTTGCTCCTGTGGTTTACACCCTGTTTTTGTTTTTTTGGTTTTTTTTTTTTGTGTGTGTCCCTTTCAGCCCACAGCTAGCACGGTTTGGTGAAGATTAAGCGCTTGAACAGACCCTGTGCTTCAGAGCCTCTTTTCTCGGTTCACACTTTTCCAGAGTGTGTGCTTTCTTTCCGATATTGAGATAGGTTAGGAGAGTCCATTTCATTTGAGCTATACGTCATTTTAAAGCTTAGAGTCTGCTCTTTCAGAATCTTCCCATAACTAAAAATTTGTGTCTGCCGACTTTTTGTTGGTTTTGTGATGCAGGGTCACAATTGGCCTTGGCCACAGCTTCTAAATACTGGATTACAAACCTTGGTGTAACAATATAACAAGCTATATAACTGTTAAATTCAAATAGCCGCCCACGTTTGTCAATATTCAACTTCTTCAAACCAACAGTTTACATAACCAGCCCTAGCCCATTAATGCCTCCTGCGTTCAAGAACAAGTTTATTATAATATAAGCAGGCTTTAATATTCTCTTGATCCCTTACCAAAGTTTGTATTTCAATGATATTCCATTGAATATAGAACACAATTGACTAGATTCGTTATTTGATTTTAACCGTCGAAAACAGATGAAAACCCAACCGAACGACAGCCTTTAACACAGCCGTTTTCTCCTCTTTCCTTGCTTCTCTTTCTCTCTCTCTTTCTCACTCTCTCTTTTGTATGTTATATATATGTTCAATTCAATTCAGTGCAATTCAATTCAAACTTTCGAAAAGAACACAAACATTTCACTTTCTTTGGGAACAGAAGTAAATTGAGAGAAATATAATTGTGGAACCTTGGAGTAACAAATACGTTGTCATGAAAATTTAGTGACTGAAGTGATAAAGACGATATAACAGTACGCAAAACATCGAAAAATGGAGGGACCTACTTAAAAGTTAAAGCTTGTAGAATGTGGGCCCCCCAGGTACAGAATGTCAAATAGAAAAAAAAAAATGAACTGATGCAAAAAGGGAAAAAAAGGCTTGGAAAAAAGTCAGAAAAACAGGCTGGATGCCCAGTAAGAAGACAGAGTTACAAACAGACACACATACACACACGAATAAGCATTAAACGAGACTGGGACGACGAAACTAATAAAGGGACACTTAAAGACAAGACAATGAGACAAGACTAAACATAACAGGAAGAAAATACAACGGACAGAAAGGCATAACAGATCCAGCGATCCCAGACAGAATTATATCGAAAAAAATAATTGGATGCGTGAAAAGGATACAGAATTACTGTGGTATTGAAAAACAGAGGGAAATAGATGTAGAAGTAATAAAATCAAATCTACTCTGTAAGTGTCTTATGACAACAAGGACGAACAAATTTGCGACAGTATATAGGTTTTCCCATTCATTTTCAAACTTTTTTCATTCAATTGCACACATTTTTACTTCTATTTCGTCGCAGGATGTCGGGAATAGGCCAATCTTACTTTCAAATTCGTCTTTCGTCGTTCATTTTCATATAAAGTCCATTCAATTTAGTCATTTGGCATACGTTTTCGTCATTTACAGTTCAAATTCGTCAGTCTCACTCGCAGCACTCAAAACAGCAGGATCGATTTCGTCTTTTTTCAATCATTTTTGTTGAATTTGCATCATATTTGTCTCATATCTCTATCCAGTGTGATTTTCCAGTCATTCATGTATTTTTTTTTCTGTAACCGTTCACGTTTTACATTCAGGAGTTAAAATACATAGAAGTGACCCCCCCCCCCCCCCCCCACACACACACACACAGAACCACACATACAGACACACACTCAAGCAATCTGAGTACACACTGATACAAACAGACGTACTGTCTCGCAAACGAAAACACTGACAAACGATTTCTAGGCAAACATGATTTAAAGACAAAATTTAAGTGTAGAATTGTCGCCTGTTTGATGTCAAAGAATGGATAACATGATTATGTTTGCTGCTTTCCAGGGTACAGTTTAAAGTTTGCTTCATGCATTATGATGCAAAAACCTGAACATTACGAGTTAAAGTTCAAAATGTGACACTGACATACTGTCCTGGGCAACGGCGTAAATCCGTACTGAGGAGTGGGGGGGGGGGATGATTGGCGATAGTCACCATCACCACGATTACAAGCCCATAACTGGACCGGGGGGGGGGGGGAAGCTTCTCCCCCTACACACACACACTTTACAGGGATCAAATGTCCCACTCTTTTCCATGCAAAGTGGGAGGGAAGTGGCAGCAAAAATGCCGACTTTCGATCAGATCAGACCTTAAAAGTATGAAGACTTTTTTGTTGTTGTTTCTCTTGTCTTTTCATGTTCTTTCTTCTTGACTGACAGGCGATTTTGCCCCCCCCCCCCCTTTCAAAAACGTAGCGCAGCCCTGAATAATGCCCAAATAGATTCAATAAAATGCTAATAAGGATATCCATTTCTTGAATAACGTAGTAGATATTTTCCTGTAGCTATTAATTGTATTCTTCAATTTTCTTGATTTAAGTCAGTGAAGCAATCATCACAGGGGCATCGTTCCGTTTTAATGATGGGGGGTAGGGGAGGGACTTTGATTTGAATATCTGTGCGAGGGAGCGGAGGCATTTTCAGACCTCAAATTCAGCGATCTGGTGCACACTTTTGGTGAAATTTGGGATTTTTTTCCTATAAAAAAACAAGTAAGAAAAAGAAATATTCATAGATAATTGAATGACTACATCGTGGTATTTCAGCTCTTGCTCCGCCTGCGCGACATCACTGTGAAGGCCTACTAAATAGTGAGACCTATCACCGGCGTAGCCAGGATTTGATCTTAGGGGGAGCGGTTAGATGCGAGGGAGAGATGCGAGCGAGGGGGTGGGGAGGGTGTGGGAGGGGGTTTTCTGGAGGGGGTTTCCCCCTCCCACAGTGAGAACTTTTTGCATATTGATGTTGCAAATGGTGCAATTTGATTCATTTTTTTTTTTTCTATCGACTTGAAACAGTCCAACATATTTAAGGTAGCAGTACATTTTATGTAGATTATTATTGAACAATTTTGCCTATAAAATGGTATCATTTAGAGAAACTTCTTGTCTTAATTCTTACACTGAAAATCATGAATGCGATCATGAATTTTGACATTGTACAGTCCAAAAGCGGCCGTTTGTAGCCATATATATATATTTTTTTCGCTTTGGAAATTAAGGGGGGGGGGCGCACCGGGCGCATTTGCTGGCAATTTGATACTGGCAGCAACATCAGGAAAATGACATAACGATTAAATGCGAGAGAGCGAAGCAAGCGAGCTTGAAAATTTTGACATTGTACAGTCCCAAAACGGCAGTTTGTAGTTCTATTTTTTCGCTTATAGGAAATTAAGGGGGGTGGGGGCGCACCGGGCGCAACTGCTGACAATTACTGGCAGCAACATCAGGAGAATGACATAACGATTAAATGCGAGCGAGCTTGAAAATTTTGACCTTTCACAGTCCCAAAATTGCCGTTTGTAGCTATATCTTTTTCGCTTTAAAAAATAAAGGGGGGCACCGGGCGCAAATGCTGGTAAGTACCCGGCAGCAACATCAGGAGAATGGCATGACGATTAAATGCGAGCGAGCGAAGCGAGCGAGCTTGAAAATTTTGACATTTTACAGTCCAAAAACTGCCGTTTGTAGCTGTACTTTTTTCGCTTTGGAAATCAAGGGGGGTGGGGGCGCAACGGGCGCAACTGCTGGCAATAAATCTGGCAGCAACATCAGGAGAATGACGTAACGATTAAATGCGAGCAGGGACGTGTTTCTCTTCCCACCTCCCTGATGCGAGCGAGCTTGAAAATTTTGACATCTTACAGTCCCAAAACTGCCGTTTGTAGCTTTATCTTTCTCACTTTGAAAAATAGGGGGGCGCAACGGGCGCAACTGGTGGCAATTACCCAGCAGCAACATCAGGAGAATGGCATAACGATTCAATGCGAGCGAGCGAAGCGAGTGAGCTTGAAAATTTTGACATTTTACAGTCCAAAAACTGCCGTTTGTATAGCCGTACTTTTTTCGCTTTGGAAATTACGGGATGGGGGCGCACCGGGCGCAACTACTGGCAATTACTGGCAGCAACAAATATCTCGTAAACACATTTATGATGTAATCTGGGGAAATTTCAATCCCAGAAGTGTATACTATTTCTTTAAGAGGGGGGGGGGATCCTCCGTTAATTGAAAGTATCTAGATATCTCCTCCTACCCAAGAAACATTTGCATTTCTTTAAACTGAAGTAACAGACCTGGTGCACACTTTGGATGAAACATTTTGAAATCTGTCAATCTAAAGTGTATTAAGTAGAAATGATTGAACGGGGAGGGTATGGGAGGGGTTAGGCCTATCCCCCTCTTACGGGAGGGAGATTTTGTATTGTCAGAATTGAAATTCAGCTATCTTTGGGTGAAATATTTAGACAGTCTTCCATCAAAAAAAAGTAAGAGTATTTCCACATCTCGGGAGTTACAAGGAGGAGCAAAATGATCTGTTTGTCCCCAATACTTTTATGGGGGAACCATCCCCCTCCATCGACGCCTCTGCATATGAGGGAGCTTTTGTAAGTGAAAGATCTGCTGCACACTCTTTGATAAATATAAGGAAATAAAACGTCAATCTCAAAAGTGTACAAAGTCTATCGAAAGGGACCCAGTAGCTTTTGCATATTTATGATTGCAATTCAGCGATCCGGTGCATAATTCTGGCGGTAGTTGTCCAATTTTCCATAAAGAAAGTTCGAGATTTGTCCTCATCTCGGGAATTGCTTGGGGGACAAAATGATTTGTCTCCCCCAACTTCATCCACTGCACACGATTGAACTTTTAGAGCGCTCGGTTTCGCGCGCTTGCGCTTTTTTTTTTCGGGGGGGGGGGGGGGATATAATGGTACTTGGCAGAACGGTTTCCACAGAAGTCGAGTTGTAGTGGCAAGGTATAGTGACAGCTCTTCATGTAACCCGGGATAACTTGTGACATGCGACAAGTTTTCCTCTGATCAAAACACTATTGAGAACAAATTCCTGGATAAAGGTGAATTTGTATAGTTTTATTCACTTGAATAAATTTATTCCGCGAGATCAGTTTTGTACATTATGTGCTAAATACCTTAACATATAAAACAGTAACAAAGCAAACAAGGTTAAACAAACAAGCACAGTTTTTTCTCCGTATGTGTCTCTATGACAATCTTTGTGGACTCTAATAACATAATTATGTTCCGTAATTCCAATCAACCATATAGAATATTATCTTTTATGTCTAACCCCATTCCTTTGGAGAGTAAAAAATAAACAATATCAGAAACGCAAGGTTATATAAGGACCGTATAGGCGGAGATTGAAAACTTGAAAGTTCATCTCGTATTGAAGGAAATTTTACCTTTTAACTTCAGTTACCTCACAGGAATAGATTAAGCAAACCGTACTTTAATTGAATACAACCCAACGTTTACTAACTATAAATCTCGCAACATAAGCCTACATATCAGAGCACTTCTGAAGCCCAGGTCTATCAGATGTTAACATACTGTAGCCTTTGAAAGTTCAAACATAATTGGGCATATGATGCCGACAATTTGAATAATTTCCTGAGATTTTTTCTTAAAGATTCTTTTGTATGTTTTATTACCATTCAAACACCATTCATATTTGCAGAAATCAAAATGAGTTCAGCCCTTCCTTTTCGTAGAGATAGTTCTATTTATTTTGCTCACCTTTTTTCCGTCTTTGTCAAGTTAATGGCTTCATATCTGGCCCCTACTAAGCACAATGACATGATAAGCAACGTTATTTTCCAACAACATAACAGGCTCATAAATACAGTTGTAAAATTCATTCTGGATCAGGGCACACTTCAGGTTTTATACATTCTTACCAATGTGAAAACGATTTGGTAAGGTACAATATCCGTTTCAGTACTCAATTCCAAGTAGGTCCTATTCACTGGAAAAAAAGTGAAAATCTTTTCGTACTATTCTGGCAAACTGTTAGAATGTCTTGCCTTTTCTGTGGGATTGTTTAATTAGGGATTAACGAATCCATTTTTCTGTTCGTGAGATGAATATTGCATATCAATAAAATTGGCTGCGAATAAACTTGTCTTATTAATCTATTGATGTATGTTTGTTAACAGGTGAACTTTCTTGTGTTTTTTGCACATCTCCCATGAAAACAAAAAGAAATCTGGTTAATAGGTCTGAATCATTAATCTAAAGCAATGTTCATTAGATTAAAGAAGGTACTTGCATATGGCAAAATATGGGAATCGACACCCGTTCCTTTTGTTTCTTCTGGAGGCAAACGAATTACACTAACTGAGCAAAATCACTGCCAATATGGAGAGGGTAAATGTGTTGCAATTCCTACGACTGAAACTCGTACAAGGCTGTTGACGAACTCGTTTGTTATCTAGATCTTTGGGTAACTCATGCGGAGCTCGACGTGAGTCGTATCGCGCTCGGCATGGTGCACTCGTTCACGCCTACGTCCATGGCCCTACAGACTGTGTTGCATCAAGGAGGTGGGAAGAGCACCTCCCTGGTTGTATGCAGCTGGTTGCCATCTGGCATGCATCACGATCGATAGTGCTCTGTATGCATTGGCGTGCGAGAGAAGTACGCGAGCGCTGCTAGCACTGTTCAGCAGTATGCTCTCGTCACGAGACGGGCGTGCGAACGTCATGGCTCATGCATTACAGTATGTAGCCTATAACCTAGGTGGGGATGCAGCTGGTCTGAAGCGACGAGACTACGAACAATGGATGCGCGCGAATACACCGCCTATGATCCAGTTGTTTGTCGTTGTTTTCTTATTATTTTTTTTTAATCGGTGGCAGTCTTCTTACACGGAAAAAAAAAACCTGCCACCGATCGTGGCGCCTAGCGGACACGGTAGATGCTTCCGCTGTTCGTAGTCTCGCCGCATCAGATGTATCGCTTGGCAAAGACAATTATCTCGCTGCATCATACGTTTAGCTTAACAGCAAATTACAAAGACAATAACTGCATTCTCCGCCTTGGCTATGCAATAATCCATCATGCTGAAATCAATATCACCACATTTTTTTTTTTGTTCCTACATCTTTTTCTGGGGAGAATTTCGGGGGGGGGGATATTTGTACAGGCCATCCCCCCTCCTTCAAAAGTGGGGGGGGGGGATATATCCCCCATCCCCCCCCCCGGGATTTACGCCCATGGTCCTGCGATATGACTTTCGACTGTGTTCATTCATTAATCAATTTTGGTTGGCAGTCATGTTTTTCGTGTGTATTGTCCAAGAAAATGGTTAGGGAATAATGTGTAACGATACAATTTACGAGAGAAAGTAAAAATAATTATGTCGGCTTAAAGTTGGTTCACCATCAAAATAAAGAATCGACAACATCTGACTAATTTGAATGAAAAATTCATGAAATTGTGTGAACAAAGACGAATTTGATCTTCACATTCTGCGATCCATCAGCGGGAGGGACGAATTTGAATGACAATCGACGATTCTGAATGCTATGTCGTCGAAAATGTTTGACGAAAAACGAATTACAATGACAATTGACGAAATTGAAGTTAGGATTTGCGTTCCACGTGCTTCTCGGGACGAAATAGAATAATAAATCTTTGAAATTGAATGACAAAAGTGCGAAAATGGATGGGAAATTCTGTATTATTTGTATTCCAAGTATATATATATATATATATAATATATATATATATATATATATATATATATATATATATTCTTGTTCTTTTGATACTAAGGTGGGTACTGATTTTTTCATCTCTTTCTGTGTCAATATACTGATATTTGAGTTGGTTGTTTGATTTACTTTCTATTTGACCTACTTTTGTCAAAGACACCTTTGCAGATCTTCCATTCATTCTGTCCAGTATTGATATAATTATGAATGGATTATTTGCTGAAAGCCCTGATTTGCTGAAGTGTCAGGTGCTAGGTCTATCTATTTACAGTGTGTTCCAAAAAAAAATAATAAAAAAGGTAACCGAAGTTCAAAGGTCAGCTGTGTCAAGAATACATGTTTTATTTTTTTCTCGTGAAATGTTTACTACAATACAGTGCAATGCGAAGTAACTTATCAGCTTTAATTTCACACACGGTTAGGGTACTTCGAAGGTGAAGGGTATAAATTATACTTTTTCCAGTTTTTTTGGTTTGTGAGGTACGAAACCAACTTTTCTGTGAGCTTTTTTTTTTGTTTCATCGTTTGTTTTTCACACCAAGTCTTAATGAGATGTTAGACCCTCTCATAACTTTTTGTAAGTAAATGTATTGTAATGTTACATAACCAGTGTCTAGCTGCAATCTCTGTTGAGCACATCCTCTCCTACATTCATTTCATCGAATACGAATGAGGGATGAATGGCATTGAGTGCTACATTTTCATTCAGCAGGGTAATTCCTGCTGCAATGTCAGGTATGCATAACGCCGCATTCTTCTATATGACTGACTTTGTTTCACAAATTTCCAGTTGCAATGTCAAGAGAGCACAGCCCAACATTCTTCTTAAAGAATGGTATTTACTTGCTACGTTGTCATGTAACAGCCTATTGCTCTGGCAGCAAGGTCAGGTAAGTACACATCACCTAGTTGAAAGTATTCAAGTGGGACAAGTGCAGTCTTGAATGTAACAGGAGACAGCAAATGATATCTGATCATGGTTCAACTTACAGTTGAGCAAAGGACATTTGTGGTGACAACATTTAACCGTACCGGTAGCATAACGGATACAAGGCCGGGGAACATTCCGTTTGCAGTTCCCAGACTGTGCGCAGATATCAAGAATACGGAACAAGCCTTACAGAAACAAAATATTCTGGCAGGCTTGGGAGTGGGAGATGCCCAGAAAACACTGAGGCTCTCAGGAAGTAACTGGACGCCCATCCAAGGACCACAACTGGTTTAAGGATAACGCCAACAACTTTCCATCGTATTCTCGCGATTGGACCTTAACATGTATCCTTACAATAAAGTGCATGAGGGTAATCAACTGCTGGAGAGGGATTTCCAGAGGAGGCTCAGCTTTTCGAAGTGGCTCCTATGGGCAGAGCGAATTTCCTGCGACAGCTTGTTGGCGACGAAGCCGCATTTAGCGTGGACGGGAAAGTAAACACCCACAATGTCGTTGAGTACGCGGCTGCAGGACTTCCACCAGAGTTCATGTACGACGTAAACACTATGAGCACACAAAAATGGACTGTGTGGGCTGGTCTGTGTGGAAGTGGCCAAATAATTGGGCCATTTTTCTTCAACACAACATGAATGATGGTATAAACCTAGACGTGATCAATGAGGACATTGTGCCTTAGCTTGAAAAAAAAACGTTGAAAGACAGGATCGAGGAGTGTTCAGACACCTTTGACGGTGCTCCAGCTCACCATCTTCGAGCTGTCCGTGAGAGGCTGGTAGAGCTATTTGGCCAACGCATGATAGCCCTCAATCATGAGGTGGAATCGCCTCCACGATCTCCTAACTTGACACCCTGTGACTTTTCCTTCGGGGATACCCAAAGACTCAGGGTATACACACCCCCACCACGTGATGTGGATGACTAGCAGGCGCGTATTCGGCATGAGGTCGATGCTTTTCTTCTTATGATCCCGCCATGGTTAGAAGAGCAGTACGAGACGGGGCACAGCGTCGTTCACAGCTTTGTGTCGAGAAGGGAGGTGCATAAAAGGTAAGGGAATGATGTGCTCACCAGATATTGTAAATCACAACCACTTGCAAAACGTTAACAGAGGGAAAAGCATTTCATTAAAAATTGATGTGAAAAACAAACGATGAAACCAAACACTTATAGAAAAGTTGGTTCCGTACCTTACAAACCAAAACATTTGGAAAAGGTAGGTTTTGTACCTTTCACCTTCGAAGGACCCTAACTCTGTGCTCCGTGACAATGCTGACGCAAGCAAGGTGTCAAATCAAATCTTGTGAAGCACATTGTATCTTAGTAATTATTTCACAAGAATAAACCATATATTCTTGACATGGCGGATCTTCGAACTTCGGTTACTATATTTTTAGGAACACGCTGTATGGGTTCCATACACAATGTCTTAATATTGTGACACTTTAAAGAGCCAGCAATGTGTTTTGGCTCCTAAATAAAAACTAAAGACAACTTTTGTTGCTTGACAAAATCCAAGATACGACATGAATTTGTGCAAGATTAGTTAAAGCATGAATATTGGTGATCTGAAAGATATGTGTAAAGATAAAAGGTATTGAAATCAGTCTTATATACCAGAATCGCAGTTGGTACTATTCTTATACCGTGAATATTCATGAAGTAGTGATGAGAACGTTATTTATATCCTAAAGAGAATTAGAGTTGATATTCAATTTTGAAATAATCTTACTCAAGCCATAACGAAACGTTCATTCACTGGGTTAATAATCAGTATGCGTTGAAAATCATTCGTTTCGACTATTATGTAAGTGGTTGTGTTTGCACGGTTGAAGTATCCCCTAGTCTGTTACTAATACATCAAGGAAGAAAAAAAATCAAAATGAAAGCCAACATTCTAGGAAATCTTGAAATTATGATATAAGATTAATAAAAAAAATCACTATTCTTTACTGACAATTTTTTGAGACATCACTCTGACATCAATGGATTGCCAAACACGAATTTGGTCGAACTTTGGCGTTATACTTTTACAGACCCCTATATGCCATGCTCTATTTAATGCTCGTGATCTATAATGACTTTATGTCAGAACAATGCTTGCTGTTGATGTCATCCCAGAAAAGATGGAAAGGCAGCATACGTGGAAAACTCAATTCCACTTATCAGATTCAGAAAATATGATTTATTGTAAAGCTGCCCTGGCTATTACTGCATTGGATAATGAGGTTTTCATTAAAAATAACAATCTGTTAACATTCAGGTTATATCCGGCAGCTTGAATTCGTCTTGTTTTCGTTCGTCAGTAATGCGATGAAGATGAACGACCGCAATAAACAGTGATGAACTTTAAACTTTTTTGGATTTGGTTCCATTTGGTAACACCCAAAAAAAGCAACCGTGCGTGCAAATGGAAACGCCCTCAGTTTTCATGGTTCTCTTTGGCACGGATGATGTCATGTCTAAGCAGTCGGCAGCGGAAAGGAACAATGCATACAGGAGCCCAATCTTTTATATCTGTGAATGCCTGCGTGAAAATCGTGAAGTTGCACAATTATTTTTCCCATTTTTTTTTTATTTGGCTGGCATTCCCGTCAGGGTAAATATTATCACTCGATAACACGTGCAGTTGTCACTGCGGTAGGATAATTACCAAGGATATAGACTTAAAAGGCTAGTACCTCCTACTGCAGAAGGCTAGGAATTATCACTGCATATTCCTGACTGAAAGAGTTACCACCGGCTTTGTTCCCGAATGTTGGGATGGTGCTATAGCGCTGTCAATTATTTTCGCGTTTCACGATAACTCTTATAAACTTGTAGCCATTTGCTTGGTTTTAAAAGAAATATATAAACTGGACACGACGGGGAAGACTTCATTGACAAACAGATGTGCGTATCTTGATATACAGACTGATTGAGAGCGCTTGGAAGTTTCTCCAATAGTGATGGCAAGGGGCCTTACACCTTTAGTCGTCTTTCTGGCAGCCCTTCAGATATGTCACTCGCTTTCAGATGTAAGTACACTGATACTTTCACTTTTTTTTTCAGAGAAATAAAAAGATTCATATTCAGACTATTATTTCCTCCCTGCAATCCGTAGAACAATTACGAGCTCTGCTTTTGCGGTTCCTTCATGTTTCACATCTTGTTAAAGGTAGACTCTTGTGTGGATTTGGTATTTCAGCAGACACCCTCTTTTATAGTTACGATCAGCTGCAAGTGAAAATATGGAAATCATTATGCTGGAACTGACCACTGAATCTAGAGTATATAGACCAGTGTAGTTTCCGCAATCAAATCAAATATCGCTTTCCTTCTCAGATTAGTTTCAAAATGAATGACAAGTGAAAATATGGAAATTATTATGCTGGAACTGACCACTGAATCTAGAGTGCATAGACCAGTGTAGTCTCCGCAATTAAATCAAATATCGCTTTCCTTCTCAGATTAGTTTCAAAATGAATTGAGTTACGAACTGCCCAGCCATTTTAACGGTAACCACCTAGAAGTGACAAAGAGATTAATTCAAAATTATGATACCAAGCTTCCAAGGATAAAAGTGACAAGTAATGCGAGTTGATATGGCAACATAATATGCTCTCAAATGATGATAAAATGCAAATTTGCTTAGAAAGAATTGCACACTGCATAGATGTTTTATGTCATGCCAATGGTATGCTAATTAACTTACTGTTTTAAACGTTGGGGATGACTAGATTCTTTCATTCTGAATTGTCAGATTTGTGTCATTTGAGGTTCATTTGTGTGTGTGGGGGGGGGGGGGAGTGCTTTACTCGTGACCGAAAACATTGGTAATATGCATAACAGGAAGCTCAATAGTGCATAAGCGCACGATTTGATGTTATCATTCTACACTTGTCATATAAACCAATATAGCACACTTCAAATCTGTACAGTTACATCTCGATTTTAAAGAAAAATTTTAATATGTAACGCAATAATGAAAACAACCCTTTTTTAAATCTTCGTTTGATTGTCTCGATGGTAGTTTATTATCATGATTCGGTGTGAAAATGCGATGCAATTTCAGCGAATTCCTACCCCTTCAATCATTAAAAGCACACAAGTTCTGAATCTTCTCCATGATACCTTTCAATTCCGCGGCATGCCTTGAAAAACAGCCACGCAATTTTATAGTGTGATTAAAACCCCATCAATTAGGAAATCCTCGAAACCCGACTCCAAAGATATTCCGGACACTTAGTTAAGACAAGATGCGTTGAAGTCTTGAGAGTAACGTCGAGGCACGGTAGCATAGTGGTCCTGAATTCGCTTTGTCAAAAGTGGGTCCTTGGATAAGGTTTTTCTATACCCATGATGGTAATAACAAGGGCAGGACGGTCCTATGGTAGAACAGTGGCAAAACTGTAAAGGATATACCCTGAATTAAATAAGAGAGACCATAACTGATTTCCCCATATATAGTTTTATGATGTTGCAACGTAATGCTCAGATTTCTGCATAAATGTCATCACACAACGAGAAAGTTACACAAGTATAGTTCTTGCAGTGTTTTGAAGTTTGAGTAACCCCATGTCTCACAGTCGCATATGTAGCACAACCTTGCAGCTAAACAAGAAATAATAATCAATGTTGTTTGAATACATTTCACGGCCATAAAGTGTTTACCACACCATAATCAGTGTGTATTACAACTCATAATGTGTAAACAATTTTGATCATGACTTCTGTTGTGTTTGTGTCCGAGCTACCCATTCCTAAAATGTGACGCTGCTTTTTTCAGTTATATTTTAGACGGTTTCGCTGGCGTGACTTCTTAAGTTTGTGCCGGCCTGTACAAAACCAGCTGCCTTGACTCTATACTTCTCAATATCAAAGCTGAATGAGTGTTTTGTGGGATCACCAGTTTGATTCCAACATCCAAAAGGTTAAATGTGTATTTACCGGCATGAACATACGCTGCGCAATTGTCACTTCAATTGTTTATTTAACACTTATTGTGTACGTCATTATCTTCATCACTACTGTCATTATGAATCAGTACCAAAGCCCCCACCCAAAACAGGAAATAACACTATTTTGTACATTAAAAAGTTCTTTATAGCTCAGGCTGCATGCATGACATCCTATCCCAATTTAATCAATCAGTCCTATTTTCAAAGGTGTGGTGCATGGGTTCGCTTTGCTCATATCAAAGTAATCTTTTACGGAATTTCATTCATCTTGTCTCACTCTTGCGATGTATATTATATGCATCATTTGAATGTGAGTGTATGTATGTTTTTCTGTGTACTAGTTTGTATCCTATTTTTACTTCTGTCCGTAAGTGAGTTTTTAGCCTTCATATTAATAAAACAAAGAAGAAAGAATAATGCTATCTTGATTTGAGCCATTGAAATATTTGTTCACACACCACGAACCCTGTTTAAGTGATGAAACTGTCTACGTAGTGAACGGTATAAAGAGACATTATTTGAATCTTATATTTGGGTCAATCATTTAGAGTATAGAATTATTGTTTGTTAGTTGGTTTGTTTGTGCGTGTGCGTGTGCTGTTGTGCCTTTTTGTATATACTGTAGTTGGGTGTATAGGCCTACTTATGGTATAGGTGCTTTGGTAGTTTGGCAGGGCGAGTGTTAAACAGTGAGAAATTTAATAATAATCATTGATTCCAGTCGACCATGATGCAAAGTCGTAGGCGTGAAGTCCAATTCAACTAGCATTCACTGGTCTGGTTTAATAGCAATTGGCAGCACCATTGTTGAAAGATGAAACAGAATATTCGGCACTCCCTGGCATACTTCCAATCGGGGCTGAAATTGTTGAGGACTATTACACCCTCTGCCGGGTTGCAAGATGACTGGTCGAACAAGGACAAAGAGCACATATTGGCATGGACATTTATATCGAGATTATGAATCTATCATTATTTCAATTACTTGACATCTAATTATGGGAATAAATGAATTCTAGTTAATAATACAAAATGTATAATGAATACTTATCAGTAGATTACATTTAGGATAGGGAAGTTCAAGACTATAATCAATGGTCACAAAACTTGAATAACCACTAGGCATCCTTAGTTGTGTCTACCAACACCATGAAAAAGTGGGGGTCAAGGGTTATCAAGTAGTCTAAAATAAAGGGATGTAATGAGGAGAGTTGTGAGCATGGACACTGGGGATTGCTCATTATGCAAATAAATCTCTGTTTTCGGGGGTTTGTTTTGTTTTTGTTTTGTTTTTTGTTTCAAGGAAGTGAAGGAGGAATACGAGTAAATTTGGGAAACTGCAGAAGTTTGTATCTTTTAGGAAATGCAAAAAAAATGGACACAACGCTAAACTTTATGATAATCTGTGGTGATTATAATGCAACAATACGATCATCTCAGTCGACAGGGTATTGTTAGCCGAAATCCTTCAGTTTGTTATTCTTACGCTCATGTACACACAACAAGCCATTTTCAAGAAGATCTATTATCTGAAGTTGTGCAGGGGAAAATAGTTTAAGAAAACAACCTTGTCGTGAGTTGTTTTCTAGTTTGAAGTTAGACTAATTTGCTTTTGACAATAACGTTTGACTTCCTGTTATCGGTCAAAGCCTTTTATTACAAAAATATCACACATTCACAAGAATGAGTTTATTTCTAAGATTATCATGCGTGGAAGATTTTCAGATGAGACACCTGATAATAAAAAAAAATCATTCTGTTCGCTGGTGCGTGTGCTCTGTACTTTGTATGCGTGTGTGTGTGTGTGTGTGTGTGTGTATGTTTATCCATCCATGTTTAGGGGTTAGCTATGCTTTTTCAACAAAGCTATGATCTCAGCTGACGTCAACGCTACTATATGTTGTCATATAATTTTTATATTTTTTTCGGATGACTTGACTTTAAGCCCAGGGAAGATTGTGTCTTTATTACACATACTCCTCTATTCGAGGGATGGGGTAAGCTTATGCAGTCGTTGGCCATCAATTCGTAGAAGGAAAGCTGGCTGGAGGAGAAAAAAAATGAATAAAAAACAAACTGCAGGATCTGCAAGGGCCCTGCAGGGCAGGCTGGCTAATCTCTGATGTAATGCAGCAAGAATCATAGAATAGCTAAAAAAGTGTAGACCAGTTGCTCTGATGAGAGAGAGTAAAAGTGCATGGGCACACAAAGTCACACAAATTCAATTAAAAGTTGATAAAGATTAAGGGAGTTATGAAATTATGAATTTTCGCTGATTGCGACAAGCTCTCAAACGGTCACTACGATTTACACAAAACGAATAGTAGGCGTCTTGATGATGACATCGGCTCACAACATGATTATTGTTTGTAGATCAAGTTTTGACGTATTTCCAGATTCTTTATTCAAAGACAATATTCCCATCTTAAGTCCTAACATACCTTACTGATCATTTTTGAAGTCATTTTGACTAGAATAACATGATGTTACACCTTTAAAGCACAGAAAAACAATCTGTGCCATTCTCAATAAACGATCAATGTTATAACGAGGTCATGACATTATAGGCTCTCTCATTTGCATATTTACACTAACTGCTCATTTTTTTGGGGGGGGGCAAAAATTGGCAAAACTTCGCAATCTTATAATCTCCTTTGTATAGTTTTCTTCCGATTGTGATCTGTTTTTCACTGTTGTGTTTATGAAATGTAAATCTTCCTATTCCGATCAACTTTCCAGCGACCCGGAATTTTCCTTTGAGTCATGAGTTTATGTACGACACCCATGCTGGTAAAAAAAAAATAGAAAATATGTCAAGAACGTGTGAGCTATCCCATTCTCGAATTCAGTTTTCATGGGCTCGTACGTGGGGATCCTTTTGGCAATGTCATTATGTCCAGACCCAAAAAAAAAATGCAAACGTTTTAGTTCCATGGAACAGGATGGTCATTGGTAGGGAAGTCACTGTTGGGGACCCAAAAGCATGAAGTGTATGATAGTATAATCGTAGCGAACATGAGCATGTTAATAGAACAGATAAGTGACAAGAAATGATTGGAACAAATTGATAGCCAAGAAGCACCAATGACAACAGAGGAGCGCTTGCAAGAACTCAATCCTATTAAAGTGACATTAACATAATGAATGCAGTATATTGTACTGGCGACTTGTATTTGTCGAATATGGGCAAAATATATTTCCTATTCTGTGAAGGTCCCAAAATAAAGTCCCGCAATATGTTGAAGAGTATTGCCGAAGGATGCCGGGGGGCACATAGAAATTACAGTCATTGGGCAGAAATCACGGTTAAGAAGTTTATTGTGGTGAATCACTCGAACACACTTACAGGGATGGATTTTAAGGATGTCTCGCCGGGCATGAGAGGTGCGATGCGGTGAAGGACTTATGACTAACTAATGCAATAAGCTAACAAGACTGGAAACCGTTTCTGGACTGGTTGACTCTTTATCTCTTTCGTTGGTTACTCTCTCGCTGTTCAAACACGGGTTTCACTCTTAGCTGACAAACTCTTCACTCCATCTCCCAAGCAAGTGAGCTCCCAAGATAAGATTAAAGTCTGTCTTATATACCCCTTTCAAACAAGTTCCTCTTGTTCGGTAGAGATAGAGAGGACCAGTCACGAAGGTCACGAGAAAGACGTTTATCGCGGAGTATATAGGAGAAGGACGTCTTTGAGCACATAGATAAGGAGCTCAAAGTCACAGGGACAGAGAGGGCACAAGGACAGGAGAAAGTCAAGATAAGTAGTAAGCACAAAGGGCTGAAGGACAGTGAGAGTTAAGGGCAAAGGGAGCAAGCTGAAAAGGCTGAAGGACAGTGAGAGGCAAGGGCGAAGGGTAAGGGCAAAGATTCTGAAAGTCAGGACAAAGTTGAACTTAGGAGAGCAAGGCAAGATTTCTGAAAGACCAAGCAAAGTCAAAGTGAGAAGGGAGAAAGCGAAAGTACTGAAGTGACACCAAGGTCAAAGCGAGGGAAGGACAGACTGGACATGTGAAGGTCAGAAGAACAAGTGAGCACAAAGTCAAGGTGGTGAGAGCATAGAATAGACTTGTGATTGTCAGAAGAACAAAGGAAGATGGGTAAATAGAGAACTCCGCAGTATGCAAAGCAATTTGAGATTGGGCTAACTGAACCATTAATTTGCAATAGCGTTATCGAGACATCCTTTACATAGACTAGTACAATAATCATGGAAGCAATGAAAAACATGTAATGTTATACACAATGTTACATCAAACATCGGAACCAAAACGCGTGACAATATATTGGCCTCCGTCCAGCCGGGCAAACTTATAAAACTCAGAAATTGCAATTTCCAAGATGCCGTCCTTTTGTCAAGAGTTTGTGGGATACTTTCAGAAATTTCATGATACAGGTTTGTGTTAGCTGACTTTGTATCTTACAATCTTGATTTAAAATCAACTGCACACTGTACACTATTCTGAAAAGAGAGAAATGTTTCATGTCATCCATATCAAGAGGTTTTATTTTCTATTTCTTGAACTATTCTCAGTTCCACGATGTCTTCACAAAGGAGGAAATGCACGCGTACTCCAGGGCTTCCAAAATATCAGGTAAGCCTTCATACCACGCAGTATTCCAGGTCCGTCGATAGCATGTATGTTTATACCCAGAATACCACTGGTATATTCATCTGTTTTGCCGTAATGATTGTTATCAGCATTGAGAAAGAACATTTTCGTAATCAAGATCAAAGATCGAAACAAAAGTGAGAAATAATGTATTCAGTTTAAATTAAGTATATATGGAATTAACCTTGTGATGAAATGAGTGGCTTTGAAATTTCATCCTTAAAAAAATGTAATCTAAAATATCTTATACATCAGGAATTCAAATACTAATTCAATGGTCTTCTTCCTTTATCTGAACTTCCTCATATACGCCATTAAGATTTTCTTTTTGAATATTTTATGCAGAATATGACATCATATTGCCAACATTCGTCAGTCCGTCATCGAGAATTTCAAAGCGTAGCCTCGACGCGACAAAACATCCAATATCGCAGGAAGTCAAATTTACCGCCTTCGGCGAAGACCACCACTTGAAACTAGAACTCAACAGGTGGCTCTTGAAACCTGGTCTTGAAGTGGAGTACCTACTGGCCAATGGCACGATTCGAAAGGAACCTGTGACGACAAAGAACTGTCATTACTTTTCCACGTCTCTCACACATGAACAAGCAAAGGGCGCTCTCAGCACATGTAATGGAATGGTACGTAAAACTTGATTTCGAACTATATGTTCGAGGCTTAACATAAAGGACAATTATGACAATTCAGGACCTTTTAAAAGATTAGCCTGAAAAAAAAAATAGAATTTATTATACACAGGAGTGATGATGTGATGGAAATCGGAAAAGAAATAAGGAGGTTTTGAAGTTGTGATGTTTCTCTAATAGTCATACAAATACTTCTTGAACAGCAATTAATATGCAAATAAATGAGTTGATGATGTAAAAAACTGCAACATATAGGTTGTACACAGAATCTAGGAACGTCAATTTTCTTTGTTTTTGTTTTGGGTATTCTTGTTTGATTTTTTTAATCAAACACCGTTATTTACAAGTCTCATATCTTACCTGGCTGAATATTATTTAGAAGCTATTCAGACAGAAATAACTTTAAGTCACATAACTTTATAAAAGATGGAAAATTGTGAGGTGATGGTAACGTAAATGTTTTAAAACTATTTAAGGCAAAAAAGCTAACCTTCACAAATTTATATAACTTCCCTAATTTCATCAGTTAACTTTAAACTGGTCCGGCATTGACTTTATTAAGGTAAGTACTGTAGCAATTGCAATGAATACAAGACTGTCGTGAATATTTTTACAATTCAAGTCTAACTGCGATTAGCTCCGAAGCAGTTAGGACTTTGGTTTCTCGTCATGATGCAACTAGTGAAATTAAAAGTTCACTGATAAATTATTCAGTCGGAAATCTTTTTCTTTGACTTATAGAAATTAATAATGCCTTTTGCTGTGTAGAGTACTGAAGCGGAATTGGGTAGGGTATGACAAAGAAGGGGATACATTAAGTTATTTTACGTTAAAATGATGTGTATAATCAAGTATTTCATCCTTGTTTCATAATCACATTGTTGCACAATACATACAACTTTGTCAAGGTTGAAAAGTCACTTTGTCACTTTGGATCTTATAGTATATAAACTTAGTGTCTTCATTCCTCAAAAATACGTTTTACATAAGCATGTGTGTACAAGATCCAAGGATAGTTTAAAGGGGATGGTTAGTAACCGATCAGTGGGAATCAGTGGGAATGCTGAGGAATGATTGTTCAAGTCCTTAAGGGATTCATTTAAGAGTACATTATATATCTACTGTTGTGTGAAAATTATTTACTTCATAACGGTCTCATGTTCAAGTAATGTGCAGATTAATGCCCTGTCACTGACCAGGCACGCTAACCTGGAAACATTAAACTGCGCATTACTTGAATATCAGACCATTCTGAAGCAAATAATGTCCACACAACGATAGATATATAATGTACTCTTAAATGAAACCAATAAGGATTGGAACAATCATCCTCCAGCATTCCACTGATTCCCATTGATCAGTTACTAGCCATCCTCTTTAACCATTCGTCTTTTTATATGCAAATGGTATTTTCAGCGGGGCTCCATAAGTGTTGGGGATGAGGTTCTGCACATCGAACCACTCAAAGACGACCACGCACGAAGAGTTCGTCGTAGTGACTCTTTGGCAAGCCAACCTCATGTGATCTACAAGCGAGATGCGTCCAGTGAGGAACCGGCTAAGTGCCCGGTAGAGCAACGTAAGAATAACTTCCTTGTTTTTTTCTTCGTATCCACACCCTCTCCAAAACTGCCTCGGCTTTACCTCGTCACATCTTTTATTTTCACTACTAACTCCAGTATCTTTCCTTTATTACAAAGGAAAAACAAAAATATTTGCTGAACGGCGACTGATGTGTCGTAACCATTTAATGGTACGCAATAATGTGCATATCCCACAATTAATGTTTCCACACATTTTGTTCGATTCATGATATGTAGGTGATATTATGATATGCAGAGTATGCAAAACAAATCGCAAGAAAATTGCAAATTTGGATTTTCCCGAAGCCCAGAATATTGACTGATTTCGGGATCGAGGAGTTCTGACAGAGATAAAATTTTTGTGTAAATCAAAAAGTCATCAGTTGAAACCTTTAATGAAACCTACCAGATTGAAAAAAAAATGAATAAAAATGAGCAAAGAAAATGGCACTCTATCGGGACTCTAACCAGAAACCTCAGGATTGCTAGACCGGTTCCCTCACCATTTTGAGATGTGGGCAGCCCCAGTATGGTGTTCATCCCTATATTTCATCGCTCCTATGGTCAGTTGAACTATTACAAAACTGACATCAAAATGAAGGATATAGATTAAAATGGGACAGATTGCTCACTCACTGGTGTAATTTTGTGCATATTTAATACTGTATGACTTACACTAATTATTGTATCAATGATTTATTCATGTATGAATTATGTATGAAATTTTAACGATTTAAAGCATCGAGCGTATAGGAAAGTAATATTTTGAATATCTTTAGACTCATTTCTTTTTTGTATCAAGATGTTTTCTTCCATTTCCTACCCATGAACAGTGTTGAAGTGTTCATGAAATATCTACAGAAGCTTTAGAATCAGTCAGTTGTATTTGTGATAGTGCTAAATCACGAATACAGCACTGTACAATGTCGTATATTAGTACATTGACTTTAAGCTTCAATTGTCAGATTGCATTTTGTTCGACCCACAATAGATTGCATTTTGTTCGACCCACAATATTGGATGACTCACTGCACTTCGTAAGACTCTTTTAACTGAAAAAAAAATAATGTAGATTATTTATCTTCGTAGTCAATCCAATTTTTTGTAATGCATCATTTCAAAGCTGAGATATCCTTTCAGAATCCAATTAAAATATTTTTTTCTGTTGACTTTGTTCCTTATGGGACCACTATCACGAAAACACATGCACCTGTGCGATGGAGTACGTATGAGTGTGTGTGTGTGTGTGTGTGTGTGTATGTGTGCACAATATTTTTTGAAGGGGAAAATGTATCCATCATCTCGGATTCTTTTCAAATTTAGAGGAAATGTTTCCCATGGAGAAATATCAATATTGTATTCTCCAAGGTCAACCTAATAATGTTAAATCGTCCGGTAAAGTGATTTATCACCAAAATGGATCCAGGAAGACTTTCTCATTTGGTTGATGGCAAGTGATGAGGAAAATACAGTCAAAAAATCATTGATATGAGACGAATTGCTGGGCTATAATCCCACCCCTCATTGTTTTCTCTCGGTTTTCTACTGTCACGTCCTACATCAGAGTAAATAAACACATTCGTGTTCCCATAATTTCAAACCAGTACTTTTTCCCACTCTTTATGAATTTTATGACTAGTGATATCATCATTAAACGATTTGTATCCTCAAGATTATGATTGTGGGGCTGCTGTCGAAGACATAACGGATCAGTAGACATGGAGTTGAGATAAGCTCGACGTCGCTATTGTGATGGGGACTGTCCTAATGTTGTTTCATGTTTGAAATTCGTATTATTAATGCGTTATTGGCGCGTCAACTATTGGCTCGCCAAGATGTCGTGTGACAATTGGAGCATCTTGCGGAAGATTATTTACATATCCTGATGAAGAATGCGACTTAACACAAAAAAGAAGCTATACTGGAGATGATTCAATCGATATACGAATTAAACAGCTCTGTGACCTCGTACTCTGTGCGAAATACTCCTTCCACGATCACATGTACAACTTGTCGATATGGACCACATTTTCATCAGAACTTAACTGGCAAGGGTTCTCATAGAAATCTGAACGAAATGAGTGAAGTCATTCTTGAACGGACCCACATCACCTTTTCAAAGATAAGATAAGTTCCAACAGTCTGATTCAGAACAAATTCGATAGCCAGCTTGCTTTTACGGTAGACATGCAGAATGATGTAGTTATATACTGGCACAAATAAAAAACAGATTAAACATCTTACACCATTATTAGATGTATGATTATTAAAGAATTCTTTTGCTGAATCAAGTGGAACTAACACTCCCACTTTACTCTGCTTTTGAGTGATAATACCCAGTGAAGATTGGAAGGGAAGCATTTAAACATGCCACCTAATGCATGACTGGGAGTCTGGGACATTATGTCAATAAAGGCATAGTTAACTATGCCGTTTCTGACGTAAATACGAATTACTTAGACCATGGCTGCAAACAGGATTATTATTTGGGTGTATAATACGTTTGATACGTTCGATTACGTTTCAACCATTGTTATTTCGTAGCATTTGAGAAGCGTACGTTCACTGAAGCAAACTCTGACTTTGACGCTCACTAAAATCACGCTTGTTTTTGTCGACTCATTGCGGTAAAGCTAAAGGCTTCGCTCAGTTGCACTTCTACCTTGATGCTATTCAATGAAGATTACCAGGACCATCCTGTATAATGAAGTTCCGTGTGCGTGTATTATAAGTGGAATGGAGTTGTGTTCCACAGCGACGTTCCATATCCAGCCCTCTACTCTATTCTTATTTTGACCATTAATCTGCCGCTGCGGGGTTTATGTATGCGAAATACCCTCCTTTCCATTGTGTACGCGGTTACACGCTGTGAAGTTAAAGGAGAGAACGAGGAAAAATATGGAAAACAAGTTTAAAGGGGAGAACACAAGCACAGAAATTTTACATAGGTAACTAATAAGGAGAACATTATTCTCCTGATGTCACAGTAAGTTTGATCACCTTGATATTTCAGCTTTCATATAGTTTCGTCATTAGTACTTCAAAGTTGTGTCCTATCTCCATGGCATAAAAAAATCACATAGGTATTTTTTCTTTCCTGTAACCTGGGTTTACAAGCTTGCTTTTGCGGTTCCATCCTATTTCACATGTTATAGAGAATTGCCTTACGTGCATATGCTGACACACTTTCTATTATGCACTTTCTATGTATATATATATAGGCCTATATATATATATATATATATATATATATATATATATATATATATGGATACGAATTTATTCATTTATTTATTTATCTATTTATCATTCCAAGTTTTGGTTTGATTACCATGATTTACCATGATTAAATAAGAGGTCGAGAGAAGAGATATAAGGCATTACTGACGTCCAATATCTTTCAAGGGTTGCATCAAGTTTTCAACGCATCATACGTCTTGTACGGAAGCCTAGAGAAGACAAGTCATGCGTTGAAAATTTGGCGCAACGAAAAGTTGTTGGAAGCTGATAATGCATTGCAATCTCTTACAATTACAAAGCTACAAGAAATTGTGAAAACAATGCCCCATTACATACCCATGAAATTCAGAAACAAAGGATAAAAAGGCGAGGGAATTAAAAAAAAAAAGATTGAGACAGCACATCTCACGTACAAATCAGTCATGCTTCAAAAGGCAGTTGTAGATTCTATTCTGCCATAGCTATTTTCTGCCATGATGACAATGGGATTCGGGTTTTTACGTCACAATAGCAAATATCAATCCCACGGACTGAAAGCGGATGCCATTTAGACTTCGCCATATTCAACGCCGGCAGAACAAGTGTACCATGCACAATGAACTCTAAGCTCTGACAATATCCAATCAGCACGTTCATGGGAACTAAGAATGATGCGTATTACAATTAGCAATGTGGTTAAGTGCACAATAAGCATGTAGTGTTTGTCATTATACTGAAGAAATCTTTGGTTGTGCTCGTGGTAGTTATTTAAAATACCCTATCGCTTTTGGATGCCACAAACATCATTGCCCGGGTGTCCCAAAAAAAGCGGAACGGTGGATTTTCAGTACCTTGCGGGCTAAAAGTTATATATATATTGACATCATTAGAAAGAGCATCTTCCGCAGAAGACTATGATACCAAAATCATAAAATTTGGTTCAGTACTTTTTATTCTACGCCAATTTCTGAAAATGCAGTCATTGCCAAATTTCGCCGGATTTTTGCGACTTATGAGATAATAATTTGAGTGCAACACGCGATCCATACGGTGAATATTGTGTAAGCTCGGTGATCCATGTCAACAAATGATACAGCTTTCACATTGGGCACGGGCCAGGAAAAACCGTGTGTCTGTGTGTCTGTGTGTCTGTGTGCGCGCGCTCCCAATATGAAAGCTTTATCTTTTGTTGACATGGATCAACGAGCTTACACAATTCACCGTATGGAACGCGTGTCGCACCCAAATTATTATCTCATAAGTCGCAAAAAATTGAAAATGACTGCATTTACAGAAATTGGCGTAGAATAAAAAGTACTGAACCAAATTTAATGATTTTGGTATCATGGTCTTCTGCGGAGGATGCTCTTTCTAATAATGTCAAAATATGTATCACTTTTAGAACGCAAGGTGCTGAAAATCCACCGTTCCGCTTTTTTGGGGACACCCGGTATAATGTATAACAATCAGTTAACAATTGGCGGCAGAATTAAGAGAGGGTGCAGCACCCCCGCCCCCCCCCCCACTACCTCCACCACCTGGACCACCACCACCGTCATTACAAGTGAAAATGATACTCATTTGGATACGAAGAAAAACTTTTTTTTCCCGTAGGCCTTGTAAGAGCTGCCTTTCTCACGCTTTCTTGTTTAGGGACCAGTAAGAGGTTATTTTGCATGTTCTTAATCAAATTACGTTTGCTCCCTATATAATCACTCCTTTCTAGGATATATTGATGGTAATACCGGAGGCGGTGACGACGCTGCATCTGGAAGCGAGACAATCTACGACGGTCCGTACCTCGGTAGAAAGTACATTGAGTTCTTCTACCTTGCAGACAGCTTGGTCTACCAGGAATTTGGAGACGAGACAGAAAGCTATGCAATGACCGTCCTGAACATCGTAAGAATTACTTTCTGATGACATTACCTTTAAAGATGACTCTCTTTTATGACAGTTAGATCAAAATATGGACAGACCGGTGTAAGTATTATCAATATTGGACATTTACGAAAAGAAACTTGAGAAATATTTTCAAACATTTTTTTTTTTACTTTTTCAACGAATCCATTATTCAAATTCATGAATTTCTTCCGTCGAGATGTTTTCAATTCAACTGATTGACAAATTGCCCTACATCGACGTAAAATAATCACTGAATTGATCAGTGTTTTAGTAGTAGCCATGATAAAAATCATGGGCGTACATACTCGAGCAGGATTCGAACATATACGACCTCCTGTCCTCCTGTCCGGTGATCAGGAGGTCGTAGGTTCGAATCCTGCTCGAGTATGTACGCACATGATTTTTATCATGGCCACTACTAAAACACTGATCAATTCAGTGCTTATTTTACATCGATGTAGGGCAATTTGTCAATCAGTTGCAATGAATCCATTATTGTTCAAAATCGAATGACATGCAAATGTGGTGAAATGCACAATAATGCATTGGCCTCACAAATCTTCCACTGAATTGTGTCGAAAAGAAGAAGAAGAAGAAGAAATCCTAACTCAATGGTCATATTTGTGACCGTGCACCTCAAAACGAACATAAAGTCGCACACACTAATTTTGCTTGAGGACTGAAAATAAGTGAAATGGGTCAACCTAGCCGAACTTGACTTTTTCATATTTTCTGAAAGAGCGGGTCTTCTTTTACATTATGCTAAAATTTGGTATCATAAAACGGGCAGGAAAGTGTGTTTTTCTAGCGGTTTATCTCGAATGTTTTTGGTAGAATAGTGTGATTAGGTGTGTCTTTAGAATCCCTTTTTCATTTCTGAAAAACCTTGTCCATACTCTTCACTTTCAACTCTAATAACTTTTGATAGGATAGTGCTACTGCTTTGAAAGTTGGCATTGATTATGGACAGAATTGTTTAATGAGGCATGCTTAATTTCAGTTTAATCTAATAATCCCTTCATTGTTGTTACTCTGGTGGTTTACTTCCTGTTTTTGTCCCATTCATCGCACAGCCAGCACGGTTTGGTAAAGATTAAGCGCTTGAATAGACACTGTACTTCAGAGCCTCTTTTCTCAGTTTACACTTTTTCTGAGTTTGTGCTTTCTTTCCAATATTTAGATAGGTTAGGAGAGTCCATTTGATTTGAGTTACACATCATTTTAAAGCTTAAAGTCTGCTCTTTCAGAATATGGTCCTAACTAAAAATTCATGTCTGGCGACTTTTTGTTTGTTTTGAGGTGCAGGGTCACATTTGAAATGGTGAAAGATTATTTTGATTAACAAATTACTCATTAATTACTCGTGAAATTCATGAAAACTCATGAGTTTTAATTTTGAAATGAATTTTAGCAACTGCAAACAAATGTATTACCTATTTATTCCAAGTTTTTGAAATGAAATTTCATCCTCGAATCGTTTTGCTTTGTATGAAATAGAACATCAAAGACGAAATTTTGTGAAAAGTTGAAAAATTGGACAGAACAAAGAAGTTATAAATTGTAAAAAATTAGATAAAAAGACACATTGACCACTGTTTAATCGAAACCTTTTTTAAACAAAAAATTTCAAAAACCTTTACTTTTCTCATTTTTTAGGAGTAGATAGAACCTATTCACTGGGGAGGACACACACAATTTTTTAATTACTCTTGAGAAAAACGAAAATTGGTGAATTGTTTTTTATATGTTTAAAAACTATGTGTAAAAGCAAAATAATGGAGAAGTGCTCAACACCTACATCACACAGAATGGCAAATTTGCCTTTCTCTCTATTAAAGCTTACAATTCATAACTTTTTTTTCATCGGGACCTTTGTCCAAATTTTTCACTGATCTACTGATCCATTTTTTTTTTTTTGAGCGCAATGAAATATCAGGATGATGTTTCCCTTTATTTTTTTTTTTTTTTGTAAGTCAGAGTCGCAGTGGAAATGTGAAAATCCTATTGTGGTAGAAACCACTGACCCATAAACACAGAATTCTCGTGGTCACCATAGATTTTAAGTGATGTGCAATGCCACACACTAACACAACAATACACAAATATTTTCCTTTTGCTAGCCGGTCACTATAAAGCCCGGTGACGTCGGTATGCAGAAAAAAAAGGTTATTAACTCAAAAAGTTCTATAACTGGCCATTTATACACTTGTTGTGTCAATTGTTGTCTGAAATATTTCTAAGGGTAATTCATCCTTTTTCATGCTTAATTCATAATTTTCATACCCCCTCCACACACAACCACACACGTTCTTACCCACACAACTTCTGACTGAAATTGTTTCTTATTAAACACACGGGCAGACTATTCAACGGTGCCATACATCAGCAGAAAGGCCTTGTCATTATTATTATACTTCTATCATCGCCTGGTTGCCATTGAAACACTTGGGTTGAGAGGGACATGACGGGTAAACACATCTTGTCAAACATAAATGAAAGGGCGTATACACCACACATGCGGGATTCGAACTCGGGACCTCAGTCAGTAACATAATCAGATTATAGTATCCAAAGCAAGGTTTTACGTCGGTACATATATATTCTAAACCGTTGATTTCACTCTTTGTAGACTGATCACATGTATGAACTGGTATGGGCAGTTTTCATTGCTCTGTTAGCATTCTTTCAGTGGCAAGCTGTGCTCATTCCTACATCTTTTTTGTCTTCGTTTGCAGATGAGTCGCAGATTTAGTGATCCAAGCTTGGACATTGACCTACGAATTTCAGTGGTGCGATTTATGATAGCCACCACAAACACTCCAACGGTAGGGTCCCAGCTTTATTTGTTGTGTGCTCTCTCCCTCATCCATTTTTTCTCATTTTCCCTCTCTCAGTCTCTCTTTCCGTTACTGTTCAATTAATACATTTGAACGAGTTAGTTTTACAAGAAAATACTTTTCCTCTTTTTCTCTTTCAAATGTGTCACATGCAACAGGCTTGCATTGGAAACAATGCACACGATGATTGCGTGATGCTTTGATCAACTAGACGACGAAGCGATCTTCGAACAAATCAGTAAAAATTATTTGTTTTCAGAAGATCACGTAATGTTCCAGAGAGTACACAAAAGTTGATTCCAGTCGTCTTGCAAGCTTTAAATACGAACACAAGTCAGACAAATGAATAAATTTTAAAAAAAGATGAAACTATTGCTGTACAAAGGTATTACCAAATGGTGCTGAAATAGACTTCATATTGTGTATTATACTTTGTAATTGAATTTTGAATTTCTTTTGACAAAGATATTTAAAGGGATTCATTTTCCCAGCATTGCTTTAAATAGGTCCTTCATTAATTTTCACAAAGAATTTTATTTTCGTTCAAGTAACATCAGAATGGCATGAAAGGTGGTTTTCATTCTATATTATTTCTTTTCTTGGAAAAGGGATTTCAATGCATGTAAAGAATTGTGGATTTCCATTTTGTGTACCGTTGAAAATAATGTTTGAATTGAGTCACAAAACTAGCATATTTATCACACTCTTATTGTAATGCATTATAAGTAAGAAAAACATAAAGTTGATTATGTTTTGAATTACATAAGTATTTTCTCAGAACATGTTTATCTATTGCAATGAAATGAAGAGGTGAATGGATTTATTTATGATTGTTTTATAAATCTAATCCATCTAAAAATCATGCATTTATGTGTTTGTCAGTTTCTTTCATTTTTAAGGAAAAATAAATGGAACGTAACGTTATGTAAGTGAATCGAATATACAAGTTATTGATGATAAAGTAACGTTATTCTTCAAAATACAATCGCACAGCACTCGACATCCTATTCCCTTGACCATGTTGACGTCCATTTCATTTCATAAGAGTATTGTGTGTGTATCATATGTGTGTGCGCGCGAGCGTGTGTGTGTTTGTGTTTGTTGGTTCTGCTCACTTGTCATTGTCTCTGACATGCGTTTGCTTACGTGACTAGATTTTGTCCATTCTTTGTTTTACATTGATTAAGATTATTATAAGGATCGTTGCGTTGATTTCTTAATGTAATAGGCGACTTCCCAGCAAGGAAGCACAGTTTCCTTCACCGTTACAGCAGATGCTGACAGCACCCTAGATGACTTTTGCGATTGGCAGGCCCAACTCAGCTATGACGACGACAGTAATCAGGACGATTGGGACTTAGCTATCCTCTTTACTGGGTAAGTTTGCTTTCTATGAGGTCTTAAGATGGATGGCGAAATTGAATTGAATTGTACTGAAGTTTGATGAAAGATTGAACAAGATCTCTGTACTTAAAGAAGTCAAATGCATACTGCTAATCAAACTGCAGCAGCACCACCTGCCTTAGTCTCCACATAATGACTGTAGGCAATAAAGATAAGCGCTTTGCCCACGTAGAGCACGTCCACCGCCGTCGTGGAAATCAAAACCAGGAATATCAGGAGTAAAATCAGCCTTCTTCCCCACTGAGTCACTGAATGACAAATCCCCCTGAGATTTGTTTTTAATGCAAGGAGTACTGGTTACTTTTTATTGTGTGATTGTGTGTGATTTCAAGTTTCACGAGTATACTGTCTTCTCACAAACACGAACATTTAGCAAACTCAATCAGGACAGAATGTTGTTATTGTATGATTTGTACGAAGAAGCACAACTGAACTGAAGCGTTTGTTACTAAAGAAATATTAGGACAAAACTACTCTGTGGGAAATTTAAAATTGATATAAAGCGTTATTGGAGTATGATACACTTGACGTGGTCGTTACAATTAAAAAAAAAATCAATGGTCTATATAATGAGGCTGATACCGATGACACTTTTATACACACTTTATGCACTGTACAATGAAAATTCATATTCATATTCACATCCCCATGGTAGTGCAATTAATCATCATAATTGTATGTGATAGCACTTAACACTTTTGTTTAGTTATCACAATGCTATTTTGGTCAAATGACACTATTTGAATTACATAGACCAATCAGCAAACAGGATTTCAAACATAAGTGAGTGTAGCACGATTACTATCTCATATTATTCACTGTTTGTCCAGGGAAGACATCCATTCAGATAATCAGTTTAGCCTTCTCGGACTGGCGTTCGTTGGAGCAGTCTGTAGTCTAAATAACAAGTGCCAAATCACTGAGAACAACGGACTGAGTGCTGGATTTGTGATGTCGCACGAAAGTGGTCATAAGTAAGTTTAGCATTTATAATCACAATCTTCAAGTCACTGGCTTTTTCGTGGTTTTCCTCGACATTTGATTATACATGTAGTACAAAATATTGGCTGTATTGCTTTTATGAAATCAATAAATTGAATTGAATTGAATGTTGCAAATTGACATGTCTGGAAATTGTGATTATCTCTGTTTTATAATGACTTGCCAGTTATGTCATATATATATATATATATATATATATATATAGGTTTTCTAGAAGTTTTATCGAACACTTTTCTGTGGAATACTGTGATTACATACATGTATCTACACTAAATGCATTATGTACTAATATGTAGAACGAGGCAGCATTTACGTGTCGTCCTCACAGAAAACAAGAAAAACAAAAGACCTAAAAAAAAATCATCACCATACATACACACATACACGCTGCTTTTTTTTCTCTCTCTCTCTTCTTGTGTATAGCCTACCAATCAGCAGTATGTGTGATATAATGCAGACCTTGAATTCTAACAGAGCCAACGTTTACAATAATTATTGCAGTTATGTGAAATATGCTTGAGTTGGTGAACATGTTACATGTATCTGGTCGAGTCTCCTGGCAAGTATCACGGCTGAGGTCGTCTCGTCTCATTCACAGCTTAGGCCTACGGCACGACGGCGTTTACGGCTGCGCGGAGAACGTCAACATCATGTCAGCCACTCTCTCCAGTGGTGTTGAATCATTCCAATGGTCATCGTGCAGCTCCAACCATATGAAGATATTCATCAAGTACGTCGTATATCCAAATAATATCGACCCTATATCAAGTGGGCATGAATAGTGTAGTCCTTACATTACTGTTTCCTACTGTGCAGAGTCCACTTTTTTTGTTGATATTGACACAAAGCCATGTTAGTTTGTACGATGGAGCTCTATGGTTGCTTCTCCTGTGGAGAAGGGGTATCTTCAGCGGGAAATGAATTTGATAGTAATTGGAGGTTTATGAGATCAAAAATATTATTAAGAATTTAAGCTGTTGTAATTATAATAATGCACAATAAAACCATCTCCTCAACTCTTATGAGTTTGATAAGCATAACTTTAGCCGATCTGTAATATATCAAAAATGTTATCTATGGGGATATACGGCTTCAAGGCATCACTGGCTGTGAGATTTCATCCACCTACACTCCCTTGTTATGAAGCGTTATGTGATGATTGGTTTTATCTGTATCTTTTTTTTCTGACAGCTTCATTTGTTGACAAAATTTATATGATTATCACAGAAGTATATTTTGCATTTATGCGACCATGTGGCGATTGTTTTTATTTTTTGTGCGAGCATTGTTGAACACTTCCACTATAAAGCTAACACAAAATGAAGTGCTGTGCGTCATGACGATGCCATGCCCAGTCATGATATCGTCATGATCCCTGCCACAAAGTACTTCAGTTCTGGTTGCGATCCAAGTACTAAACTGTGTGACTTTATTACACGCCTCCGCTCTTCAGCACTCAGCTATGTATGGACGACGTGCCCGGAAGCAGTCTGTCAAGCATTGATGACCTTCTGGGTCTCACCTACGATGCAGATGAGCAATGTCAAATTGCTGCAGGGGATGCAACTGCTTTTAGCAACACTTTCTTTGTAAGTATTCATATTGATGAAATTCTTGCGTCGAGTTGGTTTAATTGCAACTAATTGACATAATTACCCTACATCGACATAAAGAAGTTTCAGTATTTTTCTTTGCGAATCTTATTCTTGGAAGTACTTCGGTTTCTTTTTTTACACATCAAAAGAGGATCATAGCAAAAACATGCACTTTTTGTACTTCAGGACACATATTTAGCAAAGCGCGCTGACACATAAATATAATTCAAAATCATTTCATGCTCTGCAATAAACAGTAAAGAGTGTACGAACAAGGCAACTGGATGCAATGCGAAAAGGACATTTCGAGGAGATAGGATAGCAGTTAGAACGTGAACAATAGAACGGGCAGATACAATCAGTGTATGTTCAAACATTAATGAACATGGACATAATTAATCGCTTATCCGTAAAGCACTGGAATATTGCATTTCACTTTATTGTAATTCATTGTATTCAAAGCATTGCGAAACTCCCCCATATAGTGTTTGGATACGAGATATTCTACTTCGATAGACCTCTCAAGACTCGATGTTGAATTTGTTTTTGGATTACGTTACAACACTGGTATCATAGTTATGTGCATTTCTCATAGAATCATTACGATCAATATCTTTCCTCAGATATTTTCCTAAAACTTTCACTGATGTGTTCTACCATGTTGCTGCTTTCACTCAATCCACATTTCTCTTTGGATTTTGGTTTCCTTGAGTTCGATTTTGAAGCACTTGATATAAATTCTAGAATGAAGCGTTTTTATGGGTTGATTTGTTCATCTTTCGTAGGGGGACCTTTTTTATTCAATAGACTAAACAGTGAATTTATGTGTTTTAGAAGGAAATTACAATCAATGAAGCCTCGTGTCTTTTGTTTTACTAGTATTTGCAGTCAAGAGATTTGGAATTATCTAAACTATCGCTATTATTTTTTCTAACTAGACCTTTCCTACATTATGGTGCAATACGTAGGCCTATAATTGCACAAGAAATCTGGAATATTTTGTCGGCAGTTGATCAATAGCTCTCTGAAGTAAGATGCACTGTGAACACTCAGTTACGATGATTAATTTCGGCCTAGATTTTTTTTTAATTTGACCTATTATTAACTTGTCATTCGTGACGTAAATCAAAGGAAGAACACATAGATTTTGATCAGTTGGACACAGGAGTTCAAGATCAAAATTCAAATTTATTTTCACTTCCATCAAATAAACAAAGAAATTACCTTCTAGACGTGTCCAAAAAGAGTTCACATTCACCCATCATGTGAGTATGAGACAGTTATTATTCATGTCCAACGATGTTGGAAGATGTTTCTCCTCGAAGACCTGTTACGAGAAAGCTGGTGGTTTTTTTCATAATCACACGGTACGTACAGTGACGCACGAAAAAAAAAGCATCATAAAAAGCATATGCAAAAATATTTTCCGTCTCGTGCTCTTGGTCCATTTTTCTTCCTTGTTATGGATTGACAGACTGACTGTAGTGAGTTATGGTGTTCGTTTCCGAGCTCACCACTTTCAGCAAGTCTTTATGGGACAACAGCAGAAGGGACATCGTGTGGAGACGAAATGGTAAGTAAATCACGTGCTGTTTTGTTTTTGTTTGATTGTCTGTTTTGTTGTTGTTGTTGTTGTTGTTGTTGGTTGGTTGGTTGGTTAGTTGATTGGTTGGTTGGTTGGTTGGTTGGTTTCTCTCTCTCTCCCTCTCTCTCTCTCTCTCTCTCGTCCCCAAAATTGACTCCGGCAGATTTTGATACGCCTCTCCGTGAACTGTATGAAGATAATAACTTATACTAAATATTTCCACAACGTTAGAATATTTATACACACCCAAAATTTAACGACTTTATTCTGAGCGTCTGTCGTTGATATCATTGCGACGGGCGCCTGTGAAGTAATTAAAAGAAAGCATAATACACAAGGACATTTAGTACTATGTGCATGTGTAAATGATAATGCAGGAACTAATAAATCAAATCAAATCAAATCACATTAAATCAAATCAAATCAAATCACATTAAATCAAATCAAATCAAATCAAATCAAAGCCCAATATGAGTTAATCCTGTAACCTGTTCTGAACGAAAGTAATAGACTGCAAATTGAGCTTCTGTGCACATTGCTTTTCATTGAGACACGATCACAGGAAAGGAGAGCTCTGATGTACATTATTTTGTTATGCTAGGCCCTATTCTTTGGGGGTTCGTGTTGTCATACTTATAAAGGGGTAGGGGCAGGATGACAATATCCCAATACGTAAGGAACACGCGCAAAAGGACAGAGACCATAGCGTGCTTAGTCCTACTGAACGATTGCTAACTGGTGACCATTTGTCCCCTTATACCTAATTCCAAGATGTATTTCCCTCGTCATGCTCGTACATCTGTACATAAAATTGTAGGCCTATATATGTTATACAAGTGTGTCGGATGAGAAGGGAAACTCATGCATTCATTTATCTTGCCAAGGAACTGTAGTACTTTACCACAACAATGGAGAGTATTTACATTGTTCAAAATTCGTTTCTGGCACATATGTATGTGACGGAAGAGGAAAATAACTGGTGATCTTCATGATGGACTGTGTGATTTTCCTTCAGCCTTGAGAGGCAATGGAGATGTCTCATCTATAAATCAAGTTTCCTTTCTGTTGGGTCGCACTGCATATCAAATCTTGCCATTTTATAGCTTTGTATATTACCGCGTGAATTGTTGTTTATGTATGTACTTCTCGATCTCGGCTGGCTGTCCCTTTTTTTTATAATTACATGTTTACGTATTGTGGGTTTCTTGCTGGTCAGCTGGGATCGAGAAGTCCATTATAATGGGCCAATCTCACAAGCTCTGCTTCTTGGGTACTCATGTCCACCTGCTTCATGTTAATTCACTACTAGTGGGGGGCGCAAGGGATTTTTGGTTCAAATTTTTCCAAAAGCACCAAAATTTGGCACACATGTAGCCCAAACCATACTATTTTGATTTTTGATGGGCGCCAAGAAGGGCGCCCTCTGGGACGGCCATATTGGCAAAATCCAATATGGCCGCCATATAGGTTTAAAGGTCACTTGCATTTGAAAACATAAAAGGGTTACAATCATCTAAAAAGTCACGTTAAGAGGATTTCTGGGTCAAGGAATTCGTATCTGAAGTTGTTTCTATGGTCTGAAGTCAATTTTTCCTTATAAGGTCACCAAAAGGTCATTTAGGGGTCAAGCCATTGTATTCATAACAGGTAATTGAAAAAATGGCTTGCATTCCAGGAATGCCAGCCTAAGTAATAGAATTACAGTTGTCGACGACTGAAAAAAGGCGTATTTCTTGTGAAGGGCGCCCTCTGGGGCGGCATATTTGCAAAATCCAATATGGCTGCCACCTACGGTTAAAGGCCAGTATAACAATTAAAAACTTTTAAAGTGTTACAATAATTTGAAAAGTCAGCTTTAGAGGTTTTATTGGTCAAGGAATTCGACCCAGAAGTTGTTTTTATGGTCTGATGTCAACTTTTCCTTATAAGGTCTCCCTAAGGGTCATTTGGGGTCAAACTATTATATTCACAATAGGTAATTTAGAAAATGGTTTGCCTATAGTCAGTATAGGAGGAATGCCAGCCCTGCTAAATTGCAGTTGTTGAGGGTTGTGGGAGAGGGAGAGGTGGGCTTTCTCATGAGTAACATCAATATATCTGCTTTCGTGTTAAGATTTCAAACACTAGGTATACACTCATGAATTATAATAAGAACCCCTTTCTGAGAGTAATTAGGTTTAGGGGATCTTACTCAGATCCTTATTTCACAATTGAATTTGAAGACTTGGTAACCCTTTAATTTCATTTTTAATGATTACTTACGGTAATTTTTTTTTCTGCATCATTTCAGTTATGGACGGCCTGTTATAATAATTATGGCTACACAAGCTTTTAAGTGAGGTTCTGTCCAAAGCTATGGAATATCATAGTTCATGTCACAATCATTTCATTAAATATTGATGTTCTCACCGACTGGTCATATTTGCGGAATTCAATATATTTGCATTTGCTTTAATGACAGCCAAAAGAGCTAGTTAGAATTATGGGTGATGCCCTTTCAAAGATTTTTCAAGATTTAATTATTGGATTATTATTTTCATCTTCATCTGCAAGGAATGCAATAAACACATACATATAGAGAAATAGAATCCTATTGCTACCAAATATATTAATAGTTTAGTAATAAGGGGGGGCGCTACTCTCTATATTACCAGCGTCCTTGATGTTGCCACTAAAAAGAGAAGTGTTTTTATTTCTCTGTGCACTTCAGGGATCCTCAATCACAATATATATTCATATAATTCAGATTTAAATTCAGTGGAATAATAATAATGAAGATCACTCCTAATCTGGATGAAAAAAGAAAAAAAAATCTGTCGTGTTTAAGAGAGTTTTTAGTTCATCAGGTTGGCATCAATTTGCTTTTTTCGAACTTGTGCAAGAAAGTTCGATTCTAAAGTCCTTATAGGAAATTTTATGTCCCTCCACAGCTAAATAATTATGCCGTTCAGAGAACATGACGGTCCTGGTGACGCCATGTAGGGAACAAGCATATTTCACAGGTGCCACAGTGACACCATTAAAAGGGTACAGATTAGATATGCTATAGTACAACTTTCATGACACCTTCTAGGGTCTATTAAGACTCTATTCAAAGTGCTTGGACGCAAATTGGTATGATATCACAAGACTTTATAAGTTGGTATCTCGTTGGTCTGAAGACTATAGGTTGCAACTACTCTACGCTCCGCAACATCTGTACGACGCAAGTCTCCTGGAGACGAGCCAAATCTCCAGGATTCGCAGGAGAATCGAATATTTTCGATTTTTGTAGAGACTATTTCCGTCTTCCAGCTTGTCTCCAAGACGTCTCTGCGAAGTCTCCATACTGTGGCCCTGTCGTGGGGACTAAATTTGTCTGCAACATCTTCGAGATGTCCCCGCATCTTGTGGAGACCGTAATAACATAATGGCGACGAAAGGGAGAAGTCGCTGAGAAAAGACGTCTCTGATAAGTCCCTGCGACTGCAAAAGCCGTGCCAACACAGATCCCCGTGACTTCCAAGTAAATAAGTTGTCCCTTTGTTTGAAGACGTCTTGGACGTCGCCCTGGAAATCGCGTTAGTTGTGACAGCGAAAATAATATCTTCGAGACGCTGGCATTGCGACAATGTCTCCTTCCGTCAGATAGGCCCAACCCCCTCCCCCTCCCCCACTTTAAGTTTGCAGCAATATCAAACTTCTGACCATGGCTCGTCTGACACATGCTCTACATTGTGTATTGTCACATTCATTCATTCATTCATTCATTCATTCATTTCATTCTTTTTTTTTTCATTTCCATGTTTTCCACCTCCCAATACATGCCTTGAAACAGCTGTGGTGCAGAAGAATGAAATTTGGTACTGAAGCATTGCGGAGAGTGGATGATAGTACTACTAGTAATTGCCATGTACCTGTCCCATCTTTCCTCCAACTCCACTCTATGAAGTCAGGATCACATCATGACCCATGCTGTCATGATTCCAGTAGAAACTCACTTGCAGAAGCACTCATCTTCGAAATTTTGGTACAGCGCCGCTTGAGCAGATAGGGTGATTTCTGATGATCTGCTCCCACGTTATGACGAGATGATGCCTACCCTCGTTGACGCTGGCTGCCCCATAAACCTTGTTGCTCATCAGTCCTTGCTGGACATGAGCACGATTATTAAAGTAGTTAATGTGTCAGTGAGCTCTGGTTTGCTGACCCATAACGGCATTTTGCATGCCATATCAAAGCAAGTCTGAAGTAATGTCGCACCCTGTCAGTGCCTGATGTTGGGCTCTGGAAGAGAGGTATGCTGTATAGGAAAGTTAGAGCTGAAAAGGCCTTTATCTTTTCAATACCACGACTCACCCGTAACTCCCTCAGATCAAAGGGATTGAAGAAAAGCACACTACCGAAAATGTGATGTTATGCTCATCCTTGCGATTGTATACTGTTTTCAGAAAATGCTTTCAGAAAACATTATGTCATCCTTTGTAAGGATATCTTTTCGTAGATCGCATCTAAGTTGTTGGAAAGCTGAAGGGTTGTGAGATCACAATTCCTGTTGGATATTTCTGTTTCGAATCAGGTGCTCAGGATGAGTTGTCCATCCCATTTATTCTTGGATATCTGTGCGCTGATAAATGAGGGCAGTTCTTTATTTTTCAATCTTAATTTTCAGGAAGCCGCTACGCTCTTCCAATCATAATTTGAGATTTGAGTGGTGCCATCACCATCTCTTGTCAGAGGACTACACAGTGTTGCTGCGCAAAAATATTAATGTTAAGATTATTTTCTTCAGGATCAGTATCCCATACAACAGCAATAGGTGTTCAGTTTCCCTAGTCATTTGCGCTTTCAGTAAAGAAGCGGTTTGGTTTGATAAAAAGAGAATGAAAAAAGATAACAACAAACCTTCAGCTGAATTCTCTTCGCCTACTCTGATAAGATACTGCCATTAAAGGACTTTCATGATCGAATTTAGTTAACTGCCCCTAGAATACTGGTCTGACCTGGATTGAGGAGCTCGATTCCCTGGAAGCTTCGGCCATTGCTTCCTTCACTGAAGAAGCAGACGCTGTCTTGTCAAGGGAGAGCAGGCATACACCAATTTCAGCAGGAGGAGAATCATCTCGCTTGCCAGCTGGAAAGATTTATAATTGACCATGAAAGGTGACGAGGTGGCTCAGTCGGTAGCGTATGGCTTGCGGTTTAAAGACTTGTGTTCCGGCGCGGGTTTGAATCCCACTTATCTGAAGCCTAGCTGAGCAATGGTGTGTGTTGTCATACCGTCCCCTCTAGTAGAGGCACAACACTTTGCACCTCATCACTTGGATATAAAAAGTTTAAGTTTCAGTTTAGTTTATTTTGCACCAAGCATTAAAAATATACAGAGCAAACAATAAAAACATGAATGTACAAAATGAGATACAAAAGAGAAAAATTCATAAGACATACGACATACAAGTAGAAATAATGTGGCGGTATGACAACATACAAAGACAATGCCATTGGTGGGGGAAGCAGCAAGAAAGGAAAAGCCCTTGTGAGTAGCTGACCCATTGTACTGTTACATACATACCTTTGAGAGATGTAAGAAAAAAAATGTCAGTGAAGTTGACAAAACAGAACAAGTCAAAACAATGCGATCATTACAAAAGAAAACTACGCAGATTTGGACAATAACAACACAGAAAACAGCAACAACTAAAATACGCCTTGAATTCTATGTTTGTAATCTTGCAGTAAAAAGTGTTTATAATTTATTTAATTTTGAAATTATTTATAGATTTTGATGTTTTAATTTCTCTAGGGATAGAATACCATATATGAGGGCCCTGATGTATAACTGAATTTTTTAAAAATGAGGTGCGCATGTGATATAGATGATAGTTTGCAGAATTTCTTGTTCCGTGATTATGAATAGTGTGCTGTTCAGCGAAAAATAATCTAAAAGGGATTCTGGAAGTAACTTTTTGTAACATAAATACTTAAAAATACCCAACTGTAAAAGATGAATATCATAAAATTGCAGCATCTTATACAAATGAAAAATTGGTTTTGAATGGGCAAGATATGAAGCATGGTGTACAATACGTATTGCACGTTTTTGCAAGACACAAAGTCTGTTCAAAGTGGAAGTCCCTTGAGTGAAAGAATCACAAACCCAGACACATAAAAAGATCCCGAATAAGCATTCCGTTATCGGAAAACTCAAGGTGCATAAACCGGTAAAGTGGTCTACCCCAAGTACATACAACTGACCAGCTAGTTGCATACGGGCTATCCAGCTATCTCGTCAGAAGGAAAAACGAAGACAAAATAAGATTAGGCGTGTTTATTACCCTCTTTGCCATTGCACCCTGATTCGGCACCTTGGAATAGGATGGCGGCCGTATTTAAGCGTGTATTATATATATATATATATATATATAAAGAAAGGAAAAACTGACCAGAAACAATTGATAAATAGCAAAAACTTTGAGCAAAGAAAATGAGAAAAGAAAACGAAACCGATGGAAGCCCGTTTTCTGTGCTCAAAGATTTCAATATATACATATATATATATATATATATACATATATATACACTGTATATGTGTGTACATACCTTAAATATAATTTTTTTCATTTATTTGTCATAATCATTATTAATATGTAGGGGATGGAACCGCTGGCCCTAATTGACCATTGAAGGAGTATGGAAGAGATGACAAATGGGACAAAAAAAGGGGGTACCAGTGAATTGCAGTTGCATGCTCACAGGCGCTTTGAAAAATGCACAAAATACCTGATTTGTCCCTTATTTGACCTTGAAAGTGACCTTGAGAGGTGATAGTGACCTTGAATTGCAGAAATGATATCTAGAATCACATTCTCTAACCCCGTAAAATCTTCCACATGGGATTCATACCATTAATCAACCTTTTCAATTTGTAACTGCAGTTGACCTTTAACCCGGATGGCGGCCATATTGGATTTCACCAATATGGCGGCCCCAAGGGTTTTTGGTCTTTGCGCCCATCAAAAATCGAAAGAGTATGGTACAAAGGACCTGTGAGCCAAATTTGGTGCTTTTGGAAGAATCTGAACCAAACAACCAATTTTGAGCCCTTAGGCCCCCAACTATACTGAGACTACGTCTGCATGGTTTTCAATAAATTGAATTGAATTGAATTGAATTGAATTGAATTGATTCTCTTGCGTTTCTCAGTGGTGCATCGGAGGGGTGTGCGTCAACTCAACGCTGGATGTAGCCCCGGCGGTGGACGGCGGCTGGACCGAATTCGGCGACTTCGGCGAGTGTTCACGTACCTGTGGCACAGGCGTTCGTGTACGAGTTCGTAATTGCACAAATCCTACGCCACAGTGGGGCGGGGAGCCATGTGTCGGGGAAAGCCATGAATATGAACTGTGCAATCAAGAGGTACGTGCACTTGAAGCATGAAGCTACAAGACATTCTGCCCTAGATGTAACCTCACAGTCTTATTTACCGAGGGTAGTCGTATTACCGAGGTTCATAGAAGACTCCGCCATTACTACTAGCCCACCTATACAACATGTAAACACTGGTGCACCTAATTCAATGAAATATCGTCACCTAATGTTATGATAATATGTCAGTGTTTATTCGAGGCCGAACGCATGAAATCCGCTTTATAATAAAGTCCACGGACTTGTTGTCATATCTGGTCTAGCTTTACCATTATTGATCCCTTTCGTAGGTGCAATGGAACCTCCCGCTATCTTGGATTTTCCCGCCAGAGTGAATGACTTGACCTGAATCTATAAATTGGTTGAATTACACTAAACCTGGAAGAATAAAAAGCAAATGAGTGCCATTACCCATTGCCCGGAAGGCCTTTAATACAGAAATAACGTGATCCAATTTCACTCGTTCATTCTTATGCGACTGGTATACAAAAATCGTTATGATTAACGAGGAGACATCAAATAATAGAGATTTTGACTTCATTGGTGAAACGACGGCAGTTGGTGACATCAAAGTATGTGATGAATGGTCATGAATGCGATGGTGCATTTGTACATGATTCTGCACGAAGTGAAAGAGTCAACTCTTCATCAACAGCTGCGGCAAAGCTGAGTTTAACAGAACATATTTACTTATCCTGCACTGGATGAACCTTACTCCATCAATCGTGAGCGGACGTAATGCAGTCTTGATTATAAAGACGACATCTACGATAGTCCATTACGAGTATAGGATAGATAGCTTCGCCGCTTGTTTTAGCCCAGTGATTACATGGACTGTTCCTGCCTTACACAAGGAAAACAACACGAAATAGACTCCCTTTCCGTTAAATAAACGCTTCTTTTTGATATGATGATGATGATTATCCACAACATTTGTATAGCGCCATATATCTGTTATAGAAACATTCAAAGGCGCAGACTCCTCCAAGAGAGTTAGCAATGGAATGCCTGGTGAATAATATCACATGTACAGGGAAACCAAGGGCTGTGACTCGCAATTCGTAACTTCTAAAGCATATCTGTGTAAAATGATGAAAAGGAAGTAAATAAAAAAGAAGAAAGAAAAGCAAAAGCAAAATTTGTAATCATGTCGCTTTACGGGTTTACGTTCTTTAGCCGTGTGCGACGTCACAAGATACCTTCCGTGATGAACAATGCGCTGCTACGAATTCGGTGGCATTCAATGGTGTGTTATACACTTGGGAGGATTACACAATACCGTTTACAGGTATGGATGTATGTTGTTCGCTTCTTTGATGTGTTTATGATCGCCCATTATATACTCTGCTCCCCATCCATTGATATACTTCACAAAATCTCAAATAAAGCAAACCGACTCGAACCAAAACCCAAAGAGAAATGTGGATCGATTGAAAGCAGCAACATTTGTAGAACATATCAGTAAAAGTTTAAGGAAAATCGGACAATCGATGCAAAAGTAGTGTTTTTTTTTTAATTTTTGTGTTGGAACCGCTAGATGAGGAGACTGCTAGGAATTTTGTGGAAGTCCACAATTTTTTTTTCTTCATGAAAACTACACATTCCATCAACTTGATACTGACATATGTTAAGGGTAGCAATCATTCCCCCTGCTTTCTGAAAGCGGTTAGTCAAGTGCTCTTTCATTATGCTAGAAAAGTGAATTCTTGTGTAATTCCCTTTATATTTTCTTTACAATACTGTCCACACATGACATCATAACCTCTTGTAGTCTCCTCATCCAGCGGTTCTAACACCAGAACTTCAAAAATTAATAACTTTTACAGCGATTGTCCGATTTTCCTCAAACTTTCACTGATGCGTTCTACTAATGTTGCTGCTTTCACTCAATCCACATCGTTCTTTGGGTTTATGTTTCCTTTTAATACCGAACAATGGACATAGGTATAATAGAGCTGCATAATTGTCTCGTTTCCTTTGGCTAGATAGTATGTATTACTTAGGCCTACACAACACATCCATGATGACCACATAATACTCAGGACTCTAAACAGCGTTTGGTAAGTAATTACACTTTAACAACAACCTGGGTTTGGACGCAGCATACACTCTTTGATACTGTTAAGAATCAGTTTGTACTCGAAAGACAGTAATTGTAGATAATATGGGAGCTAAAAGTATATCAAAATTTGCATACAGAAAGCCAAGTCACCATTTGTACATGGTTTTCCTGCCGGAAAGAAAACACAGTCCCACAGTGTGTTCACATAGTCGACTTTATGAACACACTGCGAACACACTGTAGGGTACAGTGTTCAACCTGTATTACACATTGTTTTCTTTCAGGCAGTGGAGGGCCAAGGACTTCAAAGTGAATTCAATTTGTGATATTAATTGATTGCAAGGAGCCTATCTAGCCAATACCACATTGGGGTAAGTGAAACGTACAGATCGTTTGTAAAATTTCCCATGACAAAGTGGTATAATACAATGTCCTAATTCATTTTTTAATCAGATTTTATTTATCTATTCATCTACGTATTCTTCGTTTTATGACTGAAACCAACAGGTGATGATCTTTGTGCACTGTACTGCCTTTCCAGCGGGAATTTCTACAACGATCGACCCGGAGATTTCTGCGACGGCACACTCTGCTGGGACGATCGCTTGGCAGACGTACGAACGAATAAATTATGCGTCAATGGCAGGTGTGAGGTAATGCTAAGATGCTCGTATTGTTATAACACTGATGACTGTTTTGCGGCTTATGATGGTTTTATGAATGACTCCGTTTTCCCTATGACGTGTTACCGTACAAATCTGATTTGATTTGTGTCGAGATTTTGGTTATTGCATATTCATATACATCTTTGTGTACATATCTTTCTTTTCGTTTATCATAATCACGAATACAAGGACTTCGGCTGTGATGGGAGTGGAAACGCATCTCTCGTTTATGACGATTGTCGTGTATGCGGGGGAGATAGTTCTTCATGCAATTGTTTCAATGGTGCCATCACAACTGCACCTGTGGGCGGTGAGTATCATAATTATGAGAAGGGACAATACACAACATTTCCAGATCAATACACACATACGTGCGAGTATCATATTGGATGCCTTTATCGGTGTAGTTAGATTAAAGAAAACCAAAACACAAATATCCGTGTGGATTGAGTGAAAGTAGCAACAGTAGAAGAGCACATCAGTAAAAATTTGATGAAAGAAAGCTCACGTCGTCATAGCACACATTCAACACCTATACACACAGAGAAATTACGGTTCTAATTTGCACCCTAGAGGGTGCATATCGTTGTAACACCAGCGGCTCCATTTAGGGTTCTATTTTGGAGGGTGCTTATTTAGCACCCTATATTTAACACCATATATGGTGCATATTTGCACCCCTCCATTGGGTTCCCTTTTGCACCCAATAGGGTTCATATCGTTGTAACACCAGCGGCTCCATTTAGGGTTCTATTTTGGGGGGTGCTTATTTAGCACCCTATATTTAACACCAGATATGGTGCATATTTGCACCCCTCCATTGGGTTCCCTTTCTGCACCCCATAGGGTGAACAAAAATTCAGGTGCAAATTTGCACCCTTTCTGGTTCATATCGTTGTAACACCAGCGGCTCCATTTAGGGTTCTATTTTGGGGGGTTCTTATTTAGCACCCTATATTCAACACCCTATAAGGTGCAAATATGGACCTCTATACAGGGTTCCCCTTCTGCACCTCATACCTGCACCCATTATGGTTCATACTGCTATTGTTGTAATTTTGCACCCTATGGGGTGATAAAGTCACGGCAATATAGGATGCAATACAATTTGCACACGTCTCTATTTAGGGTTACCTTTCTGCACCCCATATGGTGAAAATTATAACCTTTTTTTAAAACCAAAATAATCATATACTGGATGCATTCACTGACTTCACAAACAATTACCTAAGGTAACACTCCAGACATGAAGCAAAAATAGCATGCACAGATTTACACACAGTTTCTCAGTCAATTAAATCCACAATCTTTCGAAAACTGAAGTCAGAGACTTCAATTCAACAACAAATAGAACATAAACATGATGAATACAGTGCATACTTACATATAGATTATTAACATTTTATTATATGTCTCATGGAAGAGGGACAAGTTAACAGCGATTTTCTTTTTCATGGTTTACTTTAAAATGAACATCAAATATACATTGTATTTCTACAAATTCTCATACGAGATGCATATTTTGTCATAAAAAGGGCAATGTAAATCAAAAATATATGAAATTTGGTCAGTACATTGAATAAGAAGAAAAATATTCGTACTTTCCATCAAATGATTACTTTTTCTTCTTTTAAAGGAAGTTACCACATTGACAAAAAGCAGTAATTCTTTTTATACAAGAAATCCCTGAAGCTTGTGCAGAGTAATAGTAAACTATGTGACAAATATCTTTCACATTGTCCTTTTACTTCTAGAATGGATCATAGATATGTACCTTGAATTTACCGGTACATCTTATGGTAATCAAAAGCACCTTTATGACGCTCTTAGACATTAACAGCGATATGTCAACTCTGATTTCTCGTACACAAGTTATTGCCAAAACAATGAAGGGTATGGCAAAGTTCTGTCATATATATTTGAAACTCACTACTTGTACTGACATATTCCATCCAATTCCAAGCTTGAGAGCTTGCGAATGTGCCCCATTATACAATTAGTATACTTCACATTTTGTTTTTCATATACAATTACACCAATGATAAGGTGAAAAAAGAATCAAAAAATGAAGAATGCACATCTAAATTTGGTTACTTTTTTATGCACACAGCTAAAGATATGTCCCAGTTATAAATCTCGGGCAGAATAGCACATCTGAAAACACTTTTCATTGCGTCAAATTAACATTAACAATTCCACAGAAAATGTTACCTCAGAAAGGGAAAATAAGGTTAACCAATCAGTGGTATGACAAACTGGACATAAAGAGGAAGGAATATGTCTTCAGTGAGACAAGTTTAAAAACAATTTTTTTTTCTGATACATTGTTTTTTTTTTCCAAGTGATGGAAACAAGAAGCACATTGTACTCAGTAGACCATAAATGTAATTACACAATGTATGCAGTTTAGCCCCAACATTCAAAATATTGTAAAGAGCAGTCGATTTTTCGCATTTATAAAGCAGGTATTGGTATTGGCACCATCACAAGCATAATGATCAGGAGCAAAATATATTATTATTACTATTATCATCATTATTATTCCTATTATTATTATCATCATCATTATTATCATTATTACTATTACCATCAATATTTTACAGAGATTTATGATCATGCATGAGAAATACCTCAAGTGTTGATGTTACAGTCTCACAACTCTCCCAATCATATGATTTTAACACTTAATTTTCACCAAACCTTACACAAATATATCGGCACTTTATACAACCTACTTAAAGAAAGCTTGAAATTATAATCAGAGTTAGAGGGCAAGTCCACCTTCATATAGACCTACATGTGGATTGAGTGAATGCGCAGCAATAAGCCAGTCCGGAGATAGCTCATGTGCACATAGGTACAAATGACCTTTCATTTTTCTCAGTTGGTTAGGCACTTCACTCAATGCAAAGTGACATAATGCAGCAGCTTGCCCACCATAGCCATTTATGGAACTCATATCCAAACAAAGAATGAACCTAACCAGTGTAGATGAAGTGACCAGTATGGTTCGTCAATCAACACTTAGGGAATCATCTATTTTATTAAGTGCTGTCTTGAATATGTTAACAAACTTTTTGTGTGTGTTAACATTGCCAAATACCAGGCTTGCTGTCAAGTGGATGTACTGGCAGGCACCATTTACATGTATAAGGATTCCATGAATAATCCTAGCATTACACATGCTTATCTCAGTGAAATTAAAATAACCAACCTGTCTCTCGGTACAAATAACCTTTTTCTGCACATGCTCAAACTGGTACCCCAAACTGGCTTATACTATTAGAACACATCAGAAAAAAATTGAAAAGCTGACATTCAGTTCAAAAGTTAATAATCTTTAAATCATTTGTGCAGTCGCAGCAGAGTGAGAAGAGTTTATGATGTCACATGCGTAGAACAATTCAAGGAAAACCTAAAAAGAATTTCATTTTTTTTTTCTTTTAGGAAAAACATGCACATTTCCTTGACAAGTCACTGACGTATGTAAGGAATTGATAATAGTTTCTGCCTTCTTAAAGAGTGAAGTCCAGTGTTCTTTTATATGCAAAAAAAGTAGATATGATATGTTGAGCTTTCTCAGGTTTTGGAACAAACTCTATTTTTTTAATCCTTATATACATAAAGGGTTTGTAAGAAAATCATGCTTTTGTCAAGTGTCACAAAGCTACTCCACTTATGACATTGCATTGCCAGAGATTGCCCAAAATTGACATAAATTGTGTGGCTGTCTACTACAAAAAACAGCAGGCGACTTATTTTTTTGTGTTCCCTACTTAAACAATCAATTCAAAGTGTGCATGTGTTATTGAAGCACTGAGGCTATCGATGGTGAAGAAATAACTAAAATATGAACAATACAAACTAACCCCATCTAGTATGAAATATAATGGAAAGCATACTTTGAGTATTTCATATCCATTAGCAGATTCATATTTTCATCCATAATCCACCCTCCCCCCCCCCCAAAAAAAAGATAAAAGTGAATAGTAGTCAAGTTCTTTTTAGACTGTGTTTAAATTTGTAATTTGCAAGTTCGTTCTCTTGTATTTTTCTATTATATATTTCTTTAGAGTATTCTTGTTAATATTCAAGGCCAGTGCATTCTAAGAAAGGGAATAACCTGACAACAGTTTAGAAGACAGAATAAATAGTTACTGTTATCTATGAAATTAGACATTTTCACATATATTTTGCCAAAAAATGCTAATCTTCATTTCATGGAGTGGCTTTATTCTCACCCTCGGCTAAAAACAGGGAGGTGATTACTTTCTGGATTAAAATGGAAAGATGTTTCTAGAGCCGTGGTGTTTAGCAATTCTAATGGGGGGGGGGGGGAATTCAATGTGGCCCGTCTCAAATTTTATATGGTTTAAACATACATGACATATAGGAGTCTCAGTATTATGCCTCCGCCCTGAATGGTGCCGGAGGCATATGTTTTCAGGTTGCCTGTCTGTCTCCCGGTCTGTACGGATGTATCTACGGAAAAATTGATGGGCTTTCATCAAACCTTGTTCAGGGATACTACATGATGCTGATGATCTTATTGGCTTTTGCACTATATCTGCTAATAGTCAAAGAAAATTTGAAAATAACTTTTTTGCTACTTCTCTAGTCAGGGAAATCGGTGCACTCGTGTGTACTGGTTGGTTGGCACATTCAGTTGGGTACAGCAAGGTTTCATCCTCTGCTTTCACAGGAAAGCCGACTCCCAACTTCTTGTTCTCGTAGTCAAGGTATATCTGCTCCTCTGCTTCAGCAACATGCAGCATGGTCTTCATAGCTAATCTCATCTTACGCTGTATAAGTCGAAACTCCTCGAGCTCTAGTTTTTGATGCGTTTCTATAGCAGCTGCTTCAGCTGCCAAATAGTATGCCCTTCTGGCCATCACTCTCAGAAGAACTGGCATGGCTTCCACACTGACTCAACGAGGAACCAGTATTGACATCCTGAACATCTTCCATCTCCAGCTCTGGCATCCTATATGGCTCACCAATCTCTCGAGGTTGACCTGCATCACTCATCCTGAAGACCATCATTGAACTTCATGCATAGTGAACTCGATGATAAATAATCAATCAAACACAGGTGCCTTTGGCCCAGTATGAGACCAAGCTAACACCATGCATCAGCATGGATCAGCAAGGTTCAACCTGTAATTGAATAAAACAAAGTTCAACATACAATCAATATTGGAATATCTACCTGCTAAAGTATGGGATCAAGTATTTGTACTTCTGAAGTGATTTACCGTTTACATACCTTGTTTGTGTGACTAATTTTATGTCATGTCTAGCACATGCAACTTCTCCAGTGGATATCATCTAAATTCACATATCGTGTATCATTGCTTATGCTCTGTGATAACAGACATTTTATGTTTATAACACACGTTCTATTTTCATTGATAGACAACAAGGAGTCAAGGCCAACCTAAATTTTCTGACTTCAATCTTCATACATGTCTTAAATTCTCCTAAATGAACCAGGAACACTATTTTTCTTCATTAGGCACATCATACATGCCTACATCGTTCTTTCTGTCAACTTCACAGAAACCAATATCCAACTGAGCCTGAACTCGGCTCAAACGTAATAATTCCCATTAACGAAAATGATGCGACTATATCCGGTCACCTATTTACGTACGTACCTTGGTAACTGCGTCCAGCAGCCCCATACGCATAGCGTAATTACGCTATGCATATGGGGCTGTTGGTCGTAGTTAGTACCTTGGTTGAGGCTTTCCGTATTAACGTGCACTTTCATTGACTTATTCGCTATGCTTTACTGTATGTATGATCGCACTTCTGACATGATAGTACACATGTACCTCGATACAACTCTTTCGCATCAGTTTTCACCACTCAGCATTCTATGAGCATAATTCACACATATCATCGATTACTGTGAAATATTTTCAACGGAATTACAGTACAATTATCTACTCACAACGTTTGGCTCATCAAAAAGATTAATTCATCATCCAAACCTCACGGTCGTCTGTCCATTCCAAACGAGGAACGTCAGTAGTATGCACGTACGTATACCGCGCGACCTACGGCGTGGCGTGCGCATGCGATTTTAGCTTTGCCAACGGTCCACGCGTGCACGCATAATACGTGTACTTGTACTCGTTTGCTTTCTCTCTATGATAACGTCATTGAAATGATATTCTTGATCCCGTTGCGAGAAGAAAAAACAAATGTTTAATTCAAGTAGTATTTTTTTTAGTACAGTATTACTGATGACACTGTCACTCTTTAACAACGTGTAGTTATATTTTCAAATAAAAATGTACGATAATATCCAAAAATAGTGTGGCATTTTAAGCAAACACCATTCAACACCCACATGTCAGCTTTCGGGAAAGACTATGGAATGGTTCCAAATTCGAACCCTTAAGACTTGGCTCCCTTTAGGGTTCGGATTTGCACCTCTACATCCATCCCGAACCCTATAAGGTGCCACCTAGTTAGATTTGCTCGTAGGGTGCAAATAAGAACCCTAATAGAACCCTAATTTCTCTGTGTGTAGAAATTATTCTTAAAAATATGGATACATGTATAAGGAGAAATCAACAAAATCTCATATTTTTCATGAAAAGCACACATTCCACCGACATGTTACTGACATAAGTTGAGGGTGATATTATTCCCCCGCATTCTGAACTCGCAATGGCTATGAAAAAAAGCAGATTTTGCGAAAGGTAATTGATATAATAGGATACTTACAAAGACTAAGCATATACATTTACCACATAAATCAGAAAACTAATCATTTTTTTGTCGATTTCCAGAGAGCGTCATTCTGTCGATACCTGCAGGATCATCAAATGTTTCTGTGACGGGGTACGACAACTCCTATGTTGGTAAGTTTTTATCGTTCTCCTCTTGACTAAAGATTGTTTGCCTATATAGTGAATAAGTGCCAATTGCATTATGAAAACGAATCATTGGACATTCAGCATCACTATCGGCAACCTCTAACTAAATGAAAATGTGTACATTGAAAATACGTCCACCTACATTTTTTTCTCATTTTATTTGTCTTCCGTCTTACACAAAATCAATATAGATTTTACAAAATATTGTTATTAAGTTATTATTAGAAATATATGTATGACGCTATTTCCAGCCATAAAGGGAAATGCGGAATAAATGATAGTTTGGGGGAAATTAGATAAAAAATCATGAAAGTATTCAGAAAAAAAAATGCAAATATTGCCCTTTTTGAAAAATTATGCATTAATATGGGCTCAATGCAGAATTGAACTGACAAGAGCACAAAATGCATCTTATACCACTAGATTATGTATGTTAATGAGAAAATACAACTCTTGTTTAGAAAAAGGAGATATACCTAAATATCCCCAATTGCCCCTTTTCTATGTACATCCAATATATACATCAATTTTTTTTTTCATTTGAACAAATATGTATCGCCGTCTTTCGTAAAGTGATAAATCACATAGTCCCGTAGGTGGAGTTACAAAATGTTTATTACGTGTACATGGCAAATCATTGGAATCCTACAGGGTGAAACATATAAGACGCGATATTTTGTTTTTGGCAGACGAAATGGATATGATTATCCAGGGAGGTGAAAGAAAAACACATCCCTGGGTAATCCAAATTGAATATCCTTTGCTTAAACATCGAGGAAATCGACAGATTTATCAGACTCTTAAAGAATATGATTATATTTCTGAAGATAAATGACGAGTTTGTTCGCAAAAACCGATAAGTCCATATTTGCGATTAAAGGTCAAGAAAAATAAAGAGAATAATAAGAAAATGTTTGCTTCTTTTGACCATAACTCCAAAAATTTACCTTTATATGTAGTGACCAATATATCATTTAAAAGGTATTATTTTGTACTTTATAACAGAGACCGTACTTCAAAATCTTCAAAAATGGACTTATCGGTTTTTGCAAACAAACTCTTCAAATGTCCAATGACCTCGTGCATTCCTGCTTCTTAAATAGACACATTTTGTTTTATCTTGTTGATGATGAAATGGTCATGTTTTATCATGATAGCCTCTTCAGTGATAGTATAATTCTTCAAAAAGACCCTCCTGATATTATCAAACCAGAATTTCCAGGCAACCAGTTTCTCAACCTTAGTGGAGAATGACATCACAGTTAAGCATTGATGGCTAAGGACATAAGGCCTTGCCAGGACTCAAGTTAGTGTTCTTTTCATGACACAATGCATACGTTAAACGAAAACATTACCATAAATATAAGAACCAAGGAGAGCAATATCAACTGCATACACAATGATTTCGATGGTCATTAAAGGTAGGCACGTTATCTTCAGTGTGGACAAAGAAAAAATAGTGCAGTATCAAAAGCACAATGATAGAAGATTCCTCGTTAATTAGATCAATTATACTAGATGACAAAAAGATAAAGATGCGTTGAACAAATTCGAACGACACGGAACATACGAGCCTACGAAGACTGACAAAATTGTATGTTTTTTTTTCAGATTCCGTGCTTGCGATATCTCAGCTGTAATTTTTGTTTTTCGTTTCGACAGGACTTCAATATAATGGTGATTTCATTTTCGGAGTCGATACATCGGGGCTTTTCGTTACAGGACGTGGTACATACGTTGTCGGCAATATGGCAGTACGCTTCAGCAGCACCAATTCTGATTATTTTATACACGTCCTGACTGAGCCTACAACGGACGTTCTCGACATTCTGCTCTACAGGACCTCAAATGTGGATGTTGTGTACAGTTACTGCGAAGTTGCTCCTACTACACTGACACCTACAACAACAGGTACACTCTCGGACTTATCGTTTCACACAGATTTACACAAATCAAGGAGAATATTTCTACTTATGTGACTAATACAATGTACAGAATAATACCTATGATTATTGACGGTCTGTAGAATTATCTTCCATCCCATTATTATTAAACTTGGCGAAAGTGTGTCTTCCATCCATTTCAAAGTGGTTGGAGACAATTTTCATCATACTACTAACAGAAGGATTTGGAAACCGGGCTTGGGTTGATGGCATTTTGGATAATGCTTGATAAAACAGTTATAATATATCCGAACACTTTTTGTGCAATGGGATGTAAATAGCAGATACGGTTACTTATGTAACCGTGTGAGGTTGCGTGAAGAGTGTGTACATCTTAGATATGCCTAATCACACTTTTCCACAAAAAGCGTTATAGAAAAACTGCGCAAAAAATCCCGTTTGTTTTATGGTCCCAAAATTTTTAATCATCATGCAAAAGAAGAATTGCTCTTATTGAAAAATATGGAAAAAACTCAAGATTAGCTTGGTTGACCCGTTAAACATGATTTGAGCCCTTGCATGAAATCGAGGCATGTATTTTTGTTTTTGTTTTCTGATATATGGTCAAAGATTTGATCAATGTTAAATGATGACAACATAATTCAAATACGTCTCTGTCTTCCCCCTGGGTACATTTCTCCTATCACTTACGAAAGTATGGACAATTCTTTTTTGACACAGATTCTACGACAGCGATACGCACAACATCTGAGACAACTGTCTTTACAACAAATCCTTCAACGACAATGGCTACAACAGACAAGGTAACAACATCTCAAACAACTGATTTTACTACAAGCCCTTTCACAACAATGGTCACGACAGAAAAGGCAACAACATCTGAAACAACACCAGAGCCAAGCACTGAAGCTGCAACAACCAGTGTGACAACGATGGTGACAACAGAAGAGCCAACAACATTGCAGACAACCGTCTCTACAACAAACCCTTCAACAACGATGGTGACAACAGAAGAGCCAACAACATTGGAGACAACTATCTCTACAACAAATCTTTTAACAACAGAGGTCACGACAGAAAAGGCAACAACATCTGAAACAACACCAGAGCCAAGCACTGAAGCTGCAACAACCAGTGTGACAACGATAGTGACAACAGAAGAGCCAACAACATTGCAGACAACTGTCTCTACAACAAACCCTTCAACAACGTTGGTGACAACAGAAGAGCCAACAACATTGGAGACAACTATCTCTACAACAAACCCTTTGACAACAATGGTCACGACAGCAAAGGCAACAACATCTGAAACAACACCAGAGCCAAGCACTGAAGCTGCAACAACCAGTAAGACAACGATGGTGACAACAGAAGAGACAACAACATTGCAGACAACTGTCTCTACAACGAACCCTTCCACAACATTGGTCACGACAGAAAAGACAACAACATCTGAAACAACACCAGAGCCAAGCACTGAAGCTGCAACAACCAGTGTGACAACGATTGTGACAACACAAGAGCCAACAATATTGGAGACAACTATCTCTACAACAAACCCTTTGACAACAATGGTCACGACAGAAAAGGCAACAACATCTGAAACAACACCAGAGCCAAGCACTGAAGCTGCAACAACCAGTGTGACAACGATAGTGACAACAGAAGAGCCAACAACATTGCAGACAACTGTCTCTACAACAAACCCTTCAACAACGTTGGTGACAACAGAAGAGCCAACAACATTGGAGACAACTATCTCTACAACAAACCCTTTGACAACAATGGTCACGACAGCAAAGGCAACAACATCTGAAACAACACCAGAGCCAAGCACTGAAGCTGCAACAACCAGTGTGACAACGATGGTTACGACAGAAGAGCCAACAACATTGCAGACATCTGTCTCTACAACAAACCCTTCAACAACGATGGTGACAACAGAAGAGCCAACAACATTGGAGACAACTATCTCTACAACAAATCCTTCAACAATGGCGACGACAGAAAAGGCAACAACATCTGAAACAACACCAGAGCCAAGCACTGAAGCAGCAACAACCAGTGTGACAACGATGGTGACAACAGAAGAGCCAACAACATTGCAGACAACTGTCTCTACAACAAACCCTTCCACAACGATGGTGACAACAGAAGAGCCAACAACATTGGAGACAAGTGTCTCTACAACAAACCCTTTAACAACAATGGTCACGACAGAAAAAGTAACAACATCTCAAACAACACCAGAGCCAAGCACTGAAGCTGCAACAACTAGTGTGACAACGATGGTGACAACAGAAGAGCAAACAACATTGCAGACAACTATCTCTACAACAAACCTTTTAACAACAATGGTCACGACAGAAAAGGCAACAACATCTGAAACAACACCAGAACCAAGCACTGAAGCTGCAACAACCAGTGTGACAACGATAGTGACAACAGAAGAGCCAACAACATTGCAGACAACTGTCTCTACAACATACCCTTCCACAACCATGGTTACGACAGCAAAGGCAACAACATCTGAAACAACACCAGAGCCAAGCACTGAAGCTGCAACAACCAGTGTGACAACGATGTTGACAACGATGGTGACAACAGAAGAGCCAACAACATTGCAGACAACTGTCTCTACAACAAACCCTTCAACAACGATGGTGACAACAGAAGAGCCAACAACATTGGAGACAACTGTCTCTGCAACAAACCCTTCCACAACAATGGCGACGACAGGAAAGGCAACAACATTCAAAACAACTGACTCTTCAACAAAGTCTTCCACAATGATGGTCACGACAGAAAAGGCAACAACATCTCAAACAACACTAGAGCCAAACACTGATTCTACAACAACCTCTATGACAACGATGGTGACAACAGAAGAGCCAACAACATTGGAGACAACTGTCTCTACAACAAAGCCTTCTACCACGATGGTCACGACAGAAAAGGCAACAACAGATAAAACAACACCAGAGCCAAGCACTGATGCTGCAACAACCAGTGTGACAACGATAGTGACAACAGAAGAGCCAACAACATTGCAGACAACTGTCTCTACAACAAACCCTTCAACAACGTTGGTGACAACAGAAGAACCAACAACATTGGAGACAACTATCTCTACAACAAACCCTTTGACAACAATGGTCACGACAGCAAAGGCAACAACATCTGAAACAACACCAGAGCCAAGCACTGAAGCTGCAACAACCAGTAAGACAACGATGGTGACAACAGAAGAGACAACAACATTGCAGACAACTGTCTCTACAACAAACCCTTCCACAACATTGGTCACGACAGCAAAGGCAACAACATCTGAAACAACACCAGAGCCAAGCACTGAAGCTGCAACAACCAGTGTGACAACGATGGTGACAACAGAAGAGCCAACAACATTGCAGATAACTGTCTCTACAACATACCCTTCCACTGCAATGGTCACGACAGCAAAGGCAACAACATCTGAAACAACACCAGAGCCAAGCACTGAAGCTGCAACAACCAGTGTGACAACGATGGTGACAACAGAAGAGCCAACAACATTGCAGACAACTGTCTCTACAACAAACCCTTCAACAACGATGGTGACAACAGAAGAGCCAACAACATTGGAGACAACTGTCTCTGCAACAAACCCTTCCACAACAATGGCGACGACAGGAAAGGCAACAACATTTAAAACAACTGACTCTTCAACAAAGTCTTCCACAATGATGGTCACGACAGAAAAGGCAACAACATCTCAAACAACACTAGAGACAAGCACTGATTCTACAACAACCTCTGTGACAACGATGGTGACAACAGAAGAGCCAACAACATTGGAGACAACTGTCTCTACAACAAAACCATCTACCACGATGGTCACGACAGAAAAGGCAACAACAGATAAAACAACACCAGAGCCAAGCACTAATGCTGCAATTACCAGTATGACAACGATGGTGACAACAGAAGAGCCAACAACATTGGATACAACTGTCTCTACAACAAACCCTTCCACAACGATGGTTATAACAGAAAAGCCAACAACATCTGAAACAACTGACTCAACGAGTCTTTCAACGAGTCTTTCCACAACGATGGACACAGCAGAAAAGGCAACAACAGCAGAAACAACGCCAGAACCAAGCACAGATGCGACAACAAGTATGACAACGATGTTAACAACAGAAAAGCCTACAACATCTAAAACAACTTACTCTACAACAAACCCTTCTACAACGATGGACGCAACAGAGAAGGCGACGACAGATGAAGGCACAACAGAGCCAGATATTGACGGTACAACAGACCGTGTCACAACAATTGTCACATCAGATACTTCTGACCAAACGACACAAGAGCTAGAAGTGATAAGTAAGGAAACGACTATTTTTTTGTTTCTTTTGATCATGATTTGCACTTAATTGACAATAAAAATACCATATGTAACCCTGCATAACAAAATCAACAAAAAGTTGCCAGACATGGATTTTTAGTTAAAGGGGAATTCCAGACGATTTTCATAATTTCACATCATGTAGTACATAAATCGACAACTCAATGTATAGATTTGTGGAATTTATTGTGGTTGTGGAGCAGAGAAGTAGTACTTTGAAGAACCTTCAACAAATTACACTGAACAAGGATGATGACATAGGAGCTTCACATATTTCAGAAATGTAGCAGTGTAATTCCGTGACAATACCGCTTGCTTGCGAGTTTACCTGTGTATAATCTATGCATGCCTTCTTCTTTTGCTCTGGTTCTTTGAGCCCCAACTCACGCATTCTAATGGTGACTCTGCTATGTCATCATCCTTGTTCATTGCAATTTGTTCTAAGTTTTGAAAATATTATCATTCTTCATCCCAATAATCATTAATTCTGAAACTCTGTCCCCTGTATAACTAATTTATAGTTAATCAAGTGTAAAAATCTGAAAATCATCCAGAGGTCTCCTTTAAGGGCAGATTCTGAAAGAGCAGACTCTAAGCTTTAAAATGATGTATAACTCAATTCAAATGGACTTCCCTAACCTACCTAAATACTAGAAAGAAAGCACACACTCTGGAAAAGTGTGAACTCTGAAAAGAGGCTCTGAAGAACAGAGTCTATTCAAACGCCTAATCTTTCACCACTGGGTTTGCGATGAAAGGGACAAAACTAGGGATGTCAACCACCGGAGTGATAACAATGAAGGGATTATCAGATTAAGCCGAAATGAGCCTGATCTATTAAGACATTTGGTTCATGATTAATGCCAACTTTCAAAACTTCCTTTTTAAAGTTATTAGATTGAAAGTGAAGAGTGTACATAGGATCTCAAGAAATGAAAAGGGGCCTCTAATTCAACCTGATCGTATACTCTCCCCAAAAAAGTGGTTGTAGAAAAACTGCAAAAAACACACTTTCCCATTCGTGTTATGATCTCAAACTAAAGAATAATGTTGAAGAAAGGTAGCTCTTTCAGAAAATATGAAAAACTAAAACCGAATTGACCCATTTTACCTGTTCTGAGTTCCTCACCTAAAATCAAAGGGTGCAACTTTTTGTTTGTTTTGCGGTGCACAGTCACATAATATGTGGCAGGAGTTTAAGTAAAAGTATTAGTCTTTTTGGGCAGTATAGACAAAGATACCAGATATGCAGAAACAGGCCATCCAGCTTTTGTCATTCCCCTCGTGGGTACGGTCAAAATCCACTGTCATCCCATTTCAGCATTCCAGATTCGGGAATGTCCTTCGGTAATTCATCATCATAGTTTTAAAACTTAATTGTAGACCTACATACTTTTGTTTAAATTACTATTCAAACTGTATTCAAAGTTTCCAAACATACGAATCACATCATGTGCTTTCAGCTGTTTTCACCTCGGGTCCTAAATGAAAAAATCCGTAAATTTGATTGCATTTTAAACAAAGAGGACTATACTGTAGGCCTAGATGGCATCATGTCGTTCGATATACATGAACTATACTACTATGCGTTAATGGCATTGTCCAAATCCTTTTACCGTCGCTGCTCAAGGTCCCTATTCAAAATCTCGGCTGTGGCATAAGGAAACTAAAGGTACCAAACTTGTATTCTTTCCTCCATCATGTCCTCACAGGTACGGCTTCGACACCACGATCTGCATGTTTATTCATCCCCCGGGACACGTCACCTGGAGCGATAAGGTGTACAACCGCCCAGTTCCGCGATGGACAGAATGCCATTCAGCTTTGCTTCTGCGCGTATGGGTATCAGCCTGCCTCGGTTATTTGCAACGATGGTAATTTCATCGATGGCGATTTTTACGAAGGTAGCGGCTTGCAAATCGACGCAGCACTTGTGTGTGAAGGTAGGCCTGTCACACGGCTATCTCGTTGCTATCGCATTTAGAAGATCACACAACAGCAGTCAAGTCTGCAATTACAAATTCCCTGACAAAAAAAAAATATTTCATGTTGTATATTGTTATATTTTCTTTTTACAAAAATCTGAATTTTAAGGTGAAGGCCTCATTTTATGAACCTTCAAAAATTCCTCTTTTTTTCTTGTTTAACTGTAATGTTATAGTTTACAATACGTTTTGCTAAAATGTAGTAAATAACTGACTGTTTTATGCTCTGACTTCAATTCCACTCGATCTGAAAATACATCGAAGACAAAATCGTGTAAATGAGAAACTCCTCAAAACTACGACAAACATGCCTCCAGAAGGCATCATTAGGAAAAGCTTGACCAACCAAGTAAACAATCAATTATTTCGTAAAATATCAATAATTGTTTTTTGGATATAAACTCCAAATTGTATTGTCCGAGAATGGAAATTCTTTTTGCCCAATTGATCGTGGGCCCGGCAGCCACTGAGCAGCGCCAGATTGACGTTGCTCTAACCTTTTCAACTGTTGAACGGCAAACAAGGTAGCAGCAACTCCCATCTTTTAACGTCTTTTGGTATGACGCGGCCGGGGTTTGAACCCACGACCTCCCGATTGTGAGGGCAGCCGCTCTACTCACTGAGCCAACACATCGGTATAAAGTATACAAAGTCAACGTATCATTCAGAATCATACAGTTTCCCTGTTACTCTCTGAAAAATCGTGTGAAAATACTCACTCTTGAAGGAGTGAATGCAAAAAAGAGTGAATTTAGAGTGAAACTCTTCATTTTCACTCGTTTTAGAGTGACCTTAGCGATCTCTCCAAAACCTTCAAGTGATCCTTGAGGTCACTCAAAAATGAGTGAAAATGAACATTTTCACTCAAGATTCACTCCGATTTCACTCTAGATTCACTCTTTTTTTGTATTCATTCCTACAAAAGTGAATATTTTCACTCGATCTTTTTAAAGAGTACGATTGACATGATTAAGAAGATATTTATGTTGATCCGTGTCTCCCTCTGCTCCAAATAGAAGCAAAATAAACTGTATCCTGAATGAGACAACATTACTTTTATATGTTACACACAGGATCTATCATCATAATTATGCTTAAACGAGTTGGGTTGGACATACCCCTAAACCTGCATTAAGGAGTGAAAAGGCATCTTTTGTTCGGTAGACAATAAACTGAAATCATATAGCATGTAGAACACCTATTTTTAACGTCAAAATAGTGTCCTTGTCCTACACAAAGAAATTTCACTTGTAATGACCATGCCGCAGTATTTACATCAATTCAAATAATTGTCAGGAATCATGTGGATCATTTTTCCCATAACCTTGGATAAAGTAACTACCAACTAGTTTCGTCAAGACGTTTGTACTTTTTTATTTTTCATTGCAGATATCGATGAATGTGAAGGAAACAACACAAGTTGCGCCCCCGATAATGGAATCTGCACAAATCTGCCTGGTAGCTTCATATGTGGATGTGTCAATGGATACGAACTACACGATGATGGAAGGAACTGCACAGGTGACTTTCTGGTTTCTTTTTTATGCTTACTGTCCAGTACATCCACAATTATCGAATTGACGCATTTCAGTGTCTTACTCGGTCACAAATGAGTTAAGTTCTTTCTTCATCTGCACTGCCGTATCTTGCTTGTTGCTCAAATTTAAACGACAAGACTTGATTGCTGTATTTCTACCAAATTTACTAACAAATGGGCTAGGTAGTATCCAAAAATATGCGCAACATAAATTCAATGAGTAAAGGTCTTTTTTAAAGTATTGTTTATGGTCATCAATTCGATACGTTCATAAAAAAACACACTAATAGGGGTTTGTAATGTTAAAAGACATTGGTTTCCTGCCATTTACGATTTAACGAATATGTAAATGTACAATTTGTTTTATTCATACATAACTGACAAAAATCAGTCGAACAGAGCATACAAAATAATTAGTATCCTGACAATAATTGGCCTGTTCAAAACACATTCGTAATAGTTTGTACTTGTTTTCTTTCATTTCGAACGTTTGCACCGGCGATTATTTGAAGACATTGATGAATGCGTCAGAGGTCTGCATAATTGCGACGAAGATGCGACATGCATCAATAATCCCGGCAGCTTTCAATGTTTCTGCAATGACGGTTTTATTGGAGACGGTGTTGATTGCATAGGTACGTGCGTACGTCACTTCATCTTTTCTTCTGTGTTACTTTTGTTTTGTTGTTTTTCTTTCTTTCTTTCTTTCTTTCTTTTTTTTTGGGGGGGGTGGGAGGGGTAAGGCTTTCCTCTAGTGTGCTTTATCCTTATGTAGATAGGTATTAGCAAAGTTGGCTACATGGATAGGCCTACAGGAATGCAAATAAATTAACATTTTTTATATAAACGTATGCCAAAGAGACTTTGTTAATGGAATGTATCATGGTGATTTTTTTCTTTTGATGAAAATCCCTCCTTCGCAGTAACTCACCGCTCAACCCGTTGTCTTTATGATGTAATCTTAGAATTGTTGTCGCGTGATAACAATCTTCAAAAAGAGTCATCTCTTTTATTTTGAATAGTTGTATTGAGTTCAACGAATGGGAAAGATTTCAAAGAACTATTTATTATTGTTGTGTAGCACTAAATTCTTAGACATATTAAGTATACCTTTCCATCCATAAAAGCACGCGAATAGAATTATTCACATTAATCATATCATTGTTTTTCCAGTTCTCATCTGAGCAATGAACGCCGACATGTTTTTGTCGGAACTAAAACGAAATGATTTTAAGTGATGACATGAAATCCCAAAATTAGACGTGACTTTTTTTCCTATAGAAAATTTAACAAAGTTCCAATATCTCACCGTCCGTTCCTATGACCCACTTGCTTTTCATGATGAGTACCAAAAATTAGCAGATATATACTTTTTTTAGTGTACTGCTTACCATGTATTACTGATGTGTCTAAAGTTATCCTATCATTGGTGGTAATGTGTTTGTTTCTTCTGGAAAATTTCAAGTCACTTTGTGAAAGGAATGTGATAGAGCTATAGAAACAAAACTTGAAAGATAAATGGCATCTCTCACTCGATGGAAGAAAAATATCGAATGGGTAAAGTTCGACGAATATTACTTTCAGACATTAGATCGGATGAGAATGATATGAGAAGCAATATGAAATTTGATTTACATCAATTCCATCGTCAACATGAATTCATGTCAAACTGTGGATTATCCCCTAGAAGTCCATTTCGATCTTATGTTTTGTTGAAATATAAGAATAACGAATAAGTGCACACCAAAGTCCATATGGTAACACGACATTTCCTCCTGCGACAATTGCTCCAGCCTTATTTTCTACAAGGACACAGCGTTAGAGTTGGGGTTGCGATATGGTCTCAAGTTTAGTTTGATGTGAGTATTAGGATTAGAGTTAGGATTATCTTTTTGGGTAGAATTTATGTTTGGCTTAGCGTGCAGATATTTCAGCGGAGTAACTGTCGCAGGAGCAAATGTCATGGAACCAACTTACCACAAGCTGGTGTCGATAAAAGTTTGGATGACGGTTTATGATTCCATTCTTTCCAACAGAGAACATCTATCTACCATATGGACCAGACGTCGGTGATGTCAATATTGTACCGCTCCCAGGCACATGTTTCTTCATTTTCTGCAGCTTCACTTATCATACCGTGTACTTGGACACAGGATTACCAATAGGAGATAATGGCCTCTATACCCACATAACTGTACGTGTCACTGCAGTTATCACTCTATGATTATTAATTCACAGCTCAATCTATTTTCTTTAACCCGTCATCTGCTGCAGGGGGACTCTAAAAGATAACTGTTTTACTGGAATATAAGAATGGTGATTGTGATGGGTTAGCAACTCTACTAATCATAAAGATAATCTGTACAGTCAACAGGGAATCTAAATCATTTTATCCAGGGCAATGTTGAGGGTGTATGATATCGATTTTTTTTTTTTCGGGGGGATAGTTTGTTGTTGTTGGGTTTTTTTTTGTGTGTGTGTTTTTGTTTGTTGTTGTTGTTGTTTTTTTTGGGGGGGGGGTTGTCAGAGTTAGGGACATGATCTTGAAACTGAGCAGTATAAATTCTACCTGTCTACAAATTTGCAGTAAACTACATTTAACAAGCCGAAATGCCAATAGAAAGTGCTTGAGTGTGTGTGTTTGCGCGCGCGCGCTAGCGCGTTTGGTGTAGTGTGCATCTGTATGCATTGGAAAGGTTGTTGCTGCCGAGACGTTATGCATTCACACACACACAAAGGAAAACCAGTTTGGTTTTGGTTTTTATTTTGTTCAAAAGTCTTTAACTTTTTTTTTTTTTGCAAATGAAGTATTTTCATCTACTAACCTCTCTTTGTTTTGTTTTCGTCTTTATTTCTGTCGTCACGATTATCACGTTATACTTTTGCAGTTCACGTCAACCGGAGTCATTGAATTCTGGGACGCAAGCCCAAATTACGTATTCCAGTATGTCAATCCTTCACTCTACACCATATACAACGCCTATCAAAATCCGACGGTGTCGGTTTTCGGGGCGCCCGTTGATCTTACCATCGGAAGTCCAAGGATATATTTCCAGGTACTTGATTTTATTTTTTTTTTCAATTTAAGAGTCGCAAGATTATAAGAATCGTAAGATTTGCCCGCATATTACGTTCCTGTCATTGTACATTTGGTTTTGTCGACCACAGGTTAAAGATAGCATCATGTCTAAATATCATGCTGCGGTAATACACGATTTAAGATAGCTGTCGATGCATTTCTGTCTTTCAAGATTGTCACTGCACGCTTCGGATGTTCAAGTGTCGCATTAAACCTTCGTTCCCAAGAACATCTCACGAACCGCAAGAGTGTAGATTATAATCAAATCTCAAATCAACTACAACGCAATCGCCACATTCCATTCTCTCACTATATCTCTCACTCCATTTTGTCCGTCTCTTCCCTTTCTCCTCTTCTTTTGATCTTCCTGTTGTTGGTAGGAGTATGATGGACGAACCTCACCATCATCCAGTTTCTTCACTGTGCGAGATAATGTGGTATCGCAAATTCGCGAAGTGCTTAATCTACCCTCCGCCGATGTCTCGTCTCAAGCATTCTTCGACGGAATCTCTTACCTCCTCGTAATCACGTGGGAGAACGTGCAGCCTCCGGGTTCCGCTGGAGATGAGGTTCGTCTTCAGTTGACACCATTACACCCTGCAAAAAAATAAGCCAGATCACAGTTGGCACTAGTCTCGTGGCCTCTCCAACCACAGACTTTGCAAAACATGGAATAGTCTTCAAGAAGAGCAAATGAAACATGCATGCAGGAAGTGGTAATTTGCATGTCAATGCTGCATGAATGGCTTTTGTTAATGCTGTTAAAAAGACTCATGCACGTTTACCTGTAAATACCAATCTGCCCCTGATTTATCTAAAGGAGACCTCCAGATGATTTTCAGATTTGTACATTTGAATAACTATTAATTAGTCATACTGAAGACAGAGTTTCAGAATTTATGAAAAGTGGGATGAAGAATAAGAATATTTTCAAAATGTAAAACAAATTGCAATGAACAAGGATGATGACATGGCAGAGTCACCATAAGAATGCATGAGTTGGGGCTCAAGGAAGCAGAACAAAAGAAGAAGGCATGCATAGATTATACACAGGTGAACTCGCAAGCAAGTGGTATTGTAACGGAATTACATTGCTACATTTCTGAAATATGTGAACCTCCTATGTCATCATCCTTGTTCAGTGTAATTTGTTGAAGGTTTTTCAAAGTATTGTTTCTCTGATCAAGGACCATAGTAAATTCCACAAATCCATACATGGAGTTTTCGATTTATGTACTACATGATGTGAAATCATGAAAATCGTCAGGAATGTCCCTTTAAAACACGGTTGTCATGAAGCCCCAACTGGGTTTCGACTACGTCATTCCAAATCCATTTCAAGAGAAGGTATGCCGTGACCTTTTTCTGCGCATGCTCAGATTGAAACTGTGAACTGACTTATAATTGTTCCTCCTAAATGACTGCCTCCCGAGTTTGATTTCCTATTATTGCATTAGGTAAAACTTCCGGAGTCAAATCGCAATGTTGACATTTTGCCGTACACGTGCACGTGTAGTGCAATTCTAACCTAGTCGATCGCGACGAAGAAGCTAGCGCTCAGAAATTCCCATCAACAAGAGTATGGAAAAGACAAATGCCGCTAGTAAAACAAAAAACAATCGCAATTATGGTCAAGGTGCGCGGTGCTACCACTTCCGGAAGTTACACCGTGCCTCCACGATGATCCCAACGAAGGCCGTTGTAAATTGGTCGGGGTATCTTCCCACGACCGTCGTGTGGACACAGGGTCGTGGTAAGAGAGTATGAATTTGAATTTTAATTGCTGCGCCATAAAATTTTACTCCGACTAGAAATACGTCTGAACATGGTTAGAGATAGGATAACTGAAAGGAGAAAGGAAAGGATAGGTCTGTCTGCTTTCATTAAAGTTTTACCCATTTTGAAGTTCAACTGTATCTATGATTAGCAAGGCATGACAAAATATTTTCTTACTGAGGTACAGGTGAACAGTCAATACAGTTTGTGGTCGGCTACATGATTAGGTAATAGATTATTATTTATGCGAAAGAATTTCGCGTATATAATCATACGTACTCATACTGTATAATCGACAATGTGAAAACGCTCAAATTTAACAGTGTGTGTGAAGATTATATCACACTGTCTTCAGTGAGTGTGTGTGTGTGTGTGTGTGTGTGTGTGTGTTGTGTTTGCAGAGATTTCACATTGTTGATACACATAGCGTTCACATTGTTTAAAACGCTTCAATTTATCACAGTGCCAAGAAATGTTATACTGTGTTTCAAATTGTGTTGCTTTGTGTTCTTTCCATCAGGGGTATCTCACGCACTTTTTGAGTTTTCATGTATGTTATGTGTTTTAGATGATGCAGAAAAAGTTGCCTTTCTCTGTCGTTGCTTTCTAAGCCACCCTCGGTAGCACAGGATTTGGAAAGTGGAATTGCGCTCACTTGCGATCGTAGGCTATAATTATTAAAGTTATCATTCCGACCATGGAGCCACTAACAGAGTTAGTAGCTCCATGTTCCGACCATCAAAGACAACCTTACAAGTGACCGCACTACAGCAATTCTGTGGCATGTAGTATATAAAGTTTTCTTTTCTTTTCAGACAAGTACGTACCAAGCCATTCTCCTGACTAATGGTGTCCACACTGTAATACTACTGAATTTTCAAGAGGGCAGTATGATGTGGGAACCTAATCCGGAGGAGGACAAGCCGGCTCGGATAGGTTATAGCATCGATGGCAACTGGCGTAATGAGTTTCCAAGTACTGATGACTTGTTCAGGAGCTACCGACCTGACCAGCTTAACGGAACAACCGGTTTACTGGGAAGATACATATACCAACTGGATTCAAATCCTCCGTACTACATCAATCCGAGGGCGTACTGCTTAAATTGGTATAATTCGGAGCCAACACCTTCCCTCGATGGAGTGCAGCCGTGTCCGTGTTCATTGTTGCAAGCCATATTGGACGTCCGGTTCACGGGATGCAACTTTGCGCATGTTTCACAACAGCCGAACGTCCCGCCGGACCTTTTGCCAGGCTTCAACAGACCTTGTATGATATAGATCTCTACCCTTCTCCTTTCCAATTCCTATCTCTTTCTCTGTCTAATATTATGAATATGCCGCCAAGACAATGAATGATATGTAATTTTGTTTCTGTCTCTTATGTCGAGGGTGACGAGTTCAATTAATGGCATTGGGTCCACGTATTATAGTGTGAGTTGAGTTTAGTAAAGCTGAGTGGATAATGTTGTTTCAAATGAACTCCGTTGAGGTGAAGTGAAGTGAAGACAACTCTCCTATCTTTATCGAAACTTATCTCCTATCGAAACGGGGTTTTTTGTCATGAAAACCATGTAGATTTGTCTAGCGTTATTTGCTGTGGATAATAGCCGTAAAGAATTATGTATTTCTGTATTCCTTTACCTGAAAGACACATTCCAGCTTAATGGGTTCGCAAACGCAGCCCTCCAATACGTCGTTTTTAAAATATCGTTTTATTATCAAATACATTACCATCGCAACTCGTATGATCACACTACATGTTATGTGTTTGAGACAATACTATATACCTTAGAATGAAAAGAAAATAAAAGTATCATATGTTTAACTGATAAACGCATGTTTACTTCAGTAAACCAGCAGGCATTGTAGCTAACTACTTTATCACAAAGCTAAAATGATTTCTACCACTAATCTTTTTTTCCCTTTTGTTTCCATGACAGTCTCGTTCTACCTCCCCCTGTTTTTCCCTTTCGCTACGAGATGCGTGCAGCCGGTTTTCCCTCGCATCGGAAGTGGGGCATTCCGATGCACGTATTCACACTGGGGGCTATTCAGGGGATACTTCACCTTCTGGCTGTCCAGTCACTATCAATCGGAAATGCCAAGAAATGGGGTTTGGAGACAAGATCAGAGACTTAGGTGGATTTGTAAGTCCCTCCCCCTCCTCCTCCTCCTCCTCCTCCTCTCTTCCTCTATTCCTCCTTCTCCATCTCTCTTCCCCTCTCTCCCTCTCTCTCTTTCTCCAGAACAACAGGGGATAGAACAAAAGCAAATTATGGAATTCGTTGTTATAGTATAATGTGTTTCTATGAGGTAAGATATACAAGAGTCGAATTTTTTCCGTTCTTTTTTGGTTCATCTATGGCTTGCCATTTGCCGAGAAAGACGCTATTTATTGAGCAAAAGCTAAGTTTATCACGATAACTTTAGTTTCCACTTGAAACTGAGTTTTTTTTTTCATAAACAGAGTTTATCGATAAACTTAGTTCATCGCTTTAAAAAACACAGTTTCTCTCGAAAAGTTTGTCGACTGATAAACTGAGTTTATCGGGGATAAACTTATTCATATTCGGATTATTGGGCAAATGGCCCGCCATATTCGTCTGTGATCACACCTTTTATACTTCAATCACCCTAGAAAGTCCTATAGGAGAGCTATGCTGTAAGATATTACACAGAGAGATGACCTACCTAGCACAATGTTTGATGCGTGTATTAGATAATAATTATTACGGTTTATAAGGCGCCATACTTGGTTCTATTGAAGCCGTACGTCTTTCACATTTTCCTTTTGTACAGACGCCGACGTATTCCCAAGATATTTCTGCTGCAGTCGTTCACGCAGCGCTTCATTCTGCAATCTCTATGAAAGAAAAAGGCCACCGTCTCACTGTCGAAACTACAGACTTCCATTCTTAGGTACGTATTCCCGTGCAACTTTATTCCTTTCCTCTGTGATGCATCATCAGTTTAGACGAACTTCAGCGCTTCATAAGTAGGATCATTCTATGATGTTTTGTTACATGTGTTCATATTTCCTGTACAGAACTTTACCTTTTGGTAATGGCTTACCAAATAACTACAGTACATGACCGAGATTTTTTTTTGGTTTTTTTTTGTTAAGAGAACCAAAATGCAAAGACCGTTATTTTGTATGTTTGCGTTTTCTTTGTTTGTTTGTTTGTTTGTTTGTTTTTTTGAAATACACGTCTGAAATAACGACAGCAATGCTAAGTTAAATTGTGATTATAATAACCTTTTGGATACTGCTTGTATTGATTTCATGATCTTGTTGGTGGTGATTTTTATACGTAATGGAGAAGGCACGAACCTTGGTACTCCTTGATCAAAATGCGGTACCCCGCAAGTGGATTGCGCAGTAGTCGGATCCCGCCTAGATGTAATCATTTTACCATTACACACACACACATATACACACATACACACACACACACACACACACACACACAAGGGTTCTACCCTCCCTGCACACATGCACACACCATAACGTTAGCAAGTGAAACTTTTCGATGTCAGGGTGGATAGGGCATGGGAGGATATGAGATGGTTGGGTTAGATATGATCAGCATCGGAATCAATACCTCGTAAAAGACGGGAGTTTTTATCATGATGGTAGTGATATCAATGCATGCGTTTATATTTTTTTCTCATGTTCAAACTGATCGCCATTTAGACGATGAATGTAAAGAAATAGGTAAAATGTTCACGGAATATCATTTGAATGACTGCTATCTGAAGATATACCTGACGGTACGTCCTCATATACGATAACACAGCTACAACCGCTTTACCAGTCTAATTCAATTCAATTTATTTATTTTCATTCTTCTTTTTCCCACAAAACACAACATAAGATGAATTAGGAATTGCATCATAGACACAACATTTGCCTTTGCAATAGAATAATGACGAGTTCAGAATTATTATTCAGAATTCAGATCAATGACGGCTTGTATTCACACTCTTACACAAACACACACAGTCTTTTAAGACAGCCATAGCCATATTTTCTGTTGAACGTATCGAGTTTTTGTTCAAATTGATGATGAAGGAGTAAAAACGGTAAGCACTGTCATTCTTAAGTATGCAATGGTGACAAATACATTGTCTCGGAAAAGGGGCGTAAGTTCTACACATTGGTATACAAGAAAACTGTCATTGTTTGAATTGATTCCCTTCAGCCTGGTTTTTCGGTGATCCTCACATAAATACACTCGACGGGAAATCATACACCTTCAACGGCCTGGGAGAATATGTCATGCTGGAGTACACCAACGGCGACCCGTTTCAGCTTCAGGCGAGGACCGGGAAAGCGGTTGGAGAAAGAGATAATTCCGGAACAGTCTTCATAGGCTTTGCTGCCACTCAAGGAATTACAACTGTAATTATGAAATCCTAACGTGTCTTTATCATTTGCACCTGTTCCAAGCGACAATGTTCCGTTTCACTTTCTATCTTTAGTCTCAAATCCTTACGAAAATGCATAGTATATCTTGCAGGAAGAAACACGCAAGTTTTGTTATATGCAGTGACAAAGTAGGGTGTTGATGCTTCTATATTTGTTAAATATCATTTGTGGCTAATAAGTACGCATCAACAACAAGAATAGGATTAACGGTATAGGGTAAATTGTTACAATTTTATATTGTTTCTCTCAGTCGTTTTCTTTTCAGAGAGTTAAATCACAAATGATCTATACCAGCGGTTGCCAAAGTTTTTAGCTGTCGTTGACTGATATTGTCATGTCTTTGCGTTCTTCAAGTCATCTTACAGTGTCTTATTCATTTTTTTTTTTTTATGGTCGAACTTTTGACAGCTTCAACTAACCCTCAACGCTAATCGGACGGAGATGCAGGTCAAAGTGAATGATTCAAGCGTGGATCTTGAAACTCTGCGAGAAGGTAAGGCTTCAGACAATAATATTGAAACTTGTTTATACTTAGACGACAGCATTTGACCGCATTAGACAGAAAAAAAAAATCAGTATGAAGTACGCATTATGTAAATGAATGTGTAAAACAGCGTGTTACTTGCTAAGACTGCGAAAACAAATACAATTACTATAGTCAATATCATCATTATCCCCTTCACTATCATCGCAGTTGTTATAGAGATACAACTATTCTTAACCTGAATTTCTAATTTCTTGCCTTTCTCACAGAAGGGTACGATTCGGCTGATGAACTGTTTGCCTTATCAGTCGACAATGATAACACCACCGAAAGTGGGGCGACCAATGGCACGGACATCACGGCTGTCTTCTTGAGTCCAACGCAAATCCTGTCTTCGTTTAAAGTCACATTTCAAAATGGAATACTGGATTTAACAATGTACGGGCCTTCGGAGTATGCAGAGCTTGGTGTTGGACGAGGTTTACTTGGTATGTCGGCATTGACCCTTTTCGTTTACATTTTTCAGGCAAAAACAACCGTTAGGGACGAAACAATGATTTTGACACAATTCCCAAAGGGTTCTGCACTAAATAGATACGCCCTTATATATTTTTTTCCTTATTAGACATGTCGTTCGTTTAAGTCTTAGAGACTAAGCTGTGCAAAATGAAGCTATAGATTTTAATATGCGCCAAGTAAGAAACACATTATAAGTCTGATCAAGACCAGCACTCGACAAGAGTACTTTGATACAAAGATGTATAGGCGGTCTCCTGACTTTCAGTGATTCCAGAGAGTGACTATGACTGAGAATATTAGGGAAAGCAACATTACCTATATTCATCGTGTTCATATTTATCTTTTGCGGACAAGTTACAGATATGTTATAGCACCATAGATTTCTGTATCTGCATATGAAATATATGATATGAAAAAAGATATGAAAATCTGAAGAAAAAAATATGATAATCAACGACAATCTTCGGATGTCGCGAAAAATCGGAGGGAGGTGAGAGGAGCTTACTGAAGGTAATTTTCCAGCAAAGCATGTAATTTGGCCCTATAGCTACTAAGATTTTAGCGGGAAAAATCAACTACACAAAGAAGTAACACTTCATGTGATCAGGACCGGTGCTTCCCTGCATGCGATGGTATGAGAATTGTCAAAGAAGCCAACAGGCATTTTACTGACAAGAACAACGTATTACTGTTTGTCATAGGTTTGTGGAACGGCGATCCATCCGACGACTTTCTACTTAGGAATGGAACCATTCTGCAACCGGAGGAAGGCAAGAACCTTTCAGAGGCGGAAATCTTTGAGTTTGGAAAATCATGTGAGTCGTCACTGCATTGTCTCTTACAACCTTACTCAGCTTGAACTAACTTTTACGCCAAAAAGCTACTTTTGTGGAAGTAGTTAAAAGATCTGGTATCATCGGAACACCGTGGATTCGAGAATCCCCGTAACGAATATTGTATACAGCTCTATCACTATTCTCTAAGTATTAAGCATACATGCAGCAAAAAAAACAACAAAACAAAACAAATCAACCGTTATCGATAAGCGTACGCTTTGAGGCACATATACAAGTGGCTGGCGGACGCCATTCATGGTTTTCGATAGTGGATACGGCCTAGGTAACACAACACAACTTTGCAAAATCTTTCGACATTCACAGTAATCTGAAATTCATCCTTCTATGTTCACTTGCTTCCTTTAAGATTACTTCCATCTTTTTGTTCTAAATTTTGGTTGTTCACTTTTTTCCATTTTGATTCTTGTAGGGACAGTCAGTGCAAATGAATCGTTGTTCGATTACGGAAACAACTCGTGGAATGATTACAACGACCCTGACTTCGTCCCCCTGTTTTTGGACGAACTCCTAGCTGACGCGACAACAGAGGAAAGGAACGCTGCCCTAGAATTGTGTGGAGACGATAGGTCGTGTCTCTTTGATTACTTAGCGGTGGGGCCGGAGCTTGGCGCAAACTCGTTGGATATTGGTGCCAAACGGGAGGCAGACGAGCAAAGTCTTAGTAAGGGACAAAGTAGATTTGTCACTGCTCCCAAAAGCAATGATTTTACGTTGACTTACAAGTCAGACTAACAAAAGACAGCTTCTTTCGATTTCTAATTGAGACGATGATACATTTTTTTTCTTTTTTTAAGAAGTGTTGTTGTGAAATAACTTTGTAAACCTATTTTGGCAAAAATGCACCTTGCATTTACATTGGATTTTCAGGCAACTGAAAAAAGCAGCACCGCCGATTGTCTCATACCCACTTTGTATATATGACAAGTTATACTGTACTTGATAGTGACGACATCCTGAATCAAGTTTGCTTTTCACTATAAGATTTCCCTGTTTTTCCCTACAGCTGAAATGAGATTAAAGACATTATTAAATATAAAATTCACATGAGAAGTTTTCATTGCAGAACGAGTTATCTTTATTCTAATTTAGTTGAGATATTTATGATTGAAGCTGCTAAAAACCAGATTATGAAAGCAAGTAAGGAATTACTAATTTCTAGTTACAATTTCAAAAAATGTTCCCTGTTATGTTAGAAGTGAGGTATTATGAGAAAGTTTATACATAGTGTATTTCGTTCTAAATGATAATGGACTTGATTTTAAAAATGAAGCTTAGCCCTTTTTTGCCATGAAACTCCATACACAGTGTATATATATATATATATATATATATATATATATATATATATATTTATATATATATCACTACTTTCATCTTCATTATTTTGTTCATCGAATCAGATAACTTTCCCCCGGAAATCACGGACATCCAAGAGCTCAGCGCTACGGGGGCATTGATGGCCAATAATACGCTTCACGTTGTAGTAGGAGAAACCTACGTCCTTCTGATCACAGCTTTTGATCCAAACAATGACACCATCACGTTTTCACTGAACGGCACTGCTCCGCAGAATTCGTCCATTGATGATGGTCAGGTTCTCATAATGAATACTTTTTTTCGTCAACATAGTTTATTTTGAATTGTTGTACATAGTTTCCTAGAATTGTTTTAACTTGATTTTACTTCCGTATAAGATGAGATATAATTAGATCATTTTTGTTGTCCACTCGCTGCTCTGTTGAGAAAATTATGATTGCATTATCTTAGTGCATCATTATGGGATAACTTTTTTTTTTGCCTTGTCAAACATTCAACCAGCACAGCTGAAAAATGAGGAACAAATAAAGAGCACTACATACAGCTGAAGTTATGCGTTTTTGCTGCTTTATCCTTCATTTTTTGGAAATGTATCATCGAAGCGCAGCGTCAGAGTAGAGATGGATTATTACAATTGAAATCAAACCGTCTTGCGGACACTTTTGGAGAAATCTGTGGAAAAATTTTCAAACCAAAAAGTAAGAAGATACGTTGTTTATTCATATAAATGGCAAAAGAAAAATATTGTAACTTAATATTCTCATTTACTGAAAATCTAAGCGCTTGGTACGGTGTGGGAGGGAGTGTTCCCAACTTACACGAGGAATTAAGCATTAAGTGATATTTTTGCATTTGCAAGAATTCAAATTCTTCAATCTGGGGTACACCTTGGTTAGAATATTTCCGAATAAAAAAGTAAAATGACCAAATTTCTGATACCTTCGTATTCATAGTTGTGTGTGTGTGTATGTGTGTGTTTGTGTGCGTTACAGCTTATTGCGCTTGCAGAATATCAAATGCCTCTATATCGCCAATTTTGTAAAGTAATCCTTTTCTTTCCTCATATTTCCGAGGATTGAAGTTGCTGTTTATTCTGCTAATCGGCCAATTTTTATAATTGTCTCGTCCACCGGAGGTGAAGGCGAGACTAAGGGATCCAAATGGCGTCCGTCCGTCGTCCGTCCGTCGTCCGTCCGTCGTCCGTCCGTCGTCCGTCCGTTGTCCGTCACAAACGTTAAAGTTTACCTGCAAGACTCTCTTATGATGCATAACTTGGCAACTATTACAGCAAAGGCAGCCACACTTGGGTGATAGAAGCACTAGGAGTATTTTCATGTTATGGTCTTGTCGGAGGTCATGTGATGATGTCGAAGGTCATTTGAGGTCATATATTAAAGAGTATGTGCAAGACTCTCTTTTCTATGTTAAAGTTTACCTGCAAGACTCTCTTTTGACAAATAACTTCACAGAGCTACCAAGTCTCACGCATTCTGCGTGAGACTCAAGCATTTAGGGGCCATCTCACGATCTCACGCATGGCACCCATTTTTCTCACTCATCGGGAGAAGTCTGCAACTTGGGCCTATAATAATGAGCATAGCTCAAAAGATTAAAGTGATAGTTACAAATGAAGGTAAATTCCCTTTTGTCTTTCAAAATAAGTAAAAAAAAAAGTCACTTAAGTATGCACCTGATCGCACCATGAAGAGCTAAAAATTGAAAAAGCTCCCTACAGTGGAAGGCCACAGGGAAACCCCCCTCCCACACCATCGCTCGCGCGCTCATTAGCATGTCGAGATGCCGAATCATGAAAATCTCACTCATAAAATTGTTTTGAACTTGGCATCTCTGACTTCACATAAATTGCTTGGATTACAACCTAACTTGGGTCATAGATGCACTGGGGGTACCTTCATGTTATGGTGCCGTTGGAGGTCACAGGATAAGGTCAAAGGTTATTTGAGGTCGTACGTTAAAGTTTACTTGCAAGCCTCTCTTATCGCACGTAACTCGACACATGTTGCTACAATGGCAATCAAACTTGGGTGATGGATGCACTGGGGGTACCTTCATGTTATGGTGCCGTAAGAGGTCACATGATAAGGACAAAGGTTATTTGAGGTCATACGTTAAAGTTTACTTGCAAGACTCTCTTATCACATGTAACTCAGCACATGTTGCTACAATGGCAATCAAACTTGGGTGATGGTAGCTGTCTCTTGGGAAGTTGAAGGTTACCACAAGGTCAAAGGTCACAGACAGGGGTCAACGAACTTTTAGGGCCCAATGTTAAGTTTTTAGGGCGCATTTCGTTTATGGCTCATAACATTTGATCCCTTTGTCCGTTTGTGACCAAACTTGGATGGAAGATGTCCCTTGGGGAGGTGAAGGTCGTCACAAGATCAAAGGTCACAGACAGAGGTCAACAAACTTTAGGGGCCCAATGTTATGTTTTTAGGGCGTGTTTTGATTGTGGCTCATAGCTTTTGATCCCTATGTCCGTTTGTGACCAAACTTGGATGGTAGATGTCCCTTGGGGAGTTAAAGGTCATCACAAGGTCAAAGATCACAGAAAGGGGTCAACAAATTTTTAGGGCCCAATGTTAAGTTTTTATGGCGCGTTTCGATTGTGGTTCATTACTTTTGATCCCTTTGTCCGTTTGTGACCAAATTTGGATGGTAAATGTCCCTTGGGGTGTTGAAGGTCACCACAAGGTCAAAGGTCATAAGCAGGTCAATTAACTTCTGGGAGTTACAAAAATGTTAATTCCTTGTACGCGAATGGGCGAGACACAATTTGGCACTTGTCTTGTTTAATTTTCCGATTTCATACAGATTCGATTACTTTAAGCAGCTCTACCCAGTCTGTCCAATACCAGCTAAGCAATAAACTATGCTCTTTTATACAATGTGATGAAAAGATCTTACAAAAAAAAATATGTAATTTTTTGACTGATGTATTCTATATGTCAATCCCGTATGATCACCCAGATGGTCGCCTTGTCTGGACTCCAGCAAACACGGACAGGATTACTTTGGACGTGGTGGCCAGTGACGGATTGGTCCAATCCTCAGTCTCAATCCTTGTCAAGGTCTGCCTGTGTGAAAACGATGGCATTTGTGACTTTGAAACCGAAGCCGAGGGGGAAGATCTCATCGAGAACAGATTTGCCGTGAGTAAATCTACTAAAGCAGCGAAACTGACGAACGAAGTCGTTGCTCACAAGCCCAAGCATTGCCTGTTTTGATAGGTAGAAACTGTTTTTGGTCTCAGTCCACAAAGATAACATTAGAATTAACACGTGACATTCTGACTTCTTGTTCTAGGTGGTCACGTGCAACTGCACGGCCGGCTGGTCTGGAGACCACTGTCAGCTCGATATAGACTCGTGTGCAGGAGACCCGTGCTTCGAAGGCGTGATCTGTATCGACCAAAGCCCCCCAAGCACTGAGCCCAGTTGTGGGAACTGTCCGCCCAATCTAATCGGTGATGGATTCAACTGCTACGGTAATACCCCGAATGGTTTACGAAATACATACAAATGATTTTATACGAAGAGAATGCAGAATACACAGACATGCGTTTTGTTTTGTTTTGTTTTGTTTTGTTTTTGTCCATACGTTTTGGTTGGATGTCTGTACGACTGCTCTTCTGCATAAAGATGGCCCTCGGAGGCGAATCGAGTTTAAAACGCCTTCAGTATCTATGGAGTCTCCTTTTCTTCATGTGAACCTGAAGAGGAGATAATCCGAACAATTTTGAAATGTATGATGTTGTCACTTTTATGATAGCGACGTACATAATGATAACAGTTTTGCTAACTACTGAGGACATGTAATATCAAGTTCTGATGACGTATTCTCTATGTTTGGTTGTTTCCAACAGACCTGAATGAATGCTCCAATCAAACACTCAATGACTGCGAACAGATATGCGAGAATACTTTGGGTTCGTATCAGTGTCTGTGTTATGACGGGTATACATTGAATCTGGATAGACGGACGTGCAGAGGTATGTACCTTAGGAAACAATGACATTTATACCGTCTCTCACTTTCTAAATTTCAATCACTTCTGATAATGTCACTATATTTGTTACAAATCATGCTCATTGTAAGTCCTTGACTACTTCTTTGGTTGAAATGAATTAAAGTTCCCTGTTTGTTGCTTTTTTTTTTCATTCCCTCTGAAGATTTCAAAATGTTAAAACGCATTAAAAATAGTCAAATGCAGCGCCAGGTACAAGTTTAGTTGACGCAAAGTGTCACATTACTCTGAAAAGTAAACACAAAGATGATTAATGTACATAAAACAGATATCGTATCAAAATTCATCTTGCAGTGATTGGTTGAAAAGGTTTCACGTGACCATCTGTATTTTCAACTGCGCCCCTCGGTGAATAGTGTTATTTGGAGTCACATCTGCCCATAATTTTAACCAGGAACTTTCTAAGACAAAATATATTTGTATGATATTGTAGGCCTATAATAATGAAGTATGAAAGAAAATATTTGATCTGTTTTCTTTTCTAGTCATATTCATAATAATTATAGGACGTGGGAACACAATCGTATGTGTACTGTGATGGATGCACCACATTTCTTGGACGGATTTTGAAGAATTCGCTTACCGACAAGAGTATAATAATTATTTGTTGTCATTATGTGCCGACAGATATCGATGAATGTGTATTGGATATGAATAACTGTGGAAACAACAGTGTGTGTGTTAATACACCCGGGTCCTTCAACTGCTCTTGCATTCCTGGATACCAGGGAATCGGAGGAAACGAGGCTTCTTGTGAAGGTAACATACTATAGTATTTGCTATTTTAGAACGGATGAACTCAGGGCTGTGTTCTATGTATGCCGAAGTGCATGTGAATGCTGAAACCAACGAATCATGGTATCGATGTAATACAGTTTCATGCTAATCTTTTTTTACACAGAAAGTTCAAGAATCAATATGACCCCCTGTATAACGTCATGACATAGATTTTTTATAATCTTAACTAAATAAGTTTGATACTTACGATTTTATATTTTCTCGAGATGAAAAGCAGAGTCTTAATAGTTCAAACACTAACACAAAATCTAACTTTTGTCGAGTTGAATTGACATGTATTTCACACATGGTTTTAAGGATATTTATGCATTTTGATTACACTTAATGTTCGATTATGTTATTGTAAATTTCATATTATATTGCCATTCTGTCCTCAACACAAACTTGATACATATTATAATCATACCTAGGGAATATATAAAAATAGGTAGATATGTACCATGGAGAAAAGATGTATACGTCAGTGTGTCTATATTATTTTTATAAGTACACACCTATACATGCTATATGTGCAATTTGTTAATGTGTTGTCGGATTTTTTTTTACATTTTCATTCCTCAATTTTCTCAAACCTAAATCAATTCCTTTTCTTGGTTTGAACTTATATGTCACAGGTGTCATAAACTTAGAAATTACCAAAATAGCAACAGAAAAGAGAAATCCTAAATCTTATTTTTCGCACGTTTCTTTATTTTCACCACAATTTTAGATGATCAATATCTACTATAATTTGTGTTTACCTTACTTGGTTTTTCTGTTTCTTTCCTTAGACATCAATGAATGCATGAATGTCCAACATTGTAACCAGTATGCTGTATGCAACAATACTATCGGTTCTTTCACGTGCACGTGTATGGCGGGTTTCGTGGGCGATGGACTTCTGAACTGTGCAGGTTGGATCCTCGAATGTGTCGTCATGTTATTGCTGGCAGTATTCATTCTGCGTTTTAACCTATAGTATTGATGATATTGATAGCTATCCAGCAGATGAGAGTGCTGTAAAGAAGACTCAGCAAGCCCTATAATATTATCGATGCACTTTATAAAGCGGGCTCCTTTGCTAGTGAAATGTTTTTTTTTTCAATTCAATTCAAAATTTATTTCATTTTTCGACAAAACATATGTTTCACTTCCTTTGATAACAGAGATAAAAGTAAATAGAACATAGTGAAATTAAAAGACTGTACAACAGTTGAGGACCTATAGTAATTATGCATTGTATAGTAACAGAGAAACAATAGTGATCGAAGTGAAGTACATGTATACCGTTGCTTAAAATGCGAAAAATGGAGGGACCCACTAAAGACAGAACTTGTAGTATGTGGACCCCTCTGGAAAAGAACATCAATGGAAAGATAATTTGAAGCATCGTAAATACAAGAAAAAAAACAAAGAAGAGGAAGAAGTCTGGAAGCCCACTGAAAATTAGATGAACAGATAAATACACTTTCATAAATGCGAAACTGAAAAACAGAAGACAAAATAGCAGACAAGAACGCACAACGGAGACAGCGATCTTCGGCAGTAGCATGCCAAGAGAAACAGAAGATAGTTTTGGGGAAAAAGTAATACTTTAACGCCTTAAAAAAGAAAAGGAAATAGAGGGACGTATAAACAGGAGTAACATACGGAAATTCAAATCCTAGACACTTTGGGCAAAATGGCTAAGATGACAACAAATGTTGTTGATATCATTGACAACGACATGACACTTTTATGATAATACTAATGGTAAAAGTTGATAATGATTAGATGCATCAGTGCTGAATCATTTTTCCTCAGTAGCAGTAGAACGGCCTGGTAGGGTGATAGTGGTGATACATGCAGTAATCATAATGATAGGATGCCTAGCAGGAAACCCAGCACTGTCAGGAACGCTTATACTCATTTTTATGTCAAGGTCTATGTACGGTATACTTGGCTATTTTTTTACGACTGTATTTATAGCTCCAGTCAGCACAATGGTATGTAAAAATACATGCAAGCAATATTGATTTTGCACTCTCTTGAAGACGAAGATGAATGTCGCGACCCGGAAGTGAGCGAGTGTCACGAGCAAGCCACGTGTACGAACAGGTTCGGGTTCTACACTTGCGCTTGCGACGACGGCTGGATCGGGGACGGGTTCGAATGCAGCAACGTCGATGAGTGCGAGAATGCCACCGACGTGTGCAGTCCAGTCGCCACTTGCAGGGATACTCTCGGGAGCTTTAGGTGTGACTGCAATCAGGGTTACACTGGAAATGGCGTTATGTGCTTCGGTAAGTTGAAATCAGAAAACTGCGTTATCATTTTGTTGTTGTTGTTGTTGTTGTTGTTCATTGAATGCAATTGATGTTTAGCTATTGGATGGATAGAATGGTGCGCGACACTATGGTACCAACCGTCCGCTATAATAATGCAACACGAGTATTTGTGTTCTTAAACCAAAAGCAAGAGAGTACTACGCAGAGGGGGGTTAGGTGTGAATTTTCTTCATTTTGTCTCCTTCTACAAATGAAACTTGATAAGATCGCAACTACTGATCTATAGTTTAACAAACATGTCAGAATAAAAGGAACCAAGAGACTGGAACCTGCCATCTATTCCGGGCAGCGACACTACCACCAGGCTCTCTCTGATTTGCCGGCAGTGACATGATGAGCCTTCATTAACGCCTTGTCCACCTTGGACTATTAGTCGGAATTTCGGAGCATGGGTATTTGTTCCAAGTTCAACATGTCACTGCCAGCGACCATGGATAGCCTGATGGTAGTGTCGCTACCCGGAAAGCAGACGTGGATGACAGGTTTGAGCCAATTGGTTCCTTTTTCCCAATATGTTTGTTTCTTTCACCATTTATTTTATGTTCTTTCTTTCCGTTGGAGGTCCTATACACATTAGCATCAATTACAATGTCTGTGAGACTGACATAATGGAGATCAATTTCTCTCGATTTTTTTTTTTTTGGGGGGGGGGTTGCTTTTTCTCAATTAATGTTCATTCAAATCTAATCTAATGTTTGGCTTGTTTTGTTTTATCTTTTTCCTCTTGTTTATGTAACCTAGACATTGACGAGTGCGCAAGTGACACCACGAACAATTGTACTTTCGGGTCAAGCTGTCTGAACACGGATGGAGCTTTTGAATGCCCGTGTCTCCCCGGGTTTAGGAGGACCCCCGATGGTCTATGCGAAGGTGATGTGCATATTGAAAGGAATTAGACTTCGGGGAAATCTTGATTCAAAGATGAACGTGACATCCGATAGAGTAACTCATGATCGAAAATATTGCCGTGTAGACTCGAATCTGCCTCCAGTTGATCATGCAATTGTCCTCGGACGTCGTAGCCCTATTTCAGAAAGAAGAAACATTTATAATATTCTTTCAGTCCGCATAAGTTAGATCAGTTTCAATCGACTTGACTGGCTGGCATTTGCTGGCATGCATCAGCATCAAAACTTTAATCATATGAAACAAGAGTGTGCGCATGCGCAATGCATCATAGATAATGTTTGTAGCATGTATGTGTCTATTTATATCTCGGTATTTTTGTTCGGGTGGCGCTAAAAAGGGCCTACCCAGTCTCGACGCTTCGGTTAGGATGTTCTTACCGTTTTCAAGAGAATGAGTAATTCAAGGAAAATTCCAGTTTATATAGGCCTATACCCACAGGAAGGATATATTATACTTGTATATAAATAGATGTATATAATATGTAAAATGTGTGTATATGTCTATCTATTATTGTGTGTATAATATATATATATATATATACATATATATATATATATATATATATATATATATATATGTAGTATAGATAAGCCGTGGATATTCCTCGTGCTTTCTTGAAGTGTGAGTTACCTCTTGCAGATACTGATTTATTGTACCATCCTATGTATTCCATTATTAAGATCTCTCACTTCTTTCTGATCTTTATATGGTTATGAATGTGGAAACGTGGCTTCACACGTTAAAGAGAGCACTTTCGTAATCAGTAAGACAGTCCGGATTTTGCCGTCACACATCCTGATGGTTTATCCATGGAGTTACGGCTCAGTGGTTTATCTTCGACTCGATACCCTTTAAAGCATTGTCGTCGTATTTAAGGACCAAGGGAGTAATTCTACATGTATATCTGCAGAACACTATACTAGATAGATGTATTGTTAAATGCACTGAACTGACAGAAAACTTCGTTTTGCTTTACAGATATTGATGAATGCAACCTCGGTAACTGCTCCGTCAACGCGATTTGTACAAACCTGAACGGTTCTTTTAGCTGCGAGTGTCAGTCATCCTACCAGGGCGATGGAATACTTTGCACAGGTAAGTTTAACTGTCAAAATTCAGAGAGAAAGAGGGCGCTTTTCTCCTCAAAATGAGATGTCAGTGCGACAGCAATGAAGATTTATTTGTTTGTTTGTTTTTTTGGTGTGTGTTTTTTTTTTGGCAAATCCTCAAATACTTTCAATAACAGATATTTTGTCTCTTCTTTTCTCAACACTTACTAACTGCCAAATTTTATCGTAAACATGTTGCATTTTCTTTATTTAGGTGAATATTTTATTCACGTTCCTCTATTTCAGTTCAGTTCATTTTATTTTTCTCCATCGCAACATAAGCAATAACATATATGCAGTGTCACAGTGTACATGAAAGTAAAGAATTTCAGCATAAGTAATCAATACAAAAGGAGGTACATTATATTTTTGAAGGGGATCACACGAACAAACATTATAGTGGCAGATTAATCAGAAGACGGAGATGGGGGACCCACTGAAGAACGGTCAGATTTCCCATTAAACAGTGACGACTGAATCGTAACTATTTAGGAACAAACAGAGACTTAAATGACTGAGTGTGAAAACAAGATAAACATTTGAATGGAAATATCGAAAGAAGGACATCAATATAGAAGCCACACCCGTAGGGAATTCTTTGTGATTAATCTCAAGATTTGGAAAAACATCAGTATTGCAGAAACAAAAGTGAGTATAATCATAAACGCATCCGTGTACACTACTCATATAAATATTTTGACGTCGAAAAGCTTGTCTTATGCACAAGCTGAATATTGTTGCATGACATAACGCAAGAGTAATGGAAACGAATGGAAACGTTGGTAAATATGTTCTGCCCGTTTGTTTGTTTGTTCTCAATCTAGACGTTGATGAGTGTTCCTTGCAACTGCACGACTGCTCTCAGATCTGTGTCAACGAAGAAATGGGATTCTCCTGTGACTGTGAAAAGGGTTTCATCCTGGATGACGATAACAAAACATGCAACGGTATTATAATCTTTATCACACTCATTTCAAACAAAGACAAACAAAGACAATGGATTTGTATTCATGAAATACTTCCGTCGATTTTTTTTTTATTGCTTCTGATTAACAAATTACCCTACACCGACGATCAGTGCCTATTTACGTCGAAGTGGGGCAATTCTTTAATCAGTTGCAACAAAGACAATGCATGATGTATTTATTTTGTTTCCCGAAAATGCAATGAGCATACCGTTAGTTACACGTTCCGGAGTTGTTAATATAATAAGATGCACCTTAATTGCAGAACTTCCAGGTGAACGGACGAAAGAGATAAATTACGAATCAGAACAAACGTCAGAGTATTTATTTGTTTATTTGTTTGTTGTCTCCCATTGTCTGTCTTTTCAACGAACATGTCAGTGTTACAAAATTCGACTTGCACAAACAATGGAACTTGTGGAGCGAATGCCGTCTGTGTAAGTGTCAATGGCGAAGAAAGATGCAGTTGTAATCGCCAGGGATTCCAGCCATCATCAAATACAACTTGCGAAGGTATGTCTAAAATTGCCTTGTCATTTGCTTAGCATGCATAATCAAGTCTTATAGCAGTATGAATGTACTGCTTAGATAGTAACGACTGTTTCGTTGATAACCATTTAAAGAGAAATACAAACGTTCAGCACTTTTTTTTTTCTCGAATATACCGAACGACACCATATCAAAATTAGTGTGCAAGTCCATCTAAAACACACACTCACACACTCACAAAACACGTTTTGCTGCTAATATTTGGAAAACGAATTAATGATTTAACTATGATCTATATGAAACGAAAATATACGGAAGCCATGAAGTGGGGGAGTCCAGTCATTTCTATTTCTTTTTCGAGTGTGTGTCTATCTGTCTGTCTGTTTGTGTTCGACTAGATATCAACGAGTGTGAAGGAGAGAATCTGTGCGAGACGTATTGCAACAACACTGAAGGTGGCTTCACGTGCTCATGCGCGGAAGGATACGACCTGGAGACGAATGACAGAAATTGCACAGGTAAAACCATACTCTCCAAAATGCAACAACCTGTAGGTAATAATGATTGTTGTAACAAGATAATTTCTCAGTTGATTTTCCCTTAAGTGCTATTCAATATCATAATGTAAAACATTTCCTTTGATAATTTATATTTTTAAGACATTGACGAATGCCTTGACTCTAACGCGTGTCCACCAAATGCTGACTGTGTTAACTCTGATGGAAGTTTTACGTGTCTGTGTCAACGAGGTTACCTGGCATCCGGCAATCAGAATGAATCATGTACAAGTAAGAATTGGTGTCATTTTTATCCTCCTATGGTTATTTCATGCCGTCGTTTTGTCTCTTACGAAGTCCGTCCGTCCCCAGACCCTATAACAAAACACCAGATTAAAAAACAAAACAAAACAAACAAACGGTTCTTTGGATATTCCTCTAACCTGTGTTTTAACACTATACATTGGATAGCAGATACCGATCGTGCTGATGTTCCTATTAAAATTTCCTCTAGGTGAAATTAATGTTTGCGGTAAATGACCTAAGGCTTTGTTTACTACGCCGTTTCCTAGCCGAACTTTAGTCATAATGTCTACAAAGAATTTATTTCCTTTTTTGACTTTAAGATATAAAATACCTGAGAAAGTTCAATTGTCACTGACCTTGACCCAGAATGTCAAGTTGGTTTTTACAACTTCTCCAAGCAATGTCAAGTGGCAGTAGATAGTTGGTATAGAAATTTGAACACCATTACATACCTTGTTAAAAAACCAAAAGTCAGTTTATCAGTGTAAAATTAACTTCAGGTCGTGTAGAATATAAAAGATACCAGTAGATCTTTGTTCGCGCAGCTGAATCACACCCATTTTAATTTTTCAGATATCAACGAGTGTGATGAAAGTGACCGCTGTGGGGTAAACGCTCAGTGCAATGACACCGACGGGTCGTATTTCTGTATGTGCCTCGATGGCTACGTGGGCGACGGCATGACTTGCGTTGGTGAGTACAGAAACTCTGTCCTATATACAGCCATCCGGGAAGTCATATTTAAAATAACAGAAATAATTGTGGTTATTCGATGCGCTTTCCTTAGTTATAAATTCAAACTTGACTGGTACTACAAGGGCCGTGTGGTCTTTGACACATTAATTTTTTTTTTTACATCGTATAGGACTGTTATTATAAGAAAGAAATGAAAGGTATATTCATGTGGACCACGTCATAACTGCGTGATATATCAAATTATTGTCTTGACTGTCGTTGCAATATTACACTTGACAATCCGGCTGAAGTTATGATTTGCCCTCGAGAGAATCATTTTCCCCAAACAGTGAGCGCTTCGGGAAAATAAGATATCTCTTGGGGGAAATATAACCCCCGTGGGAATGTCAAGTGTTATATATCACCTCTTAAAGGCAAAACATAGTTCTGGTACGCCTGCAGAATTGTCAAATTTCGCTCAAAAATGTACACGTATGCCTACGAAATGTGTGGAATGACGCTGTAATAACAAAATATTTGTTGGGTAACGACGAAAATGCGAAATATTAACCGAAAATGTTCGCATCTCAGAACTTACCCGATTGGGGTCAGGCTAACTCGGACTCGGGGACAACTCGACCAACAACAGTTTGATATTCCCCCAATACATTGTAAATTTTATTTCGCTATTACAGACAGAGATGAGTGCTCGGAGGGAGTGTGCGACGCCAACGCCGACTGCGAAAACACGGAAGGCTCTTTTACGTGCACCTGTCGCAGCGGATATACTGGTAGCGGCTTTGACTGTACAGGTATATTGCCTTCGCTCGTTGCTGGTAGTAACTGGATTCATGTCCCTTTGCAATAATTGGAAACCTCTAAGCTCCTTGTAAATTCAAAAACTATATAACAAACCATCGTTTTTAATAAGTGCATAATCACTACACCTACAATAGAGGTATGTCAAAGAAAACAATGAGAAGAAACCTGAACTTTTTTTTTAATTCCGCTGAAATATTCTTCGTGTACCACTGTGATATGACAGAACATGTATATCCCCATATAAGAATAAGAGCGGCACAAAACTTTGTAGAGTTTGATAACTTTTGAAAGCATTGTCTAATTTTCCTCACACTTTCGCAGTGTGTAAAACCCGCCCTTTGCTGACGCATGGTATTAAGCGCTGAAATGCAAAGAAAAAACAGCAAATAATTGACCAGCTTTCCCGCTAGACACAAAAAAAAAAATCACAAATTTGCACACACACACACACACACATACAATCTGAAAATGTATGCAATTATGCAAATTTTATAAGATGATAGTGTCATTGCGTCACTAGTCTTCAAAAGAATTCACGTTATAAAAAAAAACTAAAAAAAGAAGAAATTGCGTTATATTTTTCTAATTATTTTGAGTTTGCACTGATACAGCAAGAACGTCTCTTTTGTGGGAATGAGCTGTTAGCATTTTTTTTAATCAGTAGTTGAAATCGACGAGCCTTCTGCGTTTTTTTTTTTCATCCAATTTTCATCGACGTGTTTGTGTTCACAAATGGCTCATTTAAATTACCCTGAACACAAAATGGAGTAGGCTTTTATTTATATAATATCGTCAAAGTGATAGTTGGGTAACGTGTTTGAATATTTTTAACATAGTGTTTCTGTTTGTATTCCTCTCTCTCTCTCTCTCTCTCTCTCTCTCACTGTCTCTCCTCTCCATACCCCTCCCCCCCCCCCGTCTCCCCATAGATATCAATGAATGCAGTGAACAGTCATCTTGTGTCGCTAATGCAACGTGCAGAAACACTAATGGCTCGTTCGTCTGCACATGCGCAGACGGATTTAGGGGAAATGCTTACGTGGAATGTGACGACATTAACGAGTGCACAGAACAGCCCGATGTCTGTCACGGACAGGCGACCTGTACGAATCTTGAGGGCAGCTACAATTGTTCCTGCAATGACGGTTTCAGGGGAAACGGGTTAACTTGTGAAGGTTAGAATCCATGCACCAGTTATACCCATAACTTGATCTCACAGCAGCTGTGGTAGTTTTTAGGTTTCAACCAGATCCAATGTCACGTATTTTACATTGTATAAACTTGCACGAGGCAAAATGGGAATTGAGGGGCACACTTCATCGAACTTTTAGCACCCGTGTCATATCATAGACAAACGTCGTCGGCGTTTTCCCCAAAATTGTCTCTGACTTTTCCCCCTTTTTCATATTGCCATTTATGGTCCTTCCACAGAAAAGAGATGTTTGGGATTCCCAGCTACTGTATGTAGTATTGTGGATTATATACATTTCAATCTGATATATCTGTTGAAATGAATGCCCTATTGTATTTCAATAATCAATTAAAGTGTCATTTTGTTATTTTCCAACTGCTATAAGAAATATTAACGTTCAAACTGCCACTGGGAGTACTGTACTTAGTACAATAAAGAAATACGACAAAGGGGCTGCACTCAAAACCGTATACGACAAACGCCATTTAAGGTATGTTACGTCCCTGGTGACGCCATCATCTATACAGGGGTTCACATTTGCTGTGCCGTATACACCATTTAGGGGTCATTTCGAAGGTGTTAGGAGGCCGTTTGTGGTAGCACTTTGTCTAGGAGCACCCCTGTGAGTTATTCCTCATATGCCACTTATAAAACAGCGACACACACACATAAGCACTAATAAGGAATACACATTGCACGACAAGTGCAAATCAGTGCTTCAAAATCGGGGATGACGTCACCATACAGTGCATCAGTATTATGGTGTTAAGGTTCTCTCTTGTAATCATGGAACATTGCCTTCCGGGAATGTCCGGTGAAGGCCCAAGATATAGCTCTTTAAAAGTGCAATTATATATCATTGGCCATTGTTATTCGTACCTACTACTAGCACATGGAATGCCCGTATCAGCGTAATAGCAAACGAATGAACAAAAAACATAAGATCATTCAGAGGCCTTGTGAATACGTTGTTTATATCTATTGCAGGAAGCTATGTGTATATCAATATATTACCATTTTACTTCACACCTCCTTCCCTACAGACTCTGTTGTATTCTGCCCTTCTATACATGTTTCTAAGGGATTGTCCATAACACAGATGATTATTACTATAATTACTGACATGATGATGAAACAATTCTGGTTTGCTTCAAGTATTATAAACAATATTCAAAGTAGAGTTTGGTTCGTTAGGTTACATGTGTACTTTGTTAATTTTCTGTCGCAATGCGCATGCCTTCGGCGTTAGAGATGAAATGAGTCTTAGACAGAAAAGCAAACTGAGTGTAAGCATGGTAAGCAGTTCGTTTACTAAACTAGCTTGCGATAGTCGTATCATAATC